>NC_138377.1:549613-590347 GCF_054177405.1 Leptonychotes weddellii | reverse complement strand
CTACACCCCTCCACTTCCATCTCCACTCCTCCACCCCCCTCCCTCCACCCCTCCATACTCTACCTCTCTACCCTCCACCTCCACCCGTCCACCCTCTGTTCCCCCTTCCCTCCCTCCCTCTCTCTACTCCTCCATCACCTTACCGACCATCCATCACTGCATTCTTCCAACTCCTTCCCTGCATTGCTCTCTCCCTCCATCCTCCCATCCCCCACCCTGCACCCCACCTTCCATCCATCCCCCACCAGCTGCCCCGGATGCCCACCGTGTGCTGGGCCCTTTGCAGAGCATGGGGGTACTCAGGCCACCCTAGACACCAAGCGGCCCCCGCTGAGGGAGGCTGACCTGCTCCACAGGCATTCCCCTCCCCCATGAACTTGCTGCTGTTGTCCTCAGAGGGTGTCAGGATTCCACGCCCCGAGGCCTGGGATGCAGCCCAGCGCCATCCTTGCCACTGCCCCCCACAGACTGGGCCTGCAGGAGGAGAAGCAGAACCCTCCCCAGAGCCGGGCATTCTGCTGAGCCCTGCCAGGACATTGCACGTCCCCTCCCCGCCCTGCCCTGGGCTCAGGTTCTAGTCTTTTCCTGCTCTGCAGGTGAGACTCCAGGAGGAAGACCACTGAGCAGCCAGTGGGAGCCTCCAGGCCTCAGATCAGAGCCTGCTCTGCGCAGCTCCTGTTGAGGAGGGAGGCAGGGGCGAGGGCTGTGGCCTTCGGGTGACCAGGGCCCCAGGCAGGGGTACAGCAGAGGCCTGTCCCACAGTGGAAAGTGCCCTTCCCAGAGGCGGATCCTACGTGTTCAGGGCATCCTGGGGAC
This sequence comes from Leptonychotes weddellii, assembly GCF_054177405.1. Lineage (NCBI taxonomy): Eukaryota > Metazoa > Chordata > Mammalia > Carnivora > Phocidae > Leptonychotes > Leptonychotes weddellii. Next base: position 589,531 of record NC_138377.1, on the reverse strand, counting down.
AGGAGGATGGAGAGGGCGCCCGGGACCAGAAGAAGGGCCTGGCCTCAGTCCGGTCCAGCGGCCCCAACACCATAGACTAAACGCCTAGACACAGACATCCCTTTCTCACAGTTCCGGACGTCCCAAGTGTGAGGTCAAGCTGCAGGCAGATCCCGGCTCCCTCTTACGAGAGCACAGACTCCACGTAGGGGCCCCACCCTCCAGACCCATCTAACCCTGACCACCCCCAAGGGCCCACCCCCAAAGCCACTGCACGGGGCGTAGGGCCTCCACGTGTGAATCTGGGGGACACACACGTTCAGGCCACGACAGGCCTCGAACACCCTGCTGCCTCCCCGTGGGAGCCAGGTCAACGCAGCAGAGACAGGTCCGAGTCTCGCTTCAGAAAATCCCTCTCCAGAGAAGACAAGGGGGTGCATCTCCGCGGCCACAGCCTAGTGCGGCTGACCCCACACCGGAGTCGCCAGCCAGACCCCAAGGCCCGAGCTTTACTGCCCACCGACCTCTGTCCTCCAGCCTTCCGGAAGCTCTTCTTCCCAGCTTATTTCTGAACTCAGGCAGAGGACCCAAGGGGCATTCCTGATGGAAAGAGAGACCACCCCTTGGGCAGGGACGTCTGCTGGGCAGAGGAGCTCAGCGGCGCAGACCGCCCAGACCGGTGTGAGCTCTCTTCCGACGCACGCGACCCACGGAGCGACCCACGGTTACCTCCTTTGATACCGACACCTCCGCCCGAGGAGGAACACAAGCCTCGTTTACGTAGCACAACCTGTCTGGGCGTGTTTCCCTGAAGCGCATGCGCGACTTTACGCCCGCCTCCAGCCACGATGACGAGGCCCCTTCCTGAGGATTCATCCTGACCCTAAAGAAAAGGCGTCCACCCACCCTTGCTCGGGAGTCACGGCTTTGGCACTTAGTCCCCGTGATCTCTGTACTCGCTGCAAATGCAGTTTCCTTCGTGGGACCACTCGCCTGGTGGGGTCTCTGTCGGTGACTCACCAAGGAGCGAACTCACGTTGGTCCCCTTATACCTGCACCACCCACCCTGCCTCTGCTGGGGGCACAGGGTCTGGGGGCTTGCTGGGCGCCCCTCCGTGAGCCCCCAGGCCTGTGAGATGACCTGCCCGCAGGACAGCGCACACAGAGCCCGGGCTCCCCCTCTCCCCGGGTGATTCTGGGTGATTCCGGGCTGCCCCCCAGTCACCCAGGACCGCTCCCCGCCCCACACACCCCCTCCCTCTGCCCCCTGGCCCTCACTGCTGCCCCAGTCCCACCCCCAGCGCCCGGCTCCCGTGCAAATTGTCCACAGTCAAAGAACAGGAAAAGACACTGATTCTCCTGTTCGGCTTCAAACGGCGCTGGTGCCCTGAATAAAGGGGGGTCACCGGAACCCAACAGCGTGCCTCCGCCTCCCTCCACATCCCAGCTACGCACGCGGCTCACACTCTGACATCCCTGAAGCAGGAATCACAGAGTTCATCTGCTGGTGTTTGGGCTCCTGGCAGAGCTTCTAAAGCCCCTGGGCTCCCAGCGGGCAGGGCTGTCTTTGCTATTCAGGAGGCCTCGGACCACATCTGAGCTCCTGGGAGGGGCTGACCGCCAGAGAGACCACACGGGGCAGGGGCGGCCCCCAGAGGGGAGGGCTGGGGACAGCAATCCACTCCATCATGGCCACATAATAGGACCCCGAGAAAAGCTGGACGCCAGGTCTTGGGCTCGCTGCCCAAGGTGAACACAGGAATGTTCTGGGCGAATGGTGTCCTAGAGTCGACAGGGACAGGCCACGAAGCTCAGGCCTCGAACGCGTGTCTGCTCACTGGGCCGCTCCTGATCTGCGTCCTTTCTATGAACACTTCCATCCCAAGTGCCCGGCCCTCCTGGGCTCTGTGAGTCTGTCTATTGAATTATTGCACCGGGGGATGGGGGGCCACAGGAACCCCGGGTTTGTAGCCAGACAGTCAGAAGTGCAGTGACTCAGCGTCCCTAACACGTGTCTGAGGTGGGGCAGTGCCGGTGGGCACTGTGCCCCTTCACCAGCAGGGTCAGGACAGAACTGAGCTCAGTACCCCAGGCAGGGTAGGCAGAACACAGGACGATCGGTGTCTCCCAGTGGACACAGCACTTCCCATCCCAGGCCGTGGGCAGCAGCGTGGGGAGGGCCAGTTCACCTGCACGCACAGCCCCACACGTTCCCCGTGGCCAGGACAGCCTGCACCGTGAGCCAACAAGACGCCAAAAGGCCATTTGAGGAAGAAGTGTGTCCGGATGCCTCCCCCTGACGTGCTCTGGAACAAGGAGGAAGGCACCAGCATCCACGACCAGATGGCTGTCAGCAGCCGGGAAGGGAACCCGGAGCCACGGTGCCACGTCTCCAAAGCGCACTCCCCACGCTCCTGATGGCACAGGGAACAAGTCTGTGCAGAAAACAAGGACAGGGATGAGTCACGTCCAGGAGTGACGCAGGGGAGTCCTTCCTGACAGTGAGGGCACTTAGGGACCGCCTGACTCATCTATTTTGCTTTTATTTTGGGTTTTACGTATGCATCGAGGGCACTATGAAGAAATTCTATGATTAAAGAAGTCTAAAAAAAAGTCTCAAGAATCCCCGGATGAACGTGAAACAGAACTTCTGCACCGTGAAGCTCTGTGTCAGTTTTGTAGGCAGCATTTCGTCTCTCTTAGAGGTACATGAAATAATGGTGCACCTTAAGATCAACGGCATTCCACAAAACGTGGGTAAAAATGGGAATAACGCACAGTCCAGAGAAAGGCTCTCCCCGGATCCGTCCATTGCTGTGGCTCACGGGGTCCCCCAAAAGGACTAAAAGGGCAAAACACCCCCAGGAGAGAGTCTCCGCAGACACAGCAAGGGACTGGATGAAGTTCAACACCTACTTATAATTTCTGGAAACTCAGACAACATCCTTCACTTGATAAAGTCTATGTCCCCCCCCCCAAAAAAAACCTTGAAATACCAGACTTGAGAGAGAAATCCAAGACACGGTCTCTTCGAGAGCCGCAGGAAGTCAGGATGTCCCTTGTCACCCTGGTTAACATAATTCTGGAAGCACCAGAAACGCACCGCGAAGTAAGGCACGTGAGGACTGGAAGGCGCTGCTCGTGGCTGATGTGACTGAATGAACCAACTACTGGAACTAATGAGACTTACACGATAAACTGAGAGCCTGACTGTGCCGGCAAAAATCACCCAGAAAATAAGATCGCGCTCACAGCAGCCCCTGGGGCCACGGAGCCGCTGGGAACTCAATCACCCGGAACTCGGGTGCCACCACCAGACGTGCGTGACTCAGCACGGACTGTTGTCCCCACCACGCAAATCGCGGTTCCAGCAGGCTTTTTAAAGAAACTTGGCAATCTGGTTGTAAAGTCACGGAGGAAGGATGAAGGCCCGGGAACAGGGGTGCCGACTGCGGAACGAGCAAGAGACAAGGCTGGCTGCCCCAGCGTGAAGACAGACCGTGATGGCTACACATGCCATCAGCCACGGGCCGCGTGGTGCCGACCGCGGAGCAAGCTGGCCCTGCGCAGGCCTGGGGACACGCAGACTCCTAAAGGGAAAGCGGGGCCGCGGGGCCGGCTCGTTGCACGGGAGGTGCATCTGCATTCCCACATTACGCCCTATAAAAAGCCCACTCCAGATGGACCGGAGGCAGAAATGTAAAGGAAAATGTGAGAGCAGCCGTGGGGGCTGGCCCAGCGTGTGGGGAAGGGTTCCAGCAACCCACAGAACACAGACCCGCGGGCAGCTCACCAGCCAGCCGGAGAAATGCCCTTGAACCGCACAGCTGCAACTCCCGCCCCCCGCCTGGCCCGACCGATGGGGTCCGCAAGGACACGGGCAGAGAGGACCATGGCCCGTCGCTGGAGGTCACACGGCATCACCACGTGAGAGCGAGGACACATGTGTCCCGTGGCCCAGGGGCCCCGGAAAGGCTCAGCCATCTAGAAGGGCAGAGCCAGGAGGGTCCTCACCCCCCAGACTTATAAATGGCAGGGCATTATGGGCCCCCACTATGGTTAGTGCAGTCTGGGGCCTGCCAGATGGAGCCCTAGGCAGACACGGCTGAAGGTGAACACACACAGAGCCCCTCCCCCGCCTGTGGACGGGGCCCAACCTGGGGCTGGGGAGGGGACACAGAGAAGGACATGTTGCGTGGACAGGCTGCTGGAGCGTGGGCACTGAGGACCGCCAGTGACCACCCCACCGAACCGACACCCAAAACCCAACAAGGACCGACAAGACGGCCCAGACCGGAGGACAGCAGAGGGCAGGCCGGAGACCCCCGCCATCTGCCCATGGGAGGCCCCTGCAAATCCCTGAGGTCAGCCTACTTCACCTCTTCTGCCAGACCCTCACCCATGGCCTCTGCCAAGTAAATCACACTGGAGTGTACATGACTGATAGATTCCTCGGCGGAACAGCTCACGGTGTGGAGTTTGCACCCGGCACAAGAGCCCATGGGGACTTTGCCACCTTCCGACCGGTCCCAGGGACCACTCTGGGCCGCTGAGCCCCACGGGCAGGGGCAGGCCAGGTGCTGGCGGGGCCCTCCGCTGCTTCCAGCCCCCAGGCCCTCCCTGGAGACCCCGCTCCCCACCCCACCACCAGCCCCAGCTTCAAACAGCTTCCTGGAGGGGGAGGAGAAGCAACCTCCCTCATATAAATGTTTAATTGGGAATTAATATTTATGAGGCTCTTGAATGACGGGGCCGAGGGCTTAATAAATATTAACAAGGGATGAGTCTCTCCCCCACCCCGCGTTAATACCTCTGTTTGTGCAGCATCCATTATTCACGAGGCCCTCCTCCTGGGCTCCCGGGGGCGGGGCCACGGGAGGAGGCCACGGGAGGAGGCCACAGACCGGCCAGCGCTCCGCGGGGCGGGGTGCGCACTAACCGCGCGGCTGCCCATGGGCGCGCCCCTCGTCAGCACCACGGAAGCCACGTCTCAGCCCCGCCCCCAGCTCCACGCGGGCTGCCGCGGAGATGCCGCCTCCCCCAGGAAGCCCTCCCGGCCTGCGCGGAGGAGCAGCGCCGGCCCCGCTCCCTCGGGCTGACTGTGCTCCTCCCCACAGGCCCTCATCGGTGGGCCGGGAGAGCCAGGCCCGCACCCCGCGGCTGGGTGGCCCGCCCCAGCCGGTCGGAGCGCCCTAGAGCCCCGGGTTTTCCGACTGGAAGCGGCCGGTGAAGTTGGGGGGTGGTCCCCGAGGCCGGGGCGGTGGGTGGAGCTCGGGCGCCCTCGCGTGGCCAGTTTGGGCACGACCTCGCGAGAGGACGCGAGTGGAGACTAGGGGGTCGCGCCCCGAGCTGAAGTAGACCCGCAGGGCCGCCACGGGGCGCTGACCGCGTGGCCTGCCCCGGCTTCCCTCCCGACCCTGCTCAGAGACCCCCTCCTCCAGCTGCCCGCGGACGCCCCTGCCGGGACGGGATGCAGCCCAGAACCTCTGCCTCCACGCCCACCAATGGAGCCCACCCCCACAGCCGGACCACTCCGGTCCTACCTCCCTCCATGCACACGCTTCTGTGGGTCACTGTGCCTGGGGGTTCACTCCCATCATCCCTGGGGCGCCAAACCCTCTGGGGAGTCTCACCAAGGGCAGCGTCCCCCAGGCCTGGTCCCTGGGCTTGTGGTCCCCCTCACCCCAGGGCACATGGGTCTGTGGACTCCCATGGGAGATGCAGGACAGAGCCCCACCCCTGGCCCCTGTGCCCACCCCATCCCTCCAGCCACCCCCACTTCCCGTGGGCCACCAGTGCCTGAGAGGAGGAGGCAGGGAGACAGCCCCTCCAGAATGGGGGCACAGACAGACCTTGCAGGCCTGCTGGCTCAGGTTGGGGCTGGGGCCGGGCAAAGGCAGCTCCGCCAGGCGGGCCAGCACCAGTCCTGCCCTCATCCCACTCATCCTGCACCCTGACTCCCAGGGCCGCCTCCCCGGTCCACCCACCATCTCCTGTCCCCTGGATCCCCCTTGGTGCTCACCTGCCCCCTCCTGCAACACAGACCGCCAGAGGGGTCGTCCTGAAGGCCAGCTCGACCCTGGCACCACCCTGCTTAAAACCCACCTCTGCCTTGCTGTTCTCTAGAGAGAGCTAAGCCCACCCCGCCCTGCCCAGCCTCGCCCCTACTGCCCCCTGCACCCCTCTGATGGCTCCTCAAAGCAAGCTCATCTCCGGCCTCAGAGCTTCCTGCCGTGCTGTTCCCTGCCTGGAACCGGCTTCTCCCTCCCTTCACCTGGGTTTCCCTTGCTTCAGTTTAGAGCTGAGTCACCTCCTCCCGCAGGGGAGGTCCCAGGGGAGGCGGGGCCCTCTCTCCTCCCTGTCGTGGTCATTAGTGGAGTCCAACGAGCCGGGACGTTTGGGCCGCGGGGCATAGGAGAAAGTGCTTTGGGCAGCCGGCCTCCCGGCGGAGGGTGGAGCCCCGGCGGGCAAGGTCACGCTTCCGGCCCGGGCCCTGTGTGCGGCCACGGGCCAGACCTTGATTCTGGGAGGGCAGGAAAGACCCCACGGGGCAGCCACACGGGTGATGCGCTGGTTGTGCTGTTAGCGATAAATCCTGACCAATCTAGTCCTTTACTTCCTAATATCAACGTACAACTGAGAACCCGGCTCGTCGGGGAAGGGCAGCAGGACGGAAGCGAGGAAATGCACGAGGCAGGAAGCAGAAGGAAAGCTGGAAAGGCCACTGCGGGCCGTGCAGTAAACACGGCTGCCCCGGGAAAGGAACAATTTTGGAACCCGGGAGAGCTCCCAGGAATCAGAGATGCGGTCGGCGGCAAAGCTCCCCGGGAAGGACCTCGGGGCAGAACAGCCAGAGAAAGCTCCGTGAGCAGCCTGGACGATGCACTGACGTCCATCTCCGCCTGAGCCATCAGGTCAGAGGCGGGCGCGGAGACGGACGGCAGGTGCTGTGCCTTTCCCCCTGCCCAGCTCCCACTCTAGAGCCTAAGAACGTCAGCCGTTCATTCTCCCAGTCTCCCCGGAAGCAAGGGTTGCCCCATGAAGGCAAAATATCTGCTGAGGGGCTCCTGGGCAAGAACTTTGCTCTCCTGTGAAAGAGGAAAGGCTGGTGAGGAATCTCCTACACCTCACGGGCATCCCCTGCTTCCTGCCTTTAAACACAGTGTGCATGAACCTGATTGCTGGAGCTCTGGCAGCCAACTTGTGGTCGAGAGGCAACAAGTCCAAGCACTTAGGATGGCAGGACAGGAGGAGGATTCGAAAGCCATGGTCCCCATGATCAAGCCGCTGAACCCACTCTGGGACCACCATCCTTCGGCTTCTTGATAAATAAGTGGCAAATATCCACAAAGTAATAAGGCAAATGTCCATACGGTTTAGGCCACTTACGCTCCCGGCTTGTTACCTGTAGCTGAACAGACTGTTCCGGAAAGGGTCAGATACGATGTAGCAAGAGCAGGTCCAGTAGCTGTGCAACAGATGCCCTAGGAGGACAAAATGGGGAAAGAAATGTTGTTAAAACCAGTTTTCCTTACAGGAAGATTCAATCCCAAGATCGCCCTACAGCTCAGTGACTACACTTAACGAGCTTGTACTGAGTACGGGGGAATATTCCAGAAGAGATTTCAGGGGTCCTAGATGTAACTAGGGCCTGACCATAGTCATCACTTCTGTGTAACATGCATCGCGTCATCATGTTGCACACCTTACCTGTATATAATTTTATCTTAAAATAAAATGCATTTTAACCTTCAAATAAAAACGTTTAACTAAAAAGAGAGAACACTTTTCTGATCTGAACAAAGACTTGAGGTCTTGTCGTAATGACCACCGACCATCAGGCAGGAATGACAGTTGAAAGAAGCAAGAGGTCACATACCCAGCACGTGCAGGTGACAATTCTGAACTCCAGAGTTGAAAGGGACAGACGTCAGGGGGAGTAGCTGTCTCCTTCATAGACAGTGGAGTGCCATCCGCCAAAGGGAAGTAGCTTTCAGAGGAGAACTTTGGGGCCTAGAGCTCTAGGCCCCAGCCGGCCGTCATTCAGACGTGAAGGGGAAACGGTGTTGTCCTCCGACCTCTCTGGGAAAGCGAAACCACTCAAGTGTAGACAGTAGCAAATACAGAAGGTAAACTGAAGAAAGGGGGAAAAATGGAAATCAAGAAATGATGATGAACAAAGGAACCATAAAACATAAACTCTTCTTTTTTTTTCCTAAAGGTTATTTTTTTTCAAAGATTTTATTTATTGAGAGAGAGAGAGCACAAGCAGGGGGAGCAGCAGAGGGAGAAGCAGATTCCCCACCGAGCAGGGAGCCTGACACGGGTTCGATCCCAGGACCCCGGGATCATGACCTGAGCCGAAGGCAGACGCTTCACAAACTGAGCCACCCAGGCGCCCCCAACATAAACTATTCTTAATAATTATCAGCCACACTATCATAAGGCCCTAATGTGATTGCTGAGAAATGATTTCTCAAAAGGTAAAAAGCATTCACAGCAGCTAGAAACTAAAATTCTGGAAGAAGCCAACGAAACAGAAGAGATGAGAATGCAGAACACATGCTAAGTGCCCTCGCGCTCAGGGCGAGGAAGGAGACACAGTTAATCTGCAATGCGGATCAGAAACAGGCTGCTTTTGTTTTTAAAATATAGGGCTAACCATGAATAAAATACACACGGAACATCGACCTTCCCAACAGGCCAGGTGTCCTTCCTGACTCTACCACTCACCCGCCCCGTGACCTTGGGAACTCCCTTCATTTCTGCAAGCCTGGGAACAGGAATGTGTACCCACAGGATGGGCACCAGGAAGAGATGCACCCGGTGGGCACTCGCCAGAGTGTCGGGGGCAGATGGTGGGGCCCAGGGAGCCCCAGGCAGAGATCAGATAGCCACACTAAGACCAAGCACGCAATCCGCACAATAAATGTAAATGCAGTAAATTCCCCAGGAAAAGACAAAAGCTCTCGACCATGGATTGTTTGGTAAGTCCAGCTGTGTTGTTCACAAGGGACACACCAAACACAAAATGACACAGTTTGAATATATTATGACGAACAGAGATATACCAGGTGAGTCTTTTTTTTCTTAAAGAAGGTAGAACCAGTGGCAATATTATTATCAGACAAGGTAGATTTCAAGGCCAGAGCACTCAATAAAACGAAGGGAGCCCTTTATTTGGATAAAGAAGGCCGTCTACCCCGTCGGCAAGCCCTGGAGGAGGCCGGCCTCTAAGGAGACGGGAAGCTCTCTGTGACACTTCGAACGGAGCATCCCTGCACCTGCACACATGCCATGGTGAACTCCTTCTCGAAGGGACGGGGTCTGCAAAGCCAGGCCAGGCATCTCAGATCATAAAGACAAGCTGGGTGGGGCCACGGGCCTGCTTGCAAGCAGGACCTATGCGTAGAGTAGAAGAGGTTCTCTGGAGAATCCTCCGATACGGGGGGTGTGTGTGTGTGCGCGTGTGTAGAAGGATTTATAACGGACTGGCCAGTGCAGTTACAGAGGATGATAGCCCCGAGATCGGCAGGCAGCAAGCTGGAGGTCCAGCAGAGCCGACAGTGAGGTTCCAGGCTGCGTCCAAGTGCAAAGGCAGGAGAAGACCTATGTGCTGGATCAAAGACAGGCAGGCAGAGGGAGTATTTCCTCTTACCCTTTGTGTTTCATTCGGTCCTTCAGCTGCTTGAGGTAGGCCCACCATGTGGGGAGGCCATCTGCATTACTCAGCCTCCCAGTCCCATCCAGAATCAGCTGCATACCCACAATACCCCTGACCCCACAGCCCAGTCACACCAAACTAACCATCACGTGTAGCCAGCCTGCCGTCCGTCCCAGAATACAGCTGGGGTCAGCTCGGCGGGAGCTGAGCTCCTGGCATCTCATCCTGGTGCCCGTGATCCCTCTGAGTGACCAGGAGGCCCGGCTTCCCATCACAGCTGTGGCCAATGGGTCTCTCCTCACGAGGTCCGAGCCACTTGGCAGATACTGCCCAGTCCGAGAGGCTCCCGAGGCCCAGCCCACAGCAGCGCTTCCCAGGGACGCCCCACAGCCGTCTGTGCCGGCTCGGTGGGGACACGTCAACCTGGTGTGGCCGCAGCGAGCTCTACAGTCATCAGATCAAGAGTCCCAGCTCCATGCGACTCGGGAGCCGAGCCCAAGAAGTCCCGGCTGATGACATCCCAGGCCTGAGCCTTCCTTTCTCCACCCGCCCAGCGGCTCCTAGGAGGGGCCGGGGACAGCAGGGGTCGGAAGGAGGGGCCCCCACGTTGGCTCAGCCATCATTACGTGCTTCATGCTTCCTGGTCTCCGAGTTTCCTTCGGCTGGTATGAGTCTGGGGTGGTTGACTTTGTTTCCTAGGAGCCTTCGGGAGCCAGGCCCCAGTCTTGCAGGCAATTAAATTTGGAAATTAGGTACCAGGGTTGGCAGAGAGCATAGCGGAGCCCCAGCAGAGCCGGACGGACACGTCCACGGAGCCCACATCACAGTTATTACCCTTTTGCTCCCAAACACATGGAGAAAAGCTGCCAGCGACCCAGGGAGACCTCGCCCACACGGCAGTCATGGCGGGTGATGAAGACCTTGCGCAGCGACTGCCAGATCAAAACGAGTGAAGGAAAAGAGGATATTAGCAGAACGATTACCCACCGTAGATTAGTAGGTATACAGGCCTTGGCATTCAACAAAGAAAGAGAGTGCATTCCTTTGAAATACCAGACGAAAAAGGGCATGTTGGGAACCCCCAGACACCTAGGTGGGTTCCGCCCCGGGGAGGGCCGCGGGCAGCCGTCCCTGACCTCGCGCGGGGAGCACGGGGCCAACAAGAGATGCGGCTGGGGTAACGTTGTAACCTCCTGCCCGCTCGTGCGCCCGCCGGCCCTGCCTGTCCAGGCTGGGTGGTCCTGCTGCCGCGGGGGCGGGGGAGGGGGACCTCGCGGTCGCCTGCCCCTGTGACCCGGAGGTTAAAGGCCGTGAGGCATTCACAGACGGCGCAGCTGCCGCGGCTCGGGCCACGCGCAGCCCACGCGGTCTTCCGAGTTGAAGGGGAACCGTCCCATCACAGGCCCTGGATGCATTTGGTGACGCGGGCACGCATGCCAGAGACCACGACGTCGCCAGAGCCACGACCAGTAGCCGTAAGCAGTTCTGGCGGAAGTAAGAAAGCGCGAGTCTACGTAGACGGAACACAAGACCCACGCCAGGCGCCGGGCCCCCACCCCGAATGGCATTCGAGCGACACCGGTTCCTGAGCTGTCTGGCTTTTCCAGGGAGCACGAGACTTCTCACCCACGGAGGAGCAGAGACAGGCTTCCCATGCTGCGAGTCCTCCCCAGTCTCCACAGCCCGGGGGCCGGGCCACCTCGCTGTCCCCCGCACACGGGGCCAGGGCCCGGGGCAGGAGGTCCTCAAGGTCAGGGCCGTGCCCACAGCCCAGGGCTCCTTCCACAGGCCGCTCCCAGCACTACGCTCCGAGTGGACCACCCACGCGGGGCCCACACCGCTCCCCCTGTCCCCATCAGCTCTCTGTCCCTCAGGCGCCTCGCTTCTGGACACACATCTGCCCGCCCCTGAAAGCTCTCCAGCAGACAGACGGTTAACTACCTGGAGTTCCAGATTTGCTTACGGGTCTCTTTGTCCTTTTGAGGAAAGATGTGCGGATTACTGAGCCACAGAAGGGAAAGCAGCACCATCCGCGATCCACGTGGCAGGATGGCCCTTGAAAACACGATACTCAGTGACCGAAGCCAGTCACAAAGGATCACCTGCTATGTGACCCCGTTCATAGGAGATGTCCAGAATAGGGAAATCTGAAGAGACAGCAGCTCAAGAGTGCGGGGGCCGGGGCACCAGGGGCCGGGGTGACGCCTCGTCTACGGGGACCTCCTGCGTAAGCCGCCCCAGCCGCGATACAGAACAGCACCGTCACTCCAGAACGTTCCTTCGTTCCTTCGCGCCCGCCCCAGGGGCAAATGCTAATGCCATCCTTCAACACCTGTCCTAGAACTCCGCTTCAGAGCACTCACGCGGCACGTGAGTGGCTTTCCTCAGCACATTTCTGAGATTCACCCCCGTCGTCCCACGTACCAGAAGTTAACGTCCACATTTTGAAAGTAAGTCTTGGATCAGTCTTCTGAATATATCTAACAAAATCCAAATATCCTGACGGAACGCCCACCACCACCAAATTAAGAAAGACAATTATTTAACGGGCATACATTTTTTTCTCCTTTACCTGTATTCTCAGCGTGCTCCGCCCACGCGCGGACCGCTATCCCAACGTGATGGGTTGCGCCCCGGAGCCTGCCGTGGGGTGTCGTCCCCCTCCCCACAGCTGAAGCGCGCGTGTGACCTGCAATGGAGCGTCTTGCTTTTTCTTCTGTTCCTTCATTATCTTCAGATTCAGTCATGGCTGCAATTACTAGCTCACAAAACCACAGATTGAGAAACAATTTATATTATGCGTTTTGATAAAAAGGTTTTCGACAGCAAAAGTATATCTTAATTGGAAATGCATCTCTGGAGGGAATGGGTGGGGGTTTTCCCTTGTAATCCCTGTGCCCACAATGAATATTATTTATTGTGAAAAAAAGCAGTGTTCAGAGCCAAACTTCTCCCACTTTGGGTTTCAAAGATGCTAACTCTAAGCACCTTTGTTCGCCTAAGTACACTGGGGACAAAAGGCGTTTTGCTTCCGCGATTACAAATAGCACATTGATTTCGTTATCAGAGAGGATGGAGGCAGCCAGCTCATCTACAGGCCCACGGGCTGGCCTTGGCGTCACCCTCCAGCACAGAGGCGGGCCAGGGAGAAGCTGCCCCTCCATCGCGGGCGCCTGGGCAAGGCAGGACGCTGGACCTCACTCCCCCAAAACTGCGTGCCCCTGCTGGGTCCTCAGAGATCTCTGGGGACCTACCCCCATCCCCGCCGGCCCTGATTCGGGACCACCGGTCAGGGAAGACAAGTGAGGGTAATGTCGCCTTTCGCCACCAGAGGGCGCGCCTCACCCCCCAAAAGGACGTGGGCGGGGGGTGAGCGGCAGGTGGCTCCCTGCACCTGCCAGAGAGGGCTCCCTGCACCTACAGGAGGCCCAGGTTTCACTGCACCTGCAGGGATGGTGGAGAGTCCCCAGCTCAGCCCCGCCCCTCTGCCAGCTCCCCATCCCCTAGTTGAGGGGCTTGGCTGTAGGCACTGGCCAGCCCCTTCCCCTTTCACTGGCCCCCACCCTGGGGCAGAGGCGCTGGGTTAGGGAGGACTGGGGACGTGATGATGCCATGCAGCTCTGGCATAATGTGGAGGCTCCCCTAGCTGGGTGGACGCCCACCCCCACAAAGGCGGGGGGGCCCTTCTGCAAGCCAGGCTTGGCCAAAAAGTTCCTGAAGGTGGCTGGGCGTCAGGGACACCTGTTCTCTCTTCTGGCCCTCTGCAGAGCACCTGCGCCCAAGCTCCAGGGAAGGTGGTCCTGTGCCCCTTCAGGGAATGACTGGGCTGCCCAGAGCGGTGGAGGGAGAACCTGTGCCCGGCGCTCACCTAGAGCCAGGCCCGACCCAGCCAGCCGCAAGCCGTGTGACCTGCCTGTGGTCATTGCCTGTGGGGGTGTGCTTGGCATGTCCTGAGTCCCCTTGGGCACCCCCAGCCCTCCCACCTCAGGCTGACAGACGAAGCCTCAGCCTCGAAGCCCAGAAAGAAGAGGGCAAGTGTGGGGGTCCTAGAGCCCCAGGCTGAAGCCCCAGCCACCCCGTGCAGCCCTGGGGCCATCAGGCGGCATGCGCTGCTCAGGCCAGGGCAGATGTCCCCTGTTCCCTACATGTGGCAGGTCTGGCCTCCCCGGCCCTCACCTCCAGGCCTTGTCCCTCAGGGCCCAGCTCGTCCCGGAGCTGCCTCACCTCCTGGGCCTCAGCTCTCCCCTCTGCAGAGCAGGGGCATTGACGGCTCCCGGCTGGAAAACCAGTCTGTGCGCTCAAAGTGACCTCATGTGCCAGCACATAGTAGGTGCTCAGGAGGGGATGTTTCCCCTGCCCTGCCCGCCCCTGCACGAGCCCAGGACACCGTCCAGCAGGGCCACCAGCACTGTTGGCTGCCCTGACACTCAGAGACTGTTGGCAGTCGCCTGACCAGACTGGACCCCACACAGCATGGACTCCCCCATGGGGGCAAAGGCCTCACTTAGTGGTCTGTGGGGACCGCAGGAGACTGAGACTGTGCAAAACGGGCCCAGAGTCCCTTCTTTCCTGGCTGGGTGGGGGGACTGACAAAGCAGTGTCTCCAGCAGGACCACGGGGACTCCTTAGGAAGGGCCTGGCCTGGAAATCAGACCTATCTGGGAGCTGGGGGGGCTCCAGGTGGGAGGGGCCCAGGGACCAGCCAGGGACTGGGAGTGGTGATGGGGCAGAGCTCACCTGGGCAAGAGAGGGAGCTTCTGATGAGCCGCAGGGCCAGGAAGGAGCTCCCCGTCACGGGCATGTGAGCAGAGCTGGGCAGGCAGAGAAGCAGCAGAGGGACCCCGGACCTGGATGGGGCCTGCCCAAACCCCCAAACGCCCCTTCTGGCCCAGAGTGGAGGCTTCCTTGTCCCCAGGGGCCTCTCCCAGTTGTCCCGTGACCTTGACCATTGGAGCATCCCTTGGGACGGGTACCCAGCTCCCCCTCCAGTAGACACCAGCCTCCCCCTCTCTCCCTGCCTCCCGGGAGTGCAGGTGCCTGTCGTCAGTGCCCTAACTCGAAGTGGGCACCTCCCTTGCCCTGCCTGCTCCTCTGGGAGACCACTGTGGGGCCCTATGCTGTGCTCTGTGGTACCGTGTGATGCCAAGTGGTGTTCACGGGGACCAGAGACGGAATCCCTACAGCTCCCCAGAGCTCCACGGCGTCTCCTGGCCCATGGGCTCAGTGCCCTCCACCCACACACACCGTGGCTCCATCCACCTGGATGGCCGTTTTCTAGGATTTCTCATAGATCTTTTAAGGCCTAAGAGTCCCAGGATCTAAGAATCTTACAAACCAATTGTCGGTGTGAGCCCTTCTGTGTCAGTTTCCCTGAGAATGTGATATGTCATTTCAATACATAGGTTTCAGATCTTTTTGTGCTGGGTAAGTTGTCTTGGATTTTAGTTTTTAGTGTCTGCCCTATTCCAATGCTTTGGGGTTTTCCCCCAGGAAGTCCTATTATATGTATGTTGGCTCCTTTTCTTTCTTTTTTAAACACCTCGATTGAGATATAATTTACATATTATAAAATTCACCCGTTTCAAAAGTGCGAGTCGACGGTTTTTAGTGTCTCTACAAAGTTGTGCAACAAAACCATAACCGTAATCTACTCTCAGGACACTTCATCTTCATTGCCCCAAAAAGAAACCTCACACCTATTAGCAGTCCCAGCCCTGGCACCCCGCATCTTCCATCTGTGTCTACCGATTTCCCCACTCTGGACATTTCATATAAATGGAATGCAATACGTGGCCTTGTTTGACAGGCTTCTCCTACCTGGCATAGTGGGGTTTTTAACCCTTTTTTAAGATTTTATTTATTTAATTGAGAGAGAAAGAGCGCATGGGGGGGAGGAGCAGGGGGAGAGGGAGAGAGAATCTCAAGCAGACTCCCCGCCGAGCACAGAGTCCAACGCGGGGCTCGATCCCCGACCCTGAGAGCATGACGTGAGCTGAAATCGGAAGTCGGAGGCTTGGCCAACGGCACGTTGTGTTTGTAGCCCCCACTCATGCTGGACCATATTCATTCCTGTTCATAGTTGAACATCGTCCATCATGCAAGCATTCCATATTTTGTTATCGGGTGATGCATATCTGGGTGGCTTCTCCTTTTTGGTTATTGTGAATAATGCTGCTATTAACATGCATGTACAAGCTTTTGTGTGGACGTAGTTTTCAGTCCTCTCGGGTGTGTGCCAAAGGGTGCAAGTGCTGGGCACTGGGAAGCTTCATGTTCCATGGTTCGGGGGACCACCAGACTGTTTCCCAAGAGGCTGCACCCTGTCCCCTCCCCAGCAGGGCCCATGGATCCAGCCTCACGTCCATGCCAACACGGCTGCTCACTTTCAGTGTCACTGTCCTAGGGCTTGAAGTGATGCATCTCCTGGCAGTTGCCACCTGCCTTCCCAAGTGTTGAGCATGTGCATCTGTGCGAGTCGGTCCTTCGCGTCACTTCTCTCGGAGAAACGTCCACCCGATCTTCTTGACTTGTTCTGGATTTGCCATTTTCTCTTGAATCCTCTTCTTGGGTTTGTACACTTGCTTCTATCGTTCTCAAAATATTTACTTTTGTGTTTACCCACCTTGTGTCCCCTCTGGTTTCATCTTAATTTCCAAAATAATTTCCAGTTAATCTCTAACTCTGATAGGTCTCGTTTCTTACTGTCTTTAAGCTTCGTCGTGAAGTGGAGCCAACCTCCAGGAGGGCCTGTGTGTCCTTGGTGCCCAGTGTTCCTGCCCCTGTGTGTTCCCACCCACGTCAGATCAGGCTCCCCGGGGCGCACAGCTGCACGTGGGGGATGTCGCACTGTTGATTTCTGGGGCGAGGTCATAAACTGGACTGCAGCCTCCCCTAGATTTCTCGGACACTTGCACGGGGGGAGCCAGCCGCCATGCGGTGAGGATGCTCGAGGGGCGCGCACCGAGGGGCACGCCCACCACAGCTTGCCCTCCGTGCGAATGGTCGCCTTGGAGACAGACCTGGAGCCCCAGTCGCACCTTCAGATGACAGCAAGCCAAGCAACATCAGAGCCCAAGTGGAAGCCAAGCCCGAGCTTGCAGGGGGCATGTCAGATAGTAACTAATTTTTGTTTTACGCCACTGAGTGCAGCCTCCAGTAACTGATCAGGCACTTCCCCTGCCCCAGGGGGCTCCCCAGGGCATCTCCACTTGGTCCCCCGTATCTTTCAGCTTCTCTCCTCCATCTTCAGTCTCATCTTGCTGTGGTTTCCTCTGCCCTTCCGGGGCTCCCTCTGCCCCTACAGCTTGCCCCTGGCTCAGCCGTCCCCGTCCTGCTATTTGTCATCTACCATCATGCTTGCCAAACCTAATGCTTCCCCTAGGTTCCTTTTCTTGTGATTTTTTCTGGCTTGTTAATTTTTTGAAGGATTTTTATTTATTTATTTGAGCAAGAGCTCGAGAGCGCACAAGCGGGGAGAGGGGCAGAGGAAGAAGCAGACTTCCTGCCGAGCAGGGAGCTCGACGTGGGCCCGATCCCAGCACTCTGGGATCACCACCCGAGCCGAAGGCAGCCGCTCAACCGAATCAGCCCCCCAGGCGCCCCTTCTTGCTTCTTATTGATAATGTACTCCTTCATCTACTTAAATAGATCTCTTTGATTTTATGTCCTCGTGCTTATTTACACTCTTGGTCCATCGTTCCGCGATGGGGCTTCACACGCTCTGCCTTGGAAGTGGCTGTCTTTCGTCCTCTGGGCTGTGGTCCGGGAGCCTCGGGCTACTCTGGCCAGAGAATGTGTGTCTGGCTCCCGCGAGCTGCCCGGCCTTGTCCTATTTCCTCGGAGCCCGAGGAGGACGGGCGATGTGCCCCCGCCTCTGTGATACAGCGACAGGTAACAAGAAATACGCGTTTGCTCTACATCCTGTTTCTGGCTCACAGTTCCTCAAACCCTAGGGAGTTTCTAAGTGAGGAGGGCCATTAGGGTGTCTTTGGCATGATAATGAGGTGATGTTGGAAAGCCCCTAGGATGGGACTGGTTGCCAGGGGCCGCGCCACGTGATCAGAGGGCTGGAACATTCAGTCCCACCCCCTGACCTCTGGGGAGGGGAGATGGGCTGGGGTTTCAATCAATCACCAACGGCCAATGATTTAATCAATAGTGGCTGTATAAGGAAGCTTCTATAAAATGCCAAACAGGATGGGGTTGGGATCAGAGAGCTCTCGGTTGCTGAACCCTCGGAGGTTGGGGAGAGTGCCGTGCTCAGGGGGCATGACGAAGCTCTGCCCCTTCCCTCCCCTCGCGCTACGCACCTCTGCGGTCCTCTGTCCCAGAGTTATAATAAACCGGTGATCTAGTAAGTGAAGTGTTTCCCTGAGTTCTGGACTCGCAGAGGGGGTCGCTGAAATCTCTGATCAGTGGGTCAGAAGCACAGTGACCGCCCGCCACCGGCATCTTAAGTGGGGGGAGGGGCCGTGGGTGGGACAGAGCGTTTACCCGCAGGGTCCTGATGTAGTTTTGGAATGCGGATGAGGCCGGGAGCACACGGCCAAGAAAGAATTCTTGAGACATCTTTGGTGCAAAAAGGTGATTTTATTCAAGCACAGGGACAGGATCCGTGGGCAGAAAGGCCCGCCGCGCTGGGGCTGCGAGGGGTGGCTGATGATATACTTGGGGTTTGGGGGTGGTAAGGACACAGGGAGGTGTCCAAAAGGACTTTGATCTGTTAAAGAGGACTCTCGGGATACCGGAGGCCTGGCCATGGTCAAGCTAAGGTCGTTTTTCCCTCTAGTAAAACATCAACACTGAGACAGTTGGGAGCTTCCTGGAGGGGAGGGGGCGGTTAGGGCCCCAGGAAATTGAGCTAGGCTATTGCTAAGAACGTTTTTTCCTTGTAAACCACTAAGACACTGGTAAACTGTGGGAAATTCCTGTCCTGCTGGACTGTGATCTCTATCCGGGAACCATTTGCAGCCGGGAGTGCCTGGGGCACGTCACACTATCCCACCTGTCCGCGGAGGGAGGGGTCCGGGGGTGGGGGGTCCGCTTGTGCTTTGTCCTCCACTTGCCTTCAGCTCCCTCATCCGTCGGAGGCCGGCGCCAGGTGGAAGTGTCAGAACTGAGGGGAGTTGTAGGGTGCCCAGCGGATGCATGGGACCTGGTGTCAGAAGCATGCTCCCCCTGTAAGTGCTCTTAGCGAGCCCCCTGGTCAGAGCTTCACTTTAAACCCCCGCCCACCCACCCACCAAGGGCTCCCGAACTACTAATCCCCTGGGCGTGGAGGCAGAGGGTGGAGGTGGGTGCCAGAGCGGCTGTCCTCCTGTTCTCAACAAGCCCTCATACCTGCAGGTGCATCCACCCCTGCAGCCTCGCCCTGGGGGCCAGCCCCCCACCTCCTACTGTCCCCTCCCCATCTCCCTGCAGCCCCTCTCCTCCCACAACTCACCCTATTCAAGAACGTCAGTCCCCGGGGTTTCCCACTGGGGTCTTGTTTGGTTTTTCTGGTTCCCTAAATCCATCCTTATCTGCTGTGGTGGCTTTCCCAGGTTGAGTGGGAAAGAGCCCGTATTCGCCATGAATCGGGACAGGACACAGAAGACAGGCCGTGGAGGTGCCCTGGTGAGGAAGACGGCCCCCGAAAGCTCTGCTCCGCTCTCCTGCTATCTGAAATGTCACTGCATGATGAGGTCTTAGCCCCTGCAGAGTGGGCACCTGTGGCTGGTTAGAGGGGGCCCCTGGGACACCTGCCCATACGTGGATGAGGTCATTCTGTCATCTCTGGACAGGGCCTGGGGAGCGCGGGCTGGGGAGGCTGGGACCACCCCCCCACCAGTACGCTCATGCACACACACAACCTTCACCATCTTCTCACGTGGCGTTTTCTTTTTTTTTTTTAAGATTTTTATTTTTGAGAGAGAGAGAAAGAGCATGAGCACAAGAGTGGGGGAGGGGCAGAGGGCGAAGCAGACTCTCCGCGGAGCAGGGAGCCCGATGCGGGGCTCGATTCCAGGACTCTGGGATCATGACCTGAGCCGAAGGCAGACGCTTCACCGACTGAGCCACCCAGGCGCCCCTCTCATCGCATTTTCAAGCTGGGAAGGAAAAGGAATCCAGGGCAGGGAGGGAGACTCTCCCAGCTTAAGTTATTCACCAGCCTCAATCAATAAACAAGAGCCCACGGCACTTATCAGAAAGTGTTTGAATTTCTCTTTGACCAGAGAAGTAATCATCCCGCTGGACCCACGTGTCCCACTTCCAAGGGGAACGCGCTGTCCCCACGGCCCCAGGCCCGGGACTGGGCCCCTCCCCACGGAGGCCCCACAGAGGCCCTGCCAGCACAGACCTGGAAGAAAGAAGCCAGGGAACTCCCGGAGACTGAGCCAGAATCCAGGGAGGGGTGGACCTGGGGCCACCTGCCGGGGAGGTGACAGGGAGGGTGGGGATCCCCGCAGGAAGCTGCCCCTCCTGGACCCGAGCACCACCATCCTGTCTGCAGGCCCTGGTGTGGTGGCTGCCTGTTGGGGGGCTGCATCATGTCCCCCCAGACTCACCTGTTGAAGTCCCAATTCCATTGTGGCTGGATTTGGGGACAGGACAGGCAGTGATAAAGGTTAAGTGAGGTCATGAGGTCCTGATCCTCGGGACTGGTGCCCTTATGAGAAGAGAAGGTCCAGAGCTCGATCACTATGGGAGGACACAGAAAGGAGGTGGCCTCCGCAAGCCAAGGAGGGCCTCCACCTCCCCAGAACCTGACTGCGGCACCTCGATCTTGAACCTCAGCCTCCAGAAATAAACATCTGCTGTCTAAGCCCCCGGCCTGTGGTGCTATGTTAGAGTAGCGAGCTGACCGAGGCCAACAGCAGGCCCAGGGCCCCAGGAGCAGCCCTCAGCCCCACACTGAGCTCCTCTCTGGGGCCCTGCAGCACTTAGCCCCACCCTCACCTGCCCCGCCCATGACGCTGGTTAGGCGAGTCACCCCATGGCCACTAAGGCCCCAGCTGGGCCCCAAGAATGGCTGACACCGTGTGTCCCCACCCTGGAGTGCAGTCCCTTCTCCCTCCCAACCCATCACAGGGCAGGTGACATCCCAGTACAAAGGCCTTCTGTGCCTTTGGCCAGGTGACCCTGAGGTGACCTCCTTGGCTCCCCCCTATGGCCTCTGCGGAGCACCTGGAGCAGGGCGAGGATTTGCCGCCCACCTGGCGCCCCGGCCCCGAGACTGAGTGATCTGGGCATGCCTCTCAGAACCTTGCGTCCATCCTCTAGCCTGGAAACACGTTCCTCTGATTAATCTGTTATCCACAGCACACTGGAGGCCAGAAAGAGGCACGGAGGAGCTTCGTGAGAGGCGGAAATTCTCCCCATCTTGTTCCGGGCGTGGGTCGCACGGGTCTGTCTGTCAAACCTCATCAGGCTGCTCGCTATAGGCGTATGGACTTCACGTAAGTCGTACCGCAAAAACACAGCCCAACAAAACAGTCATTGTCTTGGAAAGTCAGGAAATAGGGACAACGAGAACATAGTGAATACCCAGAGCGTGATGTGTACGCAAACACACCATCACCACCACCACTGTGGATTTTGCTAACTTCTGTCAACCACAGAACGTGATCCTGTTTCCACCAATTCTAACACAATATTCTTCATGACTGTGTGACTTAATACCGTATGCATAAATCACGTGTTTTTTCAACAAATTCCCTACCGCTGGGAATTCACTGTTTCTAGGGTTTTCCTTTCAACGTTGTAAACTGCCATCCACATCCTGGAGCTCGATCTTTGTGCACATTCTGAATCATCATCTTGAGATAAGTCCCAGGATTGGTATCACTGGGGCAAAAGGCACTCATGTTTTAAAAGTTTGAGTTTTTGTGTTTTTTTAAATGCCATGTGGAAAGCAGTGATTTCAACAGACTTTCTGCTCCTGCCTTTCATTGGATCTTTATTCCCCGGGGAGGCTGGTGGTGCTGGGCCTGGAGGGCGGGAAGGGGCGGGTCCCCCGTGGAAGGCGTCACTCCTGCTGGCGACCAAGAGGGGCCGCACACACTAGAGCCTCGCAGCTAAGTCTCAGAGAGCTGTGGGGCTGTGGAGACCTAGCCCACTAGGGGAGAGCCCACACAGCCAACGATGGTGGCCATCCTGCTACCAGGAGCGTTTCTCAGTTCCGGGCGCTGGACCAAGGCCTGGGCTGGGCCCGGGCAGGGAGCCAAAATGACAGAAGGAGAACCCAGAGGAGCTTCCCACAGCCAGAGGGGCAAAGGTGACAAAACTGGAGGCTTCGGGGTCCTCGGACACACCGTTGGTCCCACCCACCCCAAAACACTTGTGAAATCTTGGTGCAGTATCCAGCAGGAGGCTGGGCCCCACCAGGCTCCTGGTTGAATCTCTGATGAGACCAGTCCCTGAACCGAGTCTAGCCAGAGCAAGACCGAGTCTCACCAAATGACTCTCCATCCTGCTCTGGTCCATCCTGACTGGGCTGTGGGACCCAGCCCTCCTCCATCCTAACTGCCCGAGGGTTGCTCCCAGCAATGGCCAAGTGGCTCCAATTGGACCAGGTCTGGTGCAGAAACATCCACAATCACTGGACATAAAGACAACTGTCCAACAGCACAGAGAACAGCCATACCCAGACAGAGGCTGTAGGACATAGACACTCAGGGCACAGGACTCACTGGGTAAGTGTCCCAGGCTTGTGCCTCTATGTCTGAGAGCAGGCCAAAACCCTGATGGAACCCACAGGCTTGCTGGCTTGAAGAATCAGAGGATGTAGTTGGGGGTGACCACAGCAGCTGGAAAGTGAGGGATGACCCCAGAAAGGGAGCCCCAAATGCTCCCTGAGGAATTCTGCTCAAACTTCTGGCTGGTCTGTGAGCTACGCTTGCACAGGACAGATTCCAAGCAGCTCAGTTAACAGCACAGAGATTTTACACAGAGGGGACAGTGTTTACAGTTTGAGTCCAGTTCAGTTAACCCCTCAATAAAGCAAACAAACAAAAAGAATGCTCTGAAAGAGAACACAACAGAGCCCCAAACCCCTACAACATATCGGTCATGATGTGCAGGACACAACCCCAAATCACTAGACACACAAAGCGGGAGGACATGTGACCGACACCCAGGAGAAGCCAGAAGACAAAGGAATGGCTCCTCAGAGTGCAGACAGTGGGGGAAAGGTCAGCCAAAAACACCGTCCCGAGGGGAAAGTGGAACAAACACAGAGAACCCGTCTTCCCTGGCCCTGCGCTAAGAGGAATACCGGAGGAAAGGCTAAAGGAAAATGATTCCAGGTGTAGGCCTGAGACTGTAGGAAAACGTGAAGACGTGATGACATTTGTGGACAAATTCAAGCGAAGATACACAGTGCGCAACAGTGCTCGTAACACTCTGTGGAGTCTGAAACACAAGTAAAACTATGGACATCACAGCCAGAGTGGAGGGCGGGTGGTGGGGCGTTTGCTCTACAAACGTGCAGCAAAGCCTCAAAGACTTATGTCCAGAATGTGAAAATATGTCAAGAACACCTGCAAATTAACAAGAAAAAGGTAGACAACTCTACAGGAAAATGGGCAAACAGACTTAAACGTCACAAAGGAGGAGTGTCCGGAGATCAGTAAACATATAAAAGGTGCCCATTTCACTAACCGGCCTGGAAATGCAGATTAAAATCCCAGCGTCATACCACAAACCCACAGAAGGGTCAACCTGGAAAACACGAAATCTTCCAGTTATTGACAAGGATGTAGACTTCGCGGGTGACGGAAGCACAACAGCACCACTGCCTTGGAAACGCGTTTGGTGGCATCTGTGAGAGCTGAACGTACGCAGGCACACACCTGAGATTTACCCAGCACAAACGACACCGACCAGAACGCTCAGAGCAATACAAAGGCCAAAAGCCAGAAGGCCCTCCATCAGTAGTGACTCGGGTGAATAAACGGGGGGTCATATCACCCAGTTCATAGATTTTGATAAGGATTAAGTTAGATCTTTCAGGAGGAATGTGGACGTGTCTATCACCCTATTGTTTCACCGGCTGAACAGGACAGGGTTACAGATAACACAGAATGCCCAGTTAAACCTGAATTTCAGACAAACAACAAGTAAGTTTCAGCCTAAGTATGTCCCATGCAATATCTGGGACCTACTTATACCAAATATTGCATAGGACATACTTATATACTTATACCAAAACAGTATTCATTGTTTATCTGAAATTCAAATTTAACTGGATGTCCTGTATTTTTATTTACTAAATCTGACAACCCTACTCAAGGGCATTGCTGTGACTTTGCCTAACTGGTTTAACAAGTACCAACCTGCACCCAGCACAAGGCAGGCTTTCAATAAATATTGGATGGATGGATAGATGGGTAGATGGGTGAATGGTAGGTGGGTGGGTGGTTGGATGTGCAGCTGGGTGCATGGAAGGGTGGATGGTGAGTGGGTAGGTGGATGGATAGATGGATGAGTGGCTGGCTGGATGGGTGGATGGATGGATGGTGGGTGAGAGGGTAGGTGGATAGATGGGTAGATGGATGGATGGTGGGTGGATAGATGGATGGATGGATGGATGGATGGTGGGTGGGTGGGTAGGTGGATGGATGGATGGGTGGGTAGGTGGATGGATGGATGAGTGGACGGATGGATAGATGGATGAGTGGATGGATGGGTGGATGGATGGATGGATGGTGGGTGGGTGGGTAGGTGGATGGATGGATGGATGGATGGATGGATGGATGGATGGATGGTTGGTGGGTGGGTAGGTGGATGGGTGGATGGATGGATAGATGGATGAGTGGATGGATGG
Source organism: Leptonychotes weddellii (assembly GCF_054177405.1). Classification (NCBI taxonomy): domain Eukaryota; kingdom Metazoa; phylum Chordata; class Mammalia; order Carnivora; family Phocidae; genus Leptonychotes; species Leptonychotes weddellii. The sequence goes on along the minus strand of NC_138377.1, from coordinate 565,082 downwards.
GTGGATGGATGGGTGGATGGATGGATGGTGGGTGGATAGGTGGGTGGATGGATGGATGGTGGGTGGGTAGATGGATGGATGGATGGATGGTGGGTGGGTGGGTAGGTGGATGGATGGATGGGTGGGTAGGTGGATGGATAGATGAGTGGATGGATGGATAGATGGATGAGTGGATGGATGGGTGGATGGATGGATGGATGGATGGATGGATGGATGGATGGATGGTGGGTGGGTGGATGGATGGATGGATGAATAGATGGATGGATGAGTGGATGGATGGGTGGATGGATAGATGGATGGTGGGTGGATAGGTGGATGGATGGATGCATGGATGGATGAATAGATGGATGGATGAGTGGATGGATAGATGGATGAATGGTAGGTGGGTGGGTATGTGGATGGATGGATACTGGATACTATAATGGTTTTGACAGCAAACAGCCTTAAGTATCCCATGACAGAGTCAGGGTGAAGCAAAGGAAGTGCCTGCAGATAGGAAGAACCCCAGCTCGAACACATCTTACCATGTCTGGGATTAATCTGCTCAGCTTCTGTATCTATCAGATGGAAATGCTCTGCTGTGCCCCAGGCAGGAGGAAGCCCAGTGTGCTGGGGCATGGGCCAGGTATCCTTGACATGGGAAGGAGGGAACCTGCCTGCAGGCTTCAAAGCCTTCCCAGCCCCTACCTGATTTCACATAAAAGGTGACCTCTCAATTCCCAGCACCAAGGAGCTGCTCCCAGACAGCTGGCCACCCCCGTGGCCAAGGCCAAGCTTACCAGCTTCTCCCGGCTGCCGTTCAGAGGCTTTCTCAGTGCTGGTGTCCAGTCAGATACACCTCTCCCACCTGGAGGTCCTGAGCCCCGGGAGCCACATCTTTCGAGAGAGGCCCACCTCCATCTGTAGGGAAGGGGCTCCTATCGGTTGGTTGGGCCCACAGCACCTGTAGAGATCTTGCTAACCAGCCCTCCTCTTTTGGAGAGCTGCCCTCTTGTGGAACCACGGTCTTGTGGAAAGCAGCCCACACCCCCGGCCCCCAGTCACAGAGAATGCCTGAGGGTAGAGGGCATCTCCCCGGGTTGGGGGCGCATCATCACCACATGGACCTACCTACAAGGGCCCTGGGCAAGGAGCAGTGGGGTGTAGGCAGACAGGGCCAGCGGGCGGGGGACACAAAGCGGACCAGGGACAGGGCGCCCCACTGAGATAGGAGCTAGGAAGAGGCCCCCTCCCATCCCCGTGGGACTTCGGTGGGACGATCCCTCTTTCTCTCCTTGCCTCCTTCAGGTTGGGTTTCTTTCAGCCAAAAGGCTCCTGCCTACTTCCGCATCTCCGAACCAGACCGCACAGGGTCGGAGGGCTGGCCCTCACCGGGACTAGGCTTAGCCCTGTGGGCACCTCCACCAGCCTCAGGGGCCAGGGTGCCATGCCCCACCGTCTGGTGGCTTCCTGCTGGCTCTGACATGGCAGGGGCAGTGCACGATCACCCCAAACACCCCTTGCCCCGCCAGCCCCATCTTAGACAAGAAGCCAGAAACCCAGAGAGACAAATAGCACACCTAAGAAGCCGGGGAGGGGGGCGGGGGAGGGGGTGGAGCCCTGTCTGAGCCCCTGCAGGATTCTTCCTGGCAGCGTGGCATCAACTACACTCAGCCCAGCCCCTCCCACAGCTGCCCAGAGTGGCGGTGCCAAGGTTCCCAGGGCCCCAGGGGACAGGGGACATCTGCACCACTACAACACTTGGGGGAGGGGGGTTTGGTACTCCATCCCCCTGTGCTGTGCTAAGCTCAGGACAGTCCTGCAGACTCTGGGGTCCCTGAACTGGGGTAGGGGAGTCCCCGGGGAAATCCCCGAGAAGCCCCTTGGCAGGAGCCCCCCCCCCGCCGCGTGGCCTGGTTGTCTATGAAGAGCATGGGACACCCCTCCCCACTGATCGGAGGGCCCTGTGGGGGCCGAAGTGAGAGCTGCTTTGGGAAAAAAAACCCACGCCTACCCCAGCCAGGCCCAGGAAAGGCCCGAGGTGAGGCGCGCCCCCTCCTCCCCCACCAGCCCTCTACCCGCTCCTCCTCCTTCTCTTCCCAAGGAGACAGATGGTGATGGAAACGGCCTCCTTCGTTTTCCGGAGGATGACTCAGACCGCAGCTGCTTCCTCAGCCCCACACAGCAGCCTGCAGCCTGCCCTCCCCCGTCCGGGAGCACCCCACCCCACCCCACCACCCCTCCCGGGACAATGCTGGGCAGAGGGGCTGCAGAATCTCTGCCCTGACACCCCCCTCCCCAGGCCTGGGTGGGGAAGGGCTGCGGGTCCCACAGCCTGGGCTGACCCCAGGCGGCCCCAGCTGCACACCCATCCCCATCCGAGTAGACACCTCGAAGCCTCTCACTTCCCGCCCACCCGCTGACGTCAGCACCCCGGGGCAGCAGGAGGACCGTGTGTTCTGGGCTCCCCCAGTGTCCCAGGGTGGGGAGAGATGTGGGGAGGAGGGCAGGGGAGAGGCAGGGGCTGGGTGGCCCAGCGGAGCCCTGGTTCTCAGGGACACTGGGAGAGGCATGAGTGGAGGGGGAGGGGAGGGCTAGGAGGGAGCCCCGAGGGAGAAGAACAAGAGAAGTTTCCAGAAGCAAGAGGTCCAGAGGTTACTGTGGAATGCGGCAGGAACCAGACAGACCAGACTCCTCCAAGGAAAATGTGAGCCAGAGCCCAGCACGGCAGACCCACCCAGGGATTGCCCCTGGGGACATAAACCCGACCCCTCAACTCAGAACGGGGTTCTCACTCAGAGCTCGGGGACAGCTCTCCCCCCTGGAAGCCCCCCAGGACCGTTTGGCGGGACCCCTACCAGCTCCTTTTCCTCTCCCCTCCTGCCATGCCACAGAACCTCCCTCCAGGACAAGGTCACACATGCATGCACACTGTCTAGCTCGGGGTATGGAAATCAGAAGGCCGAGTTAGAGTCCCTCTTCCCTGCCCCGTGGGAAAGAGCAGCAGTCACCCCACCCCCACCCCCTATCGTCCCGCGCCTCCCCCCACTCCCAGTGACTGCTGTAGAAACTGAGCTCGGGGAGGTTCGGTCCCTTTGCCCAGGGGCCCTAGACCCCAGACCACAGTAGGCACTGCCCTCCGCGGGAACATCCACTCAGGTAGGGCCTGGGCGGGTGGCCGGGACTCAGACGGGGGGCCTCCACCTTCCAGCCGGGGAAGTCTGCGGAGGTCCCTGGGGCGCTAGGGCTCCCACAGAGGGTCCCCTGACAGCTGAGCAGACTCCAGCACCCTCCTCGTGTTCCTCCCTCTGTGCTGCCCCCGCACTTTGAGCTTCAGGTTCCCTAAGTCGGGAGTAACAAAAGCCCCCTCACCTCCTGACCAGGTCAATGGGAGGAGGGTGGGGGGCTGTGGACGGGAGGGGGCCCGGGTGCTGAACAGCTGGTTTTCTCCAGGATGGGAAATGCCGACTGCAGGGTGGAGCCCTGTTCCAGCAGGGACACCCAGACGTGAGCTTCGAGTCAGGCCCTGGCATCTGTCCTCCATGTGGCCTTGAGTGAGCTCTTAGCCCCTTGGACCCTGGGTGCCCATCTGCTGACAGGTGGTGACACCACCTGGACAGAGCCGTGTGACAGTGGACTGGGCTGAGCCCCGGCAGGCACCCTGGGTCGCACGCTGAGCCCCCTCTGTGTGCACCTGCGGCTCTGAGCGCCCTTCCAGGGCAGGGCCTGGGGCTCCTCCCCACACTCTGCCCTCTGAGCGTCCCACTGCACATTCTGGAGCTGTGGGCACTGACCCACATCCTCACGCTGAGGCAAACCCCAAGGCCGGGCCCTGGCTGAGCCACCCAGGCAGGGCCAGAGGCACAACCAAGCACCCGGGTCCCAGGCCTGGCAGGCCCTGCCAAGGGCTGTGGGGGAGCCAGTTGCCCCTGGAAAGACCTGACATGGGGTGTCTTGAGGTCATGGTTAAGCAGAACTGAGGCCTCAGAGGAAGTCAGCACGGCGGTCAAGAAGGGCTCCCAAGTGTCCCCAACCTTTGTAAACTGCCACGTGCCCCATAAACCTAAGCTGACCTCATCCACAGCAAATGCCGGGGGGCCTGGCTGGCTTCACTGTTGGGCATCCCTGTCTCCCGTGGTCTTTCTGGACAGTCAGTCAGGTGGCGGCCCATTCTCCCTGCGGCAGAAGCCGGAAGTTGACCTCCGACACACACTCAGGCCACGTGCAGACTCACACTCAGCTCTAACCCTACCAGCTCCCGCCAGGTTGGCCCTGCCTCCCTGCCTCCCTCCCCACACCCAGGGGATCTTTCCCCATAAGGCTGGTCCCCCTCCCCATCCCTGCTCAAGCCCTTTCTGCCCCTTCCCCTGCCCTCCCTGCCCTGTTCCCTGGCTTGTCCAGAAGAGCCTTCCCTGACTCCCCCAGCCCGCACCCCTCAGCTCCCAGGCTACAGTGGCCGGCTGGTCCACACCGGGCCGCTGGAGGGCTGCTCACTCCCACCCCAGCCTCCACAGCACGCCTCTCCTTTTCACAGACGGTGAAGGCCGCTGCTCAGAGGGTATCACACCCCTCACGCCATTCGACCCTCCAGCAGCCCTGGGTGGGACCCGCACCTCCACTGGTGTTCTAATGGGGCCCCCAGCTCCAAGCAGCAAGGGTACCCGCCCAGGACCTAGCAGCATATGAGCACAGAACCAGGATCTGGTGGCTTCAGTGCTCCCAGGCTGGACCACTGGGCCACACAGCCCACCGTCCTCAGGGCATAACCAGCCCCCAGGCAGGTCAGGCCCACTTCTGGACTGCGGCTCATGGGCTTGCACTCCCCGTCTGCACAGGGCCACACAGGTGGCGGTCAGACTGCAGCTGTCCGCCCCCCGGCCTCTGCACCCCCCACCTCCCACACATGCCCAGCCTGCCCATCCCTCTACTCGCCACCCCCCAAACCAGCAGCCACTCCAGGGAAGCGGGTGATGATTCAGGCCTGAGTCAGCAGCTTTGGGAGAAGGACTTGGCCACCTCTCTGCCGGCACAAGGCGGGAGGCGGGGAGAAGAGTCCAGGCTCTGTTAGCTCGGGTCAGCAGGGTCCCCCGGCCAGCACTGAATCAGCCACAGCCCTGCTGGGTACTGGAGCCCAGAAACGCTCTCCTGCAGAAGCTACACACACAGGCCCCATCGGCGGGGAGGTGGGTCCAGACCACTGGGAGCCAGTGAGCGGAGGTCTCCTGGCTGGAGGATGGCCTTCTGGACCCACTCGGACTGCAGCCCCCCACCCAGTGGAAACGGAGCTACAGGCTGATGCACTCACTCAGCAAACATCCCTTGGCGCCCTCCACGGCAGGTCCTGTGCTGGGAGAGCAAACGTGGGGGCGGGGGCAGGGCGCCAAGCGCTGGGGCTATCCCCAACCTGGAATGCGCAAAGAAATGGCTCTAGCTCTCAGCAGGGAGGGGTGTGAAGGGCTCCCACGAAGCTAAAGCAGGGAGGGGGCCCCTTGCTGTCCCGCTTGCGCCGGCTTTGAATCTGGACCTCACGCAGTCGTCTGTGCTCAGTAAGTCAACAACAGACGCGATTTAAGATGGGAAAAAGACAAAGGGCATCCTGGTGACAGCCATGGGCAGGTGCCATGCATGTTCCTTGCCTCCATGGACTCGATGTGGTGTTGGCTGCTGCTGGCTGGGCCGGCGTGGGCTGGGGACACGTCTGGAAGGACCAGCCATAGAAGGGCTCTGGCGGGCGCTCCCCCAACAGCCAGATGCCCCCGACTTGGCAAAGGGCGCAGCTGTGCACACGGTCAGGAGACCATTCGCCAGCGCTCCGCCCATCATATTAGAACTAGATTTTCCAGTTAATTTAAAAAATATGGCCAAAGGAATAAGGAATCGGTGGATTGAAGGAAATGGGGGTGCCACCTGGGGAGGCCCCAAAGGGCTTCCCTGGAGAGGGACACACACTGAGTCGGGGAGAGCCTGGGGGGGTCCTAAAGGGCACACATCACAGGGACAGCCCGGGGTTCATGCTGAGGGATCCCTGCAGAGCTACGGTGGGAGGAACTCACTCAGAACTCCCCCACCCTGCACCTCCACCCCACACCCCTTCAGCCACACCTGGCCTGGAAACCACAGGCTAATCATACACAAGCCTGTGCCGGAAAGAGAGGTCAAAGTTCAGCGGCAGAGAAGGGAGATCAGGGACTCTCCCAGGGACCCGACTAGTGGAGAGGCAGAGAGTCTCCCCAGAGGGAGGTCCAGGAAGGGCCAGAGGGAGTTGGGGAGGGAGGGGGTCAGGCAGTGCGGGGTGGGGGCCGCCCCTGCAGAGCCAGCAGCTTAGGAACTGCTGTGGCCAGTGTCTGCAGAAGGACCAAATTGGGGTTTGAGCTTTTTGGCTTTTTTTTTTTAACTCTCAAACCTCCGGCTGCTGTACAGGATACATCCTGGGCCCTGCTGGTGCTCGGGAAGGTACGGGGCGGGGCTGAGGAGAGCCGGGAAGGACTGGGGGCAAGACCTGGGGGGCGGGGAGGCTTTGGGAGTGGAGCAGGCCAGCTGGGGCACAAGGAGCCCCTTCCCCACCTTGGACTGAATCTGTCAACTCTATCCATGGGACAGCTTAGGTAGGTGCAAACAGGTTCTCTTCCACAAAGGTGAAGAAGCTCAGCGCCTAATTCAGGGGTGGCGGGGGCAACATGGAGGCCAGACCTGAACTTGGCTTATTCTGGGATGACAGGTGGCTGCAGTGTTGGGGGGGCCCGGGGCAGGGCTGAAGGCCAAGGGGTGGGTCAGAGTGAGGCAGGCACCAGCTGTGATTCTATTCATAAATACCTCTGTAACAGGCTCCCTCCCTAAAATAAAACCTTCAAGACCTATGAGGCCCAGGCTTGGCACCGTGTCTCTAAGAAACACAGTCCAGGAGCCGAAAACCACCAGCAAGGAATTCCAGACTTGGTCCCCATCTCTCTAAGGACACCAGGTTGAGTCCAACCCAGCAGCCTAAATGCCCTTCTCTCCCTGCCCTCCGTGCTTCTCTGAGCCCCCTCCCCTTCTCCCCTGCCCCCAGCCCTGCCTCTCCAGAGGGAAGAGAAGACCCACCCCTGAATCTGCAGCTTCAGGGCCAAGGGCAGGGTGAGTGGGAATAGTCCTGCGTGGTACAGACCCTGGGCTTGGGGTGCAGAGGGTCCCAGGTGCCTCTGCACCCTCAAAGCCCTACGGATCCCCCCGGGGATTCCATCTGGTGTGCCCCCAATTACTCCCTCCCCTCAGTTCCCAGGACCAGGGCTGCCCGTCCCACTTGTCCATCTAGACCTTCCCTGGGCAGCTGTGGCCACTGCGGGAGGCAGGGGAGGTCAGGGGCAGCGTGTCCCACTGGGGCTCTGCAGAAGCCCCAGGGCTGCTCCCTGCTTCGCAGGCTGCATCTCCAGCCATGACCCCGGGCACAAAGCCCCCTCAGGGCAGGCCACCAGCTGCCTGGGGGACCAAGGGATCACTGGCCTAGCCAGCTCAGAGAGGAGCCTGAGGGCAGCAGGCCACAGACGCAGGGACCACAGACCCAGAGACCGGCCAGCTCTGCTCGCACCCCAGCCTCCGTGCAGCTCAGCGTCCTTGGCTTGCAGAGGAGCAGGTCCCCCGTGCCTGCCCCCAGCGGTGGGGCCCCCACAGTCTCGGCAGCCCTGGGGCTTGGCGGTGGTGGTCTATGGTCACCACTAACATCGGATTTGCTTCTAGAGGACCAGGGTCAGGGTCTGCCAGCCTCTGGCCAACATGTCACCGGCTAATCAACATGTGACCTGGTTCTGTGTGTGTTTCTGGTTAGAGACACCTAATTTACTGTAGAATTGACCCCTGAAATCTGTGCTGACCCCCCCCGACACACACACACAGTCGAATATCCCCGTATAACTTTTAACTGCCCCAAAACTTGACTGGTAACACAAACCGTCAGTTAATACACATTGCGCATGCTCTATGTGTCACACGCTGTAGTCTTACGATAGACGAAGCTGGAGGAAAGAACACGTAGCCAAGAAAATCTTAAGAAGAATACATTTACGGCACCGGACCACATTTCCTGAGAAAGAATCCGCGTCTAAGTGGACCCACCAGTTCAAACCCGTGTTGTTCAAGGATCTGTACGCAGCGGGCTCGCTCCCTCTGAGCTCCGGGCCGGCCGCTCTGTAACCTGCCCCAGAAGGACGCCTCCTGACACACGTGTTCTCGGGAGGCGCGCCCCAGCCATTTCAACGGCGAAACCTCCAACAAAAGGACCAAAATGCGGAAAACGCGTTGCGGGACAGGCGGACAAGGACCCTTGCTCACAGTGTGGAGTGAGACCAGGAGGCAGGGCATCGCCTCCTCCGACCTCAGCTGGGGACCTGCTCGTTTGGGGACTCAAAGTGTTTGCGGCCCTGGGCATGTTCCCAAATGGCTGTGGTTTTAGGGTTAGAAATACGTGTTAACCAGTAGGGAAGCTCACAAACCATGAGTGTCCTATGAGTGTGTGTGGGTGTTCAAATGAAGGGGGGAGAGGCCACTCCCTGACCCAAGCCTCTACTGACCCGCCTGGCCACTGTCCCTCCTGAGAGCCGCTGTGTGGTCCCGTCTCCTGGACCCCGGTCCCTGACCAGGGGTAGGCCCCGACTGACCCCAGCCAACAGCCTGGCACTCAGGGGCTCCCTGCAGTCTGAGCTGGGAACACAGAGGATCTTTGGGAAACTCTGAGGGGCTGCCGTGAGCAGGTACTGAGGCCAAGGGGTCACGGCACAGAGGGAGAGACAGGGACGCTGGGAGGCCCTGCCTCCTACTGCAGCTCCCTGTCCGGAGGTGACCAGAGGTATGGTGTCCTTACGGACCAGCACAGAGGCAGAATGGCTGCCCGAGGTGCCGCGGCTGCTCTGGGGCAAGGCTGTACCCAGGTTCTCACTCACCAGGTAGAACTAGCCCTGAAGTAGATGACTGGATGGACCAGTGGGTGTGTGGGTGGGTGGGCAGGAGGGTGGCTAGGTGGACAGATGGACAGGTGGGTGGATAGATGGGTGGGTAGGTGGACAGATGGGTGGACGGAAGGGTGGGTAGATGGATAGATGGACAGGTGGGTGGGTAGATGGAAGGATGGGTGGACAGCTGGGTGGGTGGATGGACTGGTGAGTGGGTGTGTGGATGGATGGAATGGTGGGTGGACAGGTGGGTGGGTGGATGGACAGGTGGGTGGACGGAAGGATGGGTGGGTCAGTGGTTTGGCATGCTTTTGCTGACTCCATTCTGTAGCAGTGTCAGAGGTCATCTCAGGGCATCCCAGAAAGGAAACAAAAGGAAAAATGTTTCAAAATGAAAGCAATAAAGGGCACTCTGGGTGCTTGTCCAGGGAAATGAAACTGAAGGCCAAGCTGCTACCCAGGGTCTCTGGGCTCATGGGTGTCCCCCCAGCACGCTCAGGTTTGTCGCGGCTTTCACCTCCGCATCACATGTCAGGCAGGGAGACCGCTCTCTGAGAAATGCCCACGCCTGCCTTCCTGCTCCCAGCACAGCTCACACTGGCAGAACCAAAGCATGCTCACCCCAGTCTCCGAGTTCTGCTTCCTGACGAGAGGCGGTGGCCAGCTCTGTGCAGGTCCGGGGGGATGGGAGGGCACCCTTGCTCTGCTGGAGCGTGGAGGGGGGGCGCGTGCTCCCCCAGCGTCAGGCCCCAGCGCCACGCGGTTGCCGGCCAGCGTGTCAGAGCGGTGGGCCACGTGTTGGAGCTCCAGCGTGTTCCTTGTCCTCGGGCATCTGGGTATCCGGAGCTGGGGGTAGGCATGGGTGCACCCCCAGCTCCGAAAAGAGACCCAGGCCCCGGAAAGGGACCTGCCAGGGGGACATGGCTTCCAGAAAGAACGTCCAGCATTAGACGGGCTGAGCGTGCTGTCCTGGCTGCAGGAAGTTTCCGAGGTGGGACAGGAAACCAGGTCAGAATGAGGCCTGGATGGGGGCGTGCCTGGCTGTGTACAGTCACTAGAAGAAATGGGGACCCAGGTTGGGGGGGTCTTTTTACGTCTCGGTGGTTAAGGCAGGATGAGCCTTACAAAGCTGAGGCATGGTGGGTCAGAGCCCAAGGCCAGAGGGAAAGCCACTCTGAGAGCAGCGTCCGTACCCCAGCCTGCCTGGCCCCTGACCTCGGCCACCCACTGCACATGGACACAGACCCTCACGGACACACACTCCCTGCCGTCTTCAGCCGGCTCTGGCGGTTACCCGTTGGCCTGCAGTGAACTGACTCTGCCCACGGGGTGCGCTCGGGGTTCTGCCCACTCCCCAGGCCCCGGGGGTGAGAGCAGGGCTGCGGGGCACAGAGACCCTGCTCAACGCCGAGCTCCCAGCTCGGCCATTCTCCCAAGCCCAGGCTCAAGGCTAGAAGGTCACTCTTTCCTCCACTGCATTCTTCCATCCACCAGGTCAACAAACACACCCACTGACCGGTAGCAGGCAGGCACCAGCTCAGGAGAGCAGTGACTCAGCCGGCCCGCGTCTCCTGCCCCACCTCCAGGTCCTGCCAACGCTGGGCGTCAGGCTCTGGGATCCAGGAGAGCACGGAGAGGCCTGAAACCCAGCTCCGGGGAGGGCAGGAAGGCTTCCAGGAGGAGGCCCCGAAGCTCAGAGGGTCAGGGAGAGGGGCAGGGAGCAGGATAGGGGAGGGCTGGCCAGCCTTCCAGGCAGAGGCACACTCGCCCGTGCAAGGACTCGGCGCATTCCAAGAACTGCTGAGTCCCCATCCAGGAATGGCCATCACATCTCCGCGTCTCCAGGTTGGAGGGTGTCCAAGAGTCGGCAAGCACCTTTCTTGGCTGGCTCTCCTAGGTACTCAGGGGCCCTCATCCGGCACTGGCTTGTTGCCAGAAGCCACTCCTGCACTCTGGGGCTGACCCAAGGTTTCCTGGGCCGGGCAGAGGCTGGGAGTGGGCATTTACAGGCCCTATCCCCACCCGACAGAGGCGCACGGTGGGTCCTGGCGCAGAAGCTGGGGCAAGGCTGGGAAAGCACCTGGCCCTAAGCATCTGCACCCGGTGCACTGCCCCCTGCCTCATGCCCTTCTGTGGTCAGTCAGTCCCACCCACCCGGCCGGCCTCCCCAGGGTCTGAATTCCACAGGTCTCTGGAAAGGTTTGTCAGACAAACCCAGGGACAGGGATGCTCTAGCCACATTTTCTCATCTTGCCCTAATTACAAGCTTTAGAAGTTCCTGTCATTCTCCTTGACAGGTGGGGAAGCTGAGGCTTGAAGTTGATGTCCAGGCCAGACCCACACACTGAGCGCTGGAGCCAGGCCCTCAGGGCAGGGGCTATGTCTCCGCCGTCAGACCGGGGCTGGACAGAGCCCCACCTGCCTCCACCTGCCCCCTGATGTACCCATGGTCCCCTGGGCCCTGAGGCCTGGGGCAATCTGCTCCCTGTGAGCTCCAACTGAGGGTTAGATATCAGAAGGGACTTCCAGAGCTGGGGGCCACCTCTCCCTAGCCGGTCAGCCAGGCTTCCTGAGCCTGCTATGGGCAGGCCCACCCTGGGCAATGTGGAGGTCATGGACCAGGTCCTGCAGTCCGGCAGGATTGACGAGGCAGGGCAAGAAGAGGGGTGGCAGAGAACATGGCCACAGCACTCCTGGAGGTGGCAAGCAGGGGCAGCTTCCTCAGGCCTGTTGCCTGCAGGCCCAGCCAGTCCAGGCTGCCCCAGACCCCTCAGACCCCATCCTGGGCGGGCCTGAGAGGACTGCTGGGAGGCCCGCAGGGGAGGGACCCTCAGACGCGGGATCCAGCAGGCCAGAGCAGGGGGGTCCCGGGTAGGGGGCAGAGGCAGATGAACGACAGCCCGACTTTGACTTTGCCCCTGAGCCCTGTGGCTGAGCGGGTCAGACAGCTTGCTGCCAGTGGGGGCTGGACCTGGAGGAGGGGTCGGGGGCGAGAAGCCTGGGCGCAGGGGCGACCAGGGAGGCGGCCCGCAGTGAGGTCTGGGGTGGGGGGACCGCTTCCAGTTGTTTCCCAGGCCCCCGCTCCGTGTGCTCCGCCCCCACCGCCGCCCCCGCCCGCCAGGAGTAAGGCCAGCAGGGTGGGGAAGGGGCGACCTCTGAGGGCGGTGGCTGCGGGGGTACCGCCCCGCGAGGGGAGAGCCCCGCCGCCGGCGCCCCTGGGCCGGGCGGGGCGGGGCCTCCCGGCGACCCCGCCCCGACTCCGCCCCGGGCCGCGCCCGCTCCCCACGTGGCCGCGGGCTGGCGGGGCGGGGCGGCACCTCCTCTTCCGCGCGCCCCGCGCCGCGGGAGCCCAGCCCGAGCCAGCCGAAACCGAGCCCAGCCCGAGCGGCGCGGAGCCCGCGGTGGGCCGGCAGCCGCGGCCCCTGGCCCGACCCGAGCGAGCGCCGCCGCGCCCCCGCCCGGTAAGTCCGCACCTCTGCGCCCCCCGCCAGGAGCCGCAGGGGAAACTGAGTCCGAGCGAGGGAGCTCTTGGGGCCGGGGAGGGGGTTGGGGCAGCGCGGGGTGCGCCCCAGCTGGCGGCACAGGGCGGCGGGCTCGGGGCTCCCAGCTCCCGGGCGGCGCCCCAGGAGCCCCTGGCCCCAGGGCGCAGCCCACCGCGGACTGCCGACCCCCGCGCGAGACGTGGCCCGCACGCACTGCCGCGGTGGCGGGTCGAGGGTCAGCCCGGCCAACGCCCCGCCCGCTGCGGGCAGAATTTCCCCTCCCCGCGGCCGCCACATCCTGACCATGAATCAGCCACAGTTGGGAAAATAAACTTCAGCTTCGGGTCGGCAGCCCGGGTAGCCCCGCGAGGCGCGCGCCGGCCTGGGGTCCCGCCTGTGCTGTTCTGTCCGCAGCTGCCTGGGCGCGGGTGGGCGCACACGGGGCCCTGGCACCCCCACAGGCAGGCCTTGGGGGCACGAGCCCCCATCACGGCTCGGGGCTCCTCCTGTCTGGGGCGGGTAAGCCTGGGGGTGGGGGGCTGGTTCTGTGCTCCTCCAGCCCCACCCCTGAACCTCCTTCCTGAGGAGGGAACTGCGGAATGGGCATGACCTCAAGAAGGAACTGGGGTCACCATCTCCATCAGCCCCCAGCTGCTCCCGGGGAGTTCGGGCGGGGGTTCTGTGTGCCTGGCCTCCTGAGGGTCTGTAACCTAGGGCCCCAGGACGCGTGGAGGCTGGCCTCCGTTGGGCCCCAACCTGGCGGGCCACACAGGACTCCATGTGGGTGGACCTGGCCATGACCCTGCCTGGGTGAGGCGCACCCTCAGGAGAGCTGCTGTTGGGAACTTCCCTTCCCACCAGCCCCGCCTCCTGCCCCCTCAGGCAGTGGGACCTGGGCAGGACTCTTGCCTGCTCTGGGCCTCAGTTTCCCCACCTGCACCCTGAAGGACGGGGACAGTGGTTCAGGCGTGGACCTCCTCCCTGTCGCTCCCAGTGGAGAGGAAGAGACCCAGAGCAAGTGCCTCAGATGCCTCCACAGTGCTGTCCAGGGCAGGAGCCTTCGGGGACAGGGTGCTGCAGACCTAGGGTATCAAATATCCGCATTCAGTGCCAGGTCTGGAGTCTGGGGCCTCGCACTCAGTGCCCCCACTCCCTCACCAGGGCAGCACCAACGCCTGATTTAAAAAGCCAAGTTGGGCAGTAGCCCCCAGCTGACTGCTGCCCAGGCCCCACTTTCCGCCTCCCCCGAGGAGCTCGGGGGCTGACGGACAGGTCATCCGAGGGGCCCTGCTGGGGAGGGGACCAGGGTGATGTGTCTGTCAAGGTTGCACTGCTTTCCAGCAGAGAGTTAACTCTCAGGTGAGGCCCCCCCATTCTGTGGAGGTGCTGATGGCTGTCGAAGCTAATTGCACACACCCTACATGCCAGGCCCCGGGAGCTCCTAACCTTACATACACTCTGTTCACTTTTCATCAAAGTGCAGTGATTTTCCAGGCTGGAAAAGTTAGCAGGTGCCTGAGGGCTGGGGAGGGATGGAAGGCAGCCGGAAAATGTCGGGCACTGCCGGCAGGTGCAGGGCATGATGCGGTCGCCCTGGCTCTGGACCAGGGCAGGGAGTGTTCTCCAGGGCACCCAGAAGAGGAACCGGAAGGCAAAGTCCCCCCACAGTCTGAGGGTGGGGTCTGACTCAGCTGCCTGGCTCCTTTCCACTCTGGTCTTGCACACAGCGGGTATCTAGTAGTTGCATGGTTCGAGGCCCAGTGGACACAGTGGATTGGGAAAGGCATGTCCACCTCTATTTCAGGACAGTGGACAGAAGTGGGTCTAGAGGAGACAGGCCAGGATTGGAAGGTTGAGGCCAGGCAGGACCCAGTCTCTTCGGGGCTGTCCCCAGACAGCGCCACGCCTGGGGGGCCCTGGATGCCTAAGATGAGGAGGCTGGTTTCAACCCATAAGGAAGGAGTGCATGTGAGGGGGTGAGCTCCCCATCACTGGAGGTGTGAGAGCAGGGTCTGACCCCTGGCTGCCTACCAGCCTCACCCTGGGAAGGAGGGTCTTGCCCGTTCCTCCTCTGAAACGGGGCAGCCTGGTCCTGAGCGGGTGTGGGGTCTGTTAACACAGCTGCCCCATCTGCGCAGCATGTAGAGAAATCTCCAAGATGAAGGGAAGCTCTTTGGCGGTGACCACCAGCCTCCTCCCCAGCCAGGCAGGGAGAGAGGGGCAGGGCGGGCCTGCACCTTCCCCAGGTGTGACTACGGAAGGGACGGACTGGGTGTGGGGCTTCTCCGCCCCGCTCTCCCGGGTGCGCAGCGGAGCCTGGCCACGTTGCCCAGGGCCCTGAGCAGAGTCTGTGTGCAGAACGAGCCAGCCTGCCACGTTCCGCCCCACGGCCTCCGACCCTCACGCCGACCCAGTGGGGCATGGGTACTGTGACCACCATCTGCTTCACAGAAGAGGAAACTGAGGCACGGGGCTGCTGGGTTGTAGAATCAGCGGTGCCATTGTGGCAGGACGCATTTATAAAGCCCCTACTATGTGCGTCCGCTTCTGTGCTCACTCAGTGCTCAGCGGGCTAGAGTGTGGGCGCACAGGAAGTGCTTCCCCGGGGTCAAGGTGAGAACGGGCGGGCCCCGGGGGGCACCTGGAGGCCAAGGCTAGCCCCATGTCCCTCGTCACCGCCACAGAGACCCGTGGTGTCCCAGCACCACCCTCTGGGAGTAAGAGAGCTCTGTCCTGGCCAAGCAGCACCCCTGGGGCTCCCAACCGGGGAGGGCGGGCACCGGGGCACCCACCTGTGTGACTCCGAGCAGCCCACACAGACAGACGCTGGGACGGCTAGACCACACAGAGGCCCCTGCCCCGGGGCTACCTGAGGACAGGACGCCTTCTTCTGCCTGCCCCACTCATGGCCCCCTCCCACCCAGCCCTACCTCATCCCTGCAGTGTTCCCTGGTCAGGGCCCCCTCCCACCCAGCCCCACCTCATCCCTGCAGTGTTCCCTGGTCAGGGCCCCCTCCCACCCAGCCCCACCTCATCCCTGCAGTGTTCCCTGGTCAGGGCCCCCTCCCACCCAGCCCCACCTCATCC
>NC_138377.1:529884-549113 GCF_054177405.1 Leptonychotes weddellii | reverse complement strand
ACAGTGCCGGGCCCAGGGCTACACTGCAAGCACCCTCCTCCCGGTGAGCAAGGGGCTCCAGAGCCGCGCACCACCCTCTAGCAGGCGTTTCCTGTTTGACCAAGTCCATCCTCTACACCAGGGCAGCCCTGTCTGTGGCTTTCTGTGGCTGCCACCCGCTTCTCCCCTAACCCAGGAGGGTGGAGGAGGCAAACAGGCCAGGCTTGAGCACCGCGTGTCTGATACCAGTCCCACCCGCCCCCAGATCCCAGGCCTGGCCTCCCTGACCAGCGGTGTCGCCGGGCTCTCAGCGCCAGCCTGCCCAGCCCAGCCCCCTCGGTCCCCCTCCACCCTGTGGTGCCACAGGGGAGAGCAGCTGCCGGCTCTGCCCTGTGTCCCTGGCGGCCTGCGCTGGGGGCGGGCCCCCTCTGAGCCCAGTTCCCCTCAGAGATTGTGGGCCTTTTCTGTCACTGTGCTCTTTCCCTCTTTCTAATTATGAAAATGACCACATGCACCCCAGAAGCAATTTCTGTTAGCATTCAGGCATGTGACTGGTGGGACACGTTTGATGGCTGAAATCCTACACAGTACGACTTGGTGTCCTACTTCCTGTCTCTGTTTTTAATTCAGCACCACCGTGGAGGTCTTGGTGCCCACCCACCCCCAAGTGGCCCCTCCTGTCTTGTTGCTGGATGCGCAGTGGCCCGGCAGGCCCCCTCACACATGGCGGGATTGGGGGGTGGCGTTCAGGGGAGGGCTTGGGAGGCACAGGCCCTGCACTCCATCCTGGGACTGCAGGCAGCAGGGGGCTGGGGCGCTCCTTGCACGTGAGACCGGCCAGGGGCCCGTGAGGACACCACCCCTTGGCCAAGGCCGTCCGCACTCTGTGCCTGGGGATGGGTGGGCGGTGGGTAGGCACTCGGTTGTTCCTCCTTCCCCAAGGCCCACTGTGCATGGCCTCCAGCCCGGGATGAGCCCCTGGTAGGTGACCCACGCTAGTCCTTTGAGGGCTTCCGGCCTGGTGGGGAAGGTGGTGCATGCACTGGAGGCTTGAAAGGAGCCCAGGTGATGGGAGGAAGGGACATGGGGCATCTGAGTAGGAATCAGCTCCAGGGGCATCCCCCAATCCCGAAGGGCCCCTACTGCCCCTGAGCTCCAGGGAATTGCTGCTGGAAACACAATACAAGGGTTGCCAGGCAGTGGAAAAATTTGGAGCTAAAAATACAGTGTGGCAGCCCCTGCCTCCCAGTTCCGGAACCCCGCTCCTGCCATTGTACCCGCCTTCCCCAAGGAAGACAAGCTCACTCTTTGCACCCCGCCCCCGCGCCCTCACTGGCTCTGGGCCCAGAAACACCCAGCCCCGGTGCTGACGCTGGCAGGGCCGCCCTGAGGCTGCCTCCCCACGGCAGCCAGCCCCTCTCCCGGGTGCCCCTGTCCCCAGCCGGTGCCTCTCCTCCCCCTCACTCCCGCCCCTGGGGCCCCCAGCCCCTCCCCCAGCCGTCGCAGTGATCTAGGAACAGAAGGCCAAACCCGCTCCTCAAGGGTGCTGAGCGCTGGCATTTCTCTGGGCTTCCCCACCCCACCACACTGTTGAGACCCCGGGGGGCCCATGCGGGGGCCTCCCAGCAGCCATGCCCAGGACCCAGCTTGGTGCCCAGTGCCCGCCTCAGGAGGCCCTCCCTCTCTGGCTCAGTTTCTCCGTCTGCATGGCAGGGGCTGGACTCTGAGGCCGGGGGGTGGGGAGGGCAGCTTCAATCCTGCCCCCTGTCCCCCCCCAGGAACACACTCTGCTTGACAGACCCCTGCCAGGCAGGGGCGGTGCCTTCCCATGAGTCCGCACAGCTGCCTGGCATGTGGGTGCCCGGATGGAGGTGCTGGTACTGCTGTGAGGGGCTGGCCGGGCGTGGGCAGAAAGGCAGATGGGTGTCCGCGTCTCCTCCAGGTCCTCAGGGCAGCCCCAGCTTGGGCTGGGTGAGCTCGGGTGAGCGGCGCACCCGGTCAGTGGACTGACCCAGCTGAGGGGGGAGGCGTGACCCCGCCCCAGCGGGAACCCCACTTTGTTGGTAGGACAAAATTGAGCGCTGAAGAAGCATTGGGGAACGTGCCACTCATGTCAGAGCCCCAGTATCTTCCTCTGCAAAAGGCCCCTGCTCACCAGAGTTCCCCTGGTGCAGGGGGAAGGACGGACTGCCTGCGGGGCACTTGGGGGTGCTAAAGCTCCCCCACCTTTCAGCTGCCCGAGGGACTGGGTAGGACCTGAACCACCAGGTACTTGGACCCTGGGAGACGGTCGTGCTCTTCAGTGGGTGGTGCCTGCCGCAGAAAAAGTCTCTGCCGATGCAAATTCCTGCGCTGGCCCCACCCCCATGTGGGGTGCGGGGGCCCAGAGATAACATTCCTGAGCGTGTGGCCCCGCCCCACCCTGCCTAGGCGGAGTCTGGGAGGGTCCCTGCGACCCCGCCCTGTCTAGGCGCCAGGCTGGCTTGCAGCGGGACCCTTGGCCCACGGGTTGGGCGGGGCCGGGCGGCCCGTGGACGGTATGACAACAGCCGGGAGCGCTCACTCGGTGCCCGCCGGGTCCAGTTTATCCACTGGGAACCCCACCGCACCTGTCAGTTGACCGGGAGCAGAGGGCAGAGTCCCGTCCCCAGGAGCACACGGCCAGTAAGCCCAGGAGTCTGGCTCCTGCCTTCCAGCACGCCGCCTCCCACGCGGGTCCCGGCTCTTTGCCAGGAAGGCTTGTTCCCCACCGTTCTCCTGACTGCAGCAAATGCCTGATTCCCTCTGGGGCTCCCGGCAGAAACGTTCAACCACCACCCGCACAGGGACAGGCCGTGTCTCGGGAGCTGCTCCTGGCAGGGACTGGGTCACCACCCCCTGAATTTGGCTGAGACTCCAGGCGGGCGGGAGAGTGGGATCGCTTTATAGTTTGATTATATGTATACGCGGTCATGGTTCCTGTGGACGTACAGTGTTCTATCCGTGTCTACAGTGTGTGCGTGTGGAGCGCGTCTATACATCCTGTCTGATTGTTGCCAGGTGTGCGATATCATGTGCCTGTGTGTGAGGCATTCGAGTACATATGGACATGTGACATGCCGTTTACTGTGTGCGTGTCCTATTCTGTGCGCGTGTATAATGCACGCATGGAGGGGCATGATCAGCTTGTGAAACTCAGCTCCAGGGCACACAGCTTAGGATCCTTCGTGGGCAGGCAGGTAGACAGAGCTGATCACCTCCTGCAAGGGGGCCCCTGCAGGTGGGGTCTCTTGGGGTAGTGAGCTGGTGGCCCCAGGAGCTGGGGGTGCACAGGGAGGCCCAGGCAGTGCCAGGTGGGGCGCTCTGGGCTATGCAGGCTGTCTGGGAGAGGTTGTTTTCTGCATCTAGGGACCCCTGGGGCTCTTGGCTAGAGAAGACCCTTAGGATGCTGGAGGCCTGGCCTGGGAGAGTTCATGCTCCAGCACTCAGCCTGTGCCAAGGAAACAGGGACTTGGGCCAGTGGGGCGGGGGTGGGGGTGGGGCAGGGAAGGGAGGGTCAGTCCTGGCTGCGCCTTTAAGCGGCAGCACCCGAGGTGGGCGGCAGTGTGTGCGAAGACCGCTTGCTGTGCTCTTCAGGGTGCCGGGAGCAGCCCCCTCCCCTGGCCCCAGGAGGCTGCCCAGGAGGGACCAGAGCCACAGCTGGAGGCCGGGCAGCTCAGTGGGCAGCAGTGATGAGAAGCCAGGAGAGTGCGAGGGGCAGCCTGAGGCAGGGCCTGGAATGGGTGGGCAGAGGCAGCCGGAAGGTCTTGCGCATCTGGGTGAGTGGACGGTGGGGGAGGGGGGCGGGTAGTGAAACCGTGCCATCACAGGGAGGGCTGACGGACACCTGACGCCTCTGCAGGGATGCCCATACCCCCTGCCTCTCCGGATGCTCCCAGTGGGCAGATGCCAGAGGTTCGGGTGAGGACAGGGTGGCTCACGCAGGACGAGTGGCCTGGTGGGCCCAGAGCCGGTGCGCACGCAGGCCGGAGCCTCTCTTCCCCTCAACGAGACCGCCTCCCTGGGGCACCCCCACGAGCCTGCCTGGCACTCAGCCAGGCAGGAGGATGAGGGGCTGGTGGGGGGCTGGACTCCTGGTGTGGACCCACTGCAAACAGAGGAGGGGCTGCTGGAACGCCGGGCCATCCCATGCTTGGGGTGGGGGGAACTCGGGGAGCACAAAGGAGGACACCCAAGACACTCACCAAGGCGGAGGGGGAGGGGGGCGTCCAGGAGTGCCAGCTGTGAGCCAGGCCAGGGACAGGCACCTGGGCTCCTGTCCCCACTCCACCTCTATCTCCTGTAGGACCTCAGATGGCCCCTGGAGTCCCCCCGTAACGTACCGGGTCCGGCAGCCCTGAGAGGGAGGCTGGGCTGGATGGCCAGCCTCTCTCCGGCCACCCTCTGCCTGGGGTCCAGGCTCACTCAGTTCTGCCCTTTCCAATTCTGGGGGCTGGGCATGTGACCTGGCTTCTCTAGGTACCACCCTCCTTTCCTCTCCTGTAACGTGGGGCGGCTGGGGACCTGGGGGCGGGCAGTGGCGGGGCCAGGCCCTGGGCATGAGGCTCGGTGGTCCTGCTGTGCTCTGCTTCTCGGGCGCCCTCTCAGCAGCTCCGTGCTGTCCTTCTCATGCACTAAATACAAGACCCGAGCCATACATGGTCGCAGGAGAGCCTGGGCTGCCCCTGACCTTTGAGGCCAGTCCCCAGAGGCTCTGGCTGAGGACAGCATCACCGTCCAGGGCCCCGAGGGGGGGGCTTAGTGGGTGTGGCAAAGGCACGGTCACGGCCGGCCTGTCCTCTTGGGGGAAGGCAGGGTTGGGGGGCATTCTGGGTGGGGGGCTCACACCTGTTGAGGCTGCATCGAGTAGAGCTCCACATGCCAAGGGCTTCCGGGGACTTCCGGTCCTCTGCCCACACAGATGGACGAACTGAGGGCCTCAGAGGCAGGGCTACGTCCCCAGGGGCCCTGGCCTTGCTCGTGACGGGGGGGCTCCAGGCGTGACCCTCAAGTCGGCCCCTTCCCCAGCCACACGCCTGGTGCGTGGGCAGCCCCCAAGTGCCCAGGGTCTGGAACGGCCCCTCCCGGTTGCCCCTATCTGACCCCGTCCCCGGGGCAGGGGAAGTGCTCTGGGACAAGATAAGGGAGCCCCGGAGATGCCGCTTCGGTTGCTTTGTCACTACTGGATCAGTGGTGTTCCTGCCAGTGTAGCTGCCTTGAGTCCTCGGGTGGACAGGGAGGCGGCTGCTACCCACTCAGCCGATGTGCGGCTCGTCAGGGGAGCGCACGAGGAGAAGCCCGGGACGACGGCGGCCCTGACGGCGGGACGAGGGCACAGTGTCCCCCGGGCAGGCCCGTCCGGCAGGCGGAGGGAGACACCGAGGCAGAGGACACTGCCTCCCCCCGCGGGCCGGGGGCTCACGCCCGACTCCCCCGGCCCCGCAGGTCGGCAAGATGTCGGTGAAGGAGGGTGCGCAGCGCAAGTGGGCCACGCTGAAGGAGAAGCTGGGGCCGCAGGACTCGGACCCCACAGAGGCCAACCTGGAGAGCGCGGAGCCCGAGCTGTGCATCCGGCTGCTGCAGATGCCCTCCGTGGTCAACTACTCGGGCCTGCGCAAGCGTCTGGAGAGCAGCGACGGCGGCTGGATGGTGCAGTTCCTGGAGCAGAGTGGCCTGGACCTGCTGCTCGAGGCCCTGGCGCGCCTGTCCGGCCGCGGGGTGGCCCGCATCGCCGACGCCCTGCTGCAGCTCACCTGCATCAGCTGCGTGCGCGCCGTCATGAACTCGCAGCAGGGCATTGAGTACATCCTGAGCAACCAGGCCTACGTGCACCAGCTCTCCCTGGGTGAGCCGCGGCCCGCTGCTGGGCGGTGGGCGGGCAGCCTGGCACACACACCCCTTCGCGACTCAGTATGGAGGCTCTGGGCCTCGGAGGGCAGCGGGAGGGCTGGGGTCGCAGGAGAGAACTCAGCGGGGCAGCAGGGAGGGCTTCCTGGAGGAAGAACCAGGTTCCCGTTCTCCCCAGGTCAGCTCAGAGCCATGGTCCCCCAGCCGCTGCACCTAGTTGTCCCCTCCGTTCTGTGACTTCGCCTGGCCTTTCCGTCCAGCCCTGTGCTTGTTCATGCCCCGCCCCCTTCCCCGCCTCTGGCCCACAGCGCCCCTCCCTCCCACCTGCCACCCTGGTCCGTGCCCTGGCAGCCAGACTCACCCGGGCCAAAAACGCAAGTCCACCCTAGTAGCCCCACTTACCTTCCGCCTGGCTCCAAGCCCCTGACCTCCGCAGGGCCACAGCCCTTCGGTTCTGGCCAGCACTTGAAGCTGGTGGCACCTTCTTCCACCTTTCCCCACACCCCTACCCTGCCCACTCGGTGCCCTGCTCCCACCTCCTGCTCAGGCTGCGCCGTGCCTTTGTGCACCTGCTGACTCCTTCAGTGCTCCCTCACGGTCCCCTCCTCCAGGAAGTCTCCCCAGGCTGCACCCGGGAGTGACCTCAGGTGGCCCTTAGTGAACAGGGGTCACTTGTGTCCCTCGCCTGTCAGGCTGTGCTGCTCTACGGCAGATGCTCGGAGCTGCGGGAGGGGGCGGTGACGGTGGGTCGGCCGGTGGGGGTGGGCGGGCGCCTGTGTGGCTGAGCAAGCCAGCGGCTACTCAGGCCTGCCCTGCGCAGCCCGGGCTTGTGCGGCTGCGTAGAGTCCCTTGCAGCCTCTCAGCAAGGCGAGCTAAGGGGCGCCCCCAGCGCTTCCCCGGCCCGGGAGACGCGGTGGGAGGCGGGGCTCGGGCGAGGGGGAGGCACCGCAGGCTGTTTGGTGAAAACCTGGGCTCAGCCCAGGGAGCTGTGCCAGTGTGGGCCAGCAGGGGCCGCTGTCGGAACTAAGGCCCGGCCCAAGCGGACCGGTCCTGCAGGGGCCTGGGCGCCGGCGCAGAGCGCCCCCTGGTGTCCACCTGCGGGCCTCCTTGTCCCGCTGGAGTGGGGGTTCCGTCGGGCGGTCAGACGGGTGGGAAGGGCCGCCGGGAGGAGGAGGAGCCCAGGCCTGGGATCGATGCGGGGGCGCCCACTGAGCCTCCCGGGCCCTCGGCAGCTCTGGACACGTCCAACGTGATGGTCAAGAAGCAGGTGTTCGAGCTGCTGGCCGCCTTGTGCATCTACTCCCCCGAGGGCCACATGCTGACCCTGGATGCTCTGGACCACTACAAGGTGAGCCGCGGGGCGCCTGGGTCCACGCTGGGCCAGGGCACGTGCTGACCCGACCCTCGCCCGCCCTGCAGACGGTGTGCAACCAACAATACCGCTTCAGTGTCATCATGGCTGAGCTCTCCGACAGCGACAACGTGCCCTATGTCGTCACCCTGCTCAGTGTGATCAACGCCATCATCCTGGGCCCCGAGGACCTCCGCACCCGCAGCCAGCTGCGCGGGGAGTTCATCGGTAAGCGCCCGCGGCCCGCCCCGTGCCCCCTGCAGGAGCTGCCCCTCCCCGCTCCCCTGGGGCCCCGGACGTGGGTCCTGCATGGCTCTCAATGTGAGGCTGACCCCCCAGTTCCAGTCCTGCCGGGGTGGCAGTGACCGTTCAGCGGGGACGACCGTGTTGCCCTCCAGAGCGTTCTGGGTACCTGTAGGAATGGCAGGGTCCCCCTCCCGCCCATGGGCTGGGTGTTCTGGGTGGTGGGAATGAGCCCAAGGAGGGCGCAGAGGGGAAGGCCTCAGAAGACGCAAGCAACCCGGGGTGGGGGGCTGACCAGAGCAGTCTCTGAGGCCCGCTGACCCCACTGTCCCTTCCCAGGGTTGCAGCTGCTGGACATCCTGACACGGCTACGGTGAGTCCCCACCACTGTTCTCCAAAGCCAGGCACACCCTTTCCTTGGGTCCCACACGGCACCTCCAGTGGGCAGAGGGGGCTTCCAGGAGTAGCCCCGGTGGGCCTGCCCCGCTGAACCCAGTCCCAGTGACAGTGCAGTCTGCCGTCGCTCACACTGCCTGACGGGCCACCCTGCGGAACCTCTCGGCCCAGGGGCTTGGGGGTTGCCAGACACAATGCAGGACACCCCGTCAAGTAGGAGTGTAGACCGACAGCAAGGCGTTCTAGCGTAAGCATGTCCCAGATGTCGCATAGGACATACTCATGCTAAATACCACTCGCTGTTTTCCTGAAATTCAAACTTATTTGGGTTCTGGGAACCCACGCAGCTGAGAACGCCCCTCCCAGGCCCCATCAGGACCACTCTCCTGGGTGGGGCCACCTGTCCCAGCTACAGGGCCACGTGCCCAGCACAGCCCCGCTCAGAGAGGTCTGTGCGTCTGTCCAGGGTCGGGGGGGAGGCGGGGGGGCGGGCAGCAGCCTCAGCCCGCCCGGCCCCTCTCGCCCCAGGGACCTGGAGGATGCCGACCTGCTGATCCAGCTGGAGGCCTTCGAGGAGGCCAAGGCTGAGGACGAGGAGGAGCTCCTGCGCGTCTGTGGGGGCATCAACATGAACAGCCATCAAGAGGTCTTTGCTTCTGTGTTCCACAAGGTGAGCTGGGGCAGGGCAAGCTGGCCAGGGCCCGTCTCCAGAGGCGGGGGTCCGGGGCTCAGACACGGCTGCCTTCCCTGACCCGGAGACCCCACCCCGACCAGAGCAGTGGGGCCAGATCTGGAGCCACATCAGGGAGCAGCGAGGGATCAGGGGGCTGGAGACAGGAGGAGCCCGGAGCTGGAACGGGCAGCCTGGGGGCAGTCTTCGCTGTCACAGGCACCGAGCCAAGGCCACGGGACCCGGGAGGACAGCGTCCCAAAGACCAGGGCTGCCCAGAGGTAGCTGAGCTGTCCTGGGCCCCCGCAGGTGGGCTGCCTCGAATGGCCCAAGGGGCTTCCCGACCAGCAGGAGGCCAGGAGGCTGCGTTCTGGTCCAGCTCAGGCCCTCCCTGGCCGGGACCTCCTGTCCTTCGCTGAACCCACGGCTCTCAGCCAGGGGACGAGTGTCGCCAGGGGGCCTCCAGAAACATCTGGACACATTTGGGGTGGTCTCAGTCGGGCAAGGGGTACTACCGGCTTCAGGCGGGTGGAGACCAGGGATGCCGTGAGACCTCCCACCATGCCCAGGGCAGTCCCCAGCATGGAGAGGGGTCCAACCCCAAATATCACTGGTGCAGCAGTCAGGGAACCCCAGCTCCGGCTCATCCAGAGCGGTGACGGGGTGGACGTTCCTGGCAGTCTGAAGCCTGCCGTTGTCGGCCTGCCCCGGGAAGGGCACGGCTGCCCACCCATCCTTTTCCTCCCCACCCAGGTGAGCTGCTCCCCAGCCTCTGCCCAGCTGCTATCCATGCTGCAGGGCCTCCTCTACCTGGAGCCCACCCTCCCCTCCAGCCAGCTGCTCTGGGAGGCTCTGGAGAACCTGGTGAACCGGGCCGTGCTCCTGGCCAGTGACGGTGAGCAGGTGGGGCAGATGGGGGCGTCCTGCCCACAGCGCCCTCCCTGACCCCAACCCAGCGGGCAGACAGTGGGTCTTAGACTGTTGTGGGAGGGTTCCGTCCTTGGCCCCTCACCCACCCTCTCCCTGAGGGCAGTGGCCATGTCTTGCCCGCCGCCCACCACCCACCTCCTCTGGCACCTGCCCTGACCCTGGACAACCCCTCCACAGTCCAGGAATGCACCCTAGAAGAGATGGTGGAGCGGCTCCTGTCCGTCAAGGGGCGGCCACGCCCAAGCTCCCTGAACAAGGCCCACAAGAGTGTCCAGGCCGACCTAGGCCAGAGTCAGAAGGGCAGCGTGCCCCAAAACAGTGGTGCCCTGAAGGCGGGTGTGGAGGGCCGCCAGCCCGAGGCCGACCTCACCAGCCTGCACACCGTCGACGTCCAGGGCTTGAGCAGCATGGTCGCCCCACAGCAGCGGGCGCCCACCCCAGTCCCACCTGCACCCCCACTCCCCGGCTCCCCTGCAGTGCCTCCTCCCCCACCCCTACCTCCCCCACTGCCAAGCCTGGGGGCCCTGGCCCCCCCACCCCCTCCCCCACTGCCAGGCCTGGGGGCCCCGCCACCCCCTCCCCCACTGCCAGGCCTGGGGGCCCCCCCACCCCCTCCCCCACCCCCTCCCCCACCCCCGCTGCCTGTCTCGGTTGGGGCCCTACCTCCCCCACTCCCGGGCACAGGGTGCCCCCCTCCCCCCCCACCCCTGCCGGATCTGTCTGGCTCCTCTAGGGTGGGTGGCGAGGACATCATTGTGGCCCACGTGAGCCACGGCCTGGACTCTGCCTGGGTCCCAAGCCACCGGCGAGTAAACCCTCCCACTCTGCGCATGAAGAAGCTCAACTGGCAGAAGCTGCCGTCCAAGGTGGCACAAGGTGAGGACCCCCGGTCCCTGTGAGTGGCTGCCTTCCCGCGGCCGGGGGCTGGGCTGCTGGGCAAGTGGCCCGCCAGACCTGCAGCAGCCCTGCTCCTGTCTGGGCCTAGGCCCGGGCGTGAGCCTGACCGGGCACCCCATGCGCAGAGCACAACTCCATGTGGGCCTCGCTGAACAGCCTGGGTGCCGAGGTCGTGGAGCCGGACTTCTCCAGCATCGAGCGGCTCTTCTGCTTCCCCCAGGCCAAGCCCAAGGAGCACGTGGCCGCCCCGGCCAGGAAGGAGCCCAAGGAGGTGGGGCCGGGCTGGGGCTCGGACGGGGGCCTCTGTGCTGCTCTCAGGGGCCAAGGGCCAACACCAGGGCCGGGGTGTTTTCCAGATCACTTTTCTGGACTCCAAGAAGAGCCTGAACCTCAACATCTTCCTGAAGCAGTTTAAATGGTGAGCAGCCCCTCCTGGCGAGCCCCCTCCCCTCCCCTGCACCTCCCATCTTGGGCTGCGCAGTGCCCTCTGCAGGCCGCTCCTGGGAAGTGCACACCCCCCTCCCTGGGGCCAGTCATAGCTGCAGACGGGCCCAGCTGGGGGCCCTGGAGAGCACCAGGCCCCACTTCCTGGGGAAGCTGAGGCCCAGACAGCAGCAGTCAGTGCTCCCGGCCCCCAAGTCCTTGCCTGCAGCTGCTGGGCACTGGCTCCTGCCAGGGAGCTCCCTGGGCATGCATGAGCCGGCCTGCCTGGGTCCTGAGCAGCCGCCTGGAAGGAGGAGCGGAGGGTGCAGACCTGGAGGGCGGTATTCAGCCCCCAGCCTCGTTACTGTGTGACCCCAGGCAGGGGGTTTGCCTTCTCTGTATCCCGGCAGCTCGGGCCCCCAGGCAGCAGAGAGCATGGGCTGAGGGCAGCCCCCGACTGGCAGGGTCCCCAGGAGCCCCCAGGAGGTGGCCGTGCTCCCTGGGCTCCCACCCCAACCACGCCCTCTCTCCTGCAGCTCCAACGAGGACGTGACTGCTATGATCCGGGCTGGGGACACCACCAAATTCGACGTGGAGGTTCTCAAGCAGCTCCTCAAGCTCCTTCCTGAAAAGCACGAGGTGAGTGGGAAAGAGCCTGCCAGCCCTGCCCTGGGGGCCCCCAGCAAGGGACAGAGGAGGGGACACACAGACGCACAGTCCGGAGCTGCACGGAGCTGTGCTGGACATGAGTGGGCCCTGGCGGGGCAGGTACACGCAGGTGCCGGGCAGTGCAGGGGGCTTCCTGGGAGGGGATGGGAGCTGGAATCCCATGTGTGGCCTCCTCCCTGCAGATTGAAAACCTGCGCTCCTTCACAGAGGATCGGGCCAAGCTGGCCAACACCGACCAGTTCTACCTCCTGCTGCTGGGCATTCCCTGGTGAGTGGGCAGCCATCGGACCCCAGGGCCCAGTGGTGGGGAAGGGGCGGGGGGAACTGGGCCTAGACCTTGAGGAGGGAGTGGGGCTGCGCAGACTGTTCCCTTGGGACTCCGCGAGGACGGCCGCACATACCACTCACGCGCCCACCTGCTCTGAGAGGGAGGGGCGCCCCGCAGGGAGGTGACTGCCCTCCTGGGCCCACCTGGTGCTTGTCTCGCGTGCCCCTTCCCGGGCCCTACCCCAGGCCTGCTGAGTCCGCCACTGGGACCTGGCCCAGGAACGTGCACGTTGAACAGGGCCAGGCCGTCGGCCCCCCGAGCTGCGGGCCCAGCGCCGGTGAAGGGGGCCCAGTCCCTGATCTCCTGCTCTGTCCCCAGCTACCAGCTGCGGGTGGAGTGCCTGCTACTATGTGAGGGCATGGCTGTCGTGCTGGACATGGTGCAGCCCAAGGCCCAGCTGGTCCTCGCGGCCTGCAACAGTGAGTGGGGGGCAAAGCCTGGGGCTGGGGGGACCTGGCGCCCGGAGAGCGAGCGGTCCCGGGGCGCTGACCTTCCCCACCTCACCGTAGACACGCAGACACACCCCTGCTCTGAGACACGCACCGTGCACGCGCACTCACGTGTGCATCCGCCAACACTCACACAGACCCACTCAGCCCCATACACAGCTGCATGTGTGCACACAGGGACACACACGTGAACACTCACTGCTTTCTCCAAACGAGGGACGAGCAGGAACATAACCAAGCCCCGGGGCAGGGACGCACGCAGTGGACGTCCACTCCCATCCCAGCCACAGAGCCAGGAGGGCCACCCTCCCCAAAGCCCCACGGATGGTTAGGGGAGACCCGGGGAGGCCACAGCTACAACCTTCTGGAAGGTTCCTCCCAGCAGCGTCATCCCCAGAAGGGGGCAGGGGTCGTCCGCCCCCGGGGTGCGGGGCTGCAGTGAGTGCTAACAGTGGTAGACCTGCACCCAGAGCCCCTGAGCCTGTTCGCAGTGGGGGGGTTCCAGCCACCCTGCCCCCCCCCCGGACCGAGCCCGGGGGAGGGGAGCGAAGAACCGCGCGCCACAGCCTCAGACACCGGGCGGCACCCTCCCCTCCCTCAGCCCTGGTGCCCTCCCACAGGCCTGCTCACCAGCCAGCGGCTGCCCATCTTCTGCCAGCTGATCCTGAAAATTGGAAACTTCCTTAACTACGTAAGCGAGCCCCCCCGCTCCCCCCCCGCTCCCCCCTGCCAGGCAGCAGGGGCCCTCACTCCTGACCCGGGCCCTCGCAGGGCAGCCACACGGGGGACGCTGATGGCTTCAAGATCAGCACGCTGCTGAAGCTCACGGAAACCAAGTCCCAGCAGAGCCGCGTGACCCTGCTGCACCACGTGCTGGAGGTGGGACCGGGGCTGGCCCCCCCCCCCGAGGCTCGGGCATCCCTGGGGCCAGGGTGTGGCCACGGGGCTCTCACTGGACCCGTCCTGTTGCAGGAGGTGGAGAAGAACCACCCAGACCTCCTGCAGCTGCCCCGGGACCTGGAGCAGCCCTCCCAGGCAGCGGGGTAGGTGCCCCCTGCCCCCCAACCCGCCTGACCTGCGCTGGCGCCCCCCCACCTGCCTCCCCGCACCGGCACCCCTCACCACCGCCCCGCCTCACCTGCGCTGGCACCCTCCTCGTCCTGGCCGGTGAGGTGGCTGGGCCAGGCTAGGCCCCCAGGAACCACTGCCCCATAGAAGGCTCACTTTCACCTCAGACTAGGACCTTGGGTCCATCATGGCTTGTCCCCACGTGATTTGCAGGAGGAAACTGAGGCCTGGGGGAGGTAGGGAGTGACCTGGTCATGGTCACACCAGGGGCTAGGCTGACGCCACCTCTTTACAAGGTTGAGCCTCACAACAGCCCATGAGGAAGGCCATGCCACTCCCATTGTACAGATGGGGAAACTGAGGCCCAAGCAAGTGGGGCTGCGTTCATGGGGCCCCTCAGCACAGAGGGGCAGCTCAGGGAGGGTGGCCTGGACCTTCCAACTCCAGGTACGTGCTGCTGCGGAGGGTCCTCAGGCCTAAGAGCCAACGATGGGCTGAGCCGCTGGGTTCACTGTCCCAGCATTTCACCCCCAGCACCGCCTGGCCCGCCCAGAGCTCTGACGTGTTTCCAGCAACCTGCGGGTGTGTGGTCCAGTGTCCCCCGCTGTCCCTGCGCAGGCAAGGGGCTCCACTGACCCCACAAGATTGGACATCAGCCATCACCCGACCCCGCCGGGCTCTGGGGTGTTTTTCAGGATCAACCTTGAGCTCATCCGTTCCGAGTCCAGCACCAACCTGAAGAAGCTTCTGGAGATAGAGCGGAAGGTGTGGTCCTCCATCCCTGAGGTGCAGGAACAGTACACCCAGCGCGTCCAGGCAAGCCGGGGCCGGGGTCTGGGCCGGGGGGCGACGGCGGATCGTTTCCGGGGGGGGGGGGGCCTTGCGGGGGGTGCGGCAGCCTAGGCCAGCGAACCAGGCAGGGGCCGGTGAGCATGGGGGAGGACAGAGCCCGGGCCAGGGGCCCCGCGGGAGGGCAGCATGCTGTCCCTGGTCCCACAGTGGTTCCTGCAAGTGAGGGGCTTCCCCGACCCAGGGGCCGCAGTGCCCAGACCTCCTGGTCCTGCTGTCTATGGGGTCCGCTGCAGCTAGCCGTCACGCTCCTGCAGCCGGGGGCCCCGCCCTGCCCCCAGGGCTCCCCCAGGGCTGTGACCGTGCCCCCTGCCCCCAGGCCAGCATCAAGGCCTCCCGGGCGCTGGATGAGGTGTTCCAGGCCATCGAGCAGAAGAAGCTAGAGGTGGCCAGTTACCTGTGTGAGGATGCTCAGCAGCTGTCCCTGGAGGACACATTCAGCACCATGAAGACCTTCCGGGACCTCTTCATCCGCGCCCTGAAGGTGGGCTGGGCCGCAGCCCCTCTCCAACCTCGGGCAGAGCAACTGGAATCGCTCCTTGAGGGCTGGGGGTCACGGGCTCTGTGTCCACCCGCCACAGGAGAACAAGGACTGGAAGGAGCAGGCGGCGAAGGCTGAGAGGAGGAAGCAGCAGCTGGTGGAGGAGGAGGCGCGGAGGCCGCGGGGGGAGGACGGGAAGCCTGGTGAGGCCGGGCCCAGCTGGGGGGTGAGGGAGAGCTGGGGGGGGCGGCCCCGGCTGGGGGACAAGGGAGAGCTGGGGGGGCGGGCCTCCATGGGGCCAGGTCTGCGAGTCCTCCGTGCTCGTGCTCGTGCTCGTCCCCCATCCTTGAAGCTCTTGGGGCACCGCCCTCCCCCTCCAGGTCATCTCCTTTTCAGGGTCACCTGGGTGGGCTCCAGGGACCCACAGGCAGCCTCTCTGAGGGTCTCTGGGGCCTCTCAGTCAGGAGGGGAGTCGGGAAGCAGGAGGAAGTGTGTGTCATCGACGCCCTGCTGGCTGACATCAGGAAGGGCTTCCAGCTGCGGAAGACGGCCCGTGGCCGAGGGGACGCAGAGTGGGGCAGCAAGGCGGCTGCCGTGGACCCGCCGAGGGACAAGGCGCCTGGTGAGACCCTCTCCTGCCTCTCATCACCATGTCCCTCCTGCCATCCCTGCTGCCTGCTCTCCCCCCTCCTGCAGGAAGCCCTCTCTGACCTCATAGGAGAGTCCTCCGGGCAGCTCCCTTGTTGCCTGAGAAATGTCACGGCCACGAGGTGGGGCTAGAGGGGCAGCTCGGCCTTCTGGTGCTCCCGTCTGCAGCGAGGGCCTTTGACAGGTGTCCCTGTCCCCGGGGCCCAGGGATGCTGAGGTGGTGGGAGAGGTGGGCACGGGGCCTGGGAGAGGGGCGCTCCACTCAGCGTGGCTGCTCGGTGGGGGGGCGCTCTAGGGACAGGGATGAAATCAGTCCAGTGTCCCCTGCTCGGCCACACCGTGGGCCTGCTCTCTGGGAACCCACACCTGGAGGCCACCAGGGAAGTCTCCTGGGGCTGTGGGCTCTGCAGGGCTGGTGGCATTCGGGTAGAAGCTGGGATGGACGGAGGCCTCCCCCTTGGGCACATCCTCAGGATGGTCTGGGAGTCGGGGCCCGCCCTCAGCTGCCATGTCCTGTGTCCACAGTGGCCCCCAGAGTCCCCTCAGGAGGCACCGACTGCCCCACCTCTGAGCCCCGGGGCTGGGACCTCTCAGATGCCACTGCCCCGAGCCCGCAGCCCACCGCAGACCCGTCAGAGGAGGGCGGGCCTGGGCCCCTGGAGAGGCGTTCTTCCTGGTACATGGATGCCAGCGATGTCCTGACCACCGAGGACCCTCAGAGCCCCCAGCCTTCTCAGGGCGCCTGGCCCGTGGTGCTGGGAGGTGCGCAGGCCCTGAAGCCTCTCAAGCTCTCAGGTGACAAGCCTCCCGGGGTCAGAGGGTCGAGCCAAGATGCTGAAGACCCCACAGCCCCTGAGGGCGTCTGCCTGGCCGAGGCCGACAGCACCGTGGAGGGGCTGCCGGACGCCGCTGCCCACGGCCACAGTGCCGACCTCCCCGCCGCAGGCCCTGGTGTGGCCGGGGACGGCGACGGGGACCAGGAGGACACAGCCCCAGATTCTGCACTGGACACATCCTTGGACAGGTCCTTCTCTGAGGACACAGTCACGGACTCTTCAGGGTCCGGCACTCTCCCCAGGGCCCGGGGACAGGCCTCAAAGAGGACGGGCAAGCGAAGGAAGAAGCGTCCCTCAAGGAGCCAGGAAGGTAACTTGGGGCTCCCCCCCGTCATTCCTCGTCCCTGGAAGCAGGGGACCCGGGTAGGCAGGGCACATGGGGCTTGGGGGCATTGGTGTGTGACCCACAGCGGGGCCCCGAGCCGCGGCCGGCCGTTCCCTCCTCTCCCCCCAGGAGTGGGTGATGCCCGGGACACCCCACGTCCTGCAGGAGAGATGGCCACCCTTGTGCTCGTGAGAGGAGCGGCTTCGGGAGGGGGAGCACTGCCCTTGTCCCCACGCCCCTCGCCCGCTGACTCCCGCTTCACAGCGTCCCCGGCAGGGAGTGGTGGCCGGGGCGGGTGTGGCCAGGGGCTGCCTGAGACCCCGCCGTGTTCGGCGCAGCCCGAGCGCCAGCTCCGAGCTCAGGCAGGTCAGGAACAAGCCGCTGAGTGCGTCTCTCTTATTTGAAAGCAGAGGTTGTCCCTGACTCTGACGGTAGTAAAACACAAAGACTCTGTGTGATTCAGTGAGGTACGTACCTGCGCGGGCGCTGAGCACTAACGGCGCCGCAGAGGCCGGCCCGCACCCAGCCCTCCCGGACGCTAACCCGCCCCCCCAAGCCGCCCGGGCCTGTCTGCGAGCCTGCCCGCCTCTGCCGCTGGTGGTGGGACCCGCCTGGCCTCGGCCCTCCCCCGCTCTCTGGAAGGGCAGGAGCCGTGCCTTGCTTAGCTGGTGTCTCTGCTGCGGCCAGGTGTGACCTTGGAGCTGTGCGCTGGCCAATAGGCCTCAAGTGGGGGGGGGCTCTGACGGCGGGGGGACTCTGACGGCGGGGGCGGCTTGGCCTCCTAGGCCGGGCAGGACAGACAGAGGCTGCCCCTGTCCCAAGCGGTCTGGCTAGCCCGGGGCTTTCTTGACTCCTGTCCCTCAGGGTGGCACCTTCGCTCTGAGACCTTCCATGAGGCGCACCCCAGCCCTCCTCTGGCCCTTGTTGGGCCACAAATGTCCCCAGGAGGCAGTGAGGGACAGAGACAGTCCCAGGGGCCGGCTGCCAGGGAGAAGCGGGCCACAAGCCCTCTCCAAGGAATGGACGGACCTCCCCTCCCTGGCGGCCAGGTCCTGGGGACCACAGATGGGTCTGTAGGCACATCCTGGGTCCACTGCACCAGGCCTCCCAGGACCCCCGAGTATGGGCAGGACCGTCATTGTCTCTGACGTGGCCCGAGAGGCTCACAGATGCAGACAGACAGGCCTGGGGTCCCTACTGCGTTCCGGGCCATGCTAGCGGTATGCAGACCAGTTCCTCACGAGCGGGGAGCCACCTGGGTCTGCACACACCTGCACCCAGCTCGGTGCCACGGTGCTGTGCTGGCCTGCAGGGCCCGGGGCGCAGGACTCGGGGCACAGAGGAGAGGTCCAGCAGCGCCCAGAGGAAGCAAGGGCAGAAGCGAGGTCAGGTGCACCCCTCTTTACAGTGTATCCTCACTATTGGGTACAGCCTTTAGTCTCAGTTCCAGAGTTTGCTCCTGGGGTTACTTTCTGAGCTCGGCTCTCTGGTGGGAAACACCAGCGTACATTAGCAAGTGGGGCCGAGTGGTCTGTGGGTTTGGGGGGCTGGCAGCCACATGTGGCCGCTGCCCAGGGAAAGATCAGTGTGCCCAGCACGGCTCTGTGCTCTCGCAGGACCGCCCCCGTCCTCCAGCATAGTGGTCCCGCTGCCGCATGCTCGCTCCCCCACCCTGGGCCCCAGCATCCCAGTGGCTGGGGGCAGGAGGAAGGAATCCCACCGTCCTTGTCTCCTCAACCTTTTATTTGAAAAACTTCAACCAGACAGGGAATTTGCAAGATCATAACGAACACCACATACCCTTCACCCCGAAAGGGCAAGAACTTGCAAAAAAGAGCGAAATGATCAGCATTTGCTGCATTGCTCTCAACTTCACTAAAGGATTTGAGAGTTAGGGGCATCGTGCCACTTGAACCCAGCCCCCAGGGTCTCCTGAGAATGAGGCTGCTCTCCCCAACCCCCACCCAGCACCTTTCGGGGTCTGTCGTGTGCAGCCCCAGGCCCCAGCAGGGCCCGGGCAGGGGTCCCACCTTGCCTGGTTGTTTCGGCTTGTTGGAACCGAGACACCCCCCACCCCTGGGGACCACACATCCAGCCTCTGTCTGTCTCGGGTGGCCCCCGTGTAGAAGGCACCTTCACTTCAGGGGTGTCCCACGGCTTCCCCCCACTGCTTCCAGATTGTGTTTGGGGCAGGCATTCGACACACGTGATGTGGGTCCTCCCCAGGGCCCCTCAAGAGGGGCTTGGGGCCTTTTATCCCCTGGGTAGGGGCCTGGATGCCAATTACCTGGTTGAGGTGGTGATTTGGGAGCCCCCTGCTATGTGGTGCCCTGGCCCCGCCTTGCCCTGGGTCCTGGCACCCTGGGGGGGGGCCGACAGAAACCCTGCTCTGAATGACTTTTGACTTCTCTTCTTCTCACTTCTGTGCCCCATCTCTTTCAAGCATGATCCTCAAACCTGTCTGCTCAAGACCCACAGGGAGCCTGGGGTGGCCATGGGGGCGGGGCATTTGCAGGGAAGAGCCGAGCAAGGGGCCCTGGACCAGAGGGCTTTGATGGGCAGGGGGCCTGCAGGGCCGGTTGGGGGCGTGCACGTGGCAGGAACTGTGGAGGTGGGGCCCTGGTGCCCTCAGGACCAGAGCTGGAAAAAGACAAGTCAGGAAGCATCCAGTGTAAGGGGTGGATTGGGAAGCAACTGAGGAAGCTCCAGGGAGAGGCAGCAGTGGGGACTGATGAGGGTAGACAGTGTGGCATGGGCCTGGGCTGGGAGAGCAGGGCCTTGGAGGGTGGTAAGGGGAGAGAGCAGGGCCTGGGGCGGGTGGG
>NC_138377.1:513301-529784 GCF_054177405.1 Leptonychotes weddellii | reverse complement strand
GGGGTGGCAGGCCTGGGGAGGGGGCAGGAGAGAGCAGGGCCTGGGGGCCTCGGAGAAAGGGGGGATGAGGGGAGAGAGTAGGGCCTGGTGGGGGAGAGCAGGGCTTGAGCCAGGTGAGGGAGAATGGGGTGGGGGGAGGGAGTGGGGGAGAGCAGGGCCTTGGGGGGGTGGGGGAGAGCAGGGGGGGCAGGCGGGGTGGAGAGCAGGGCAGAGGGGGAGAGAGTAGAGCCTGGGGGCTGGAGGGAGAGCAGGTCCTGTGGGGAGGGAGGAGAGCAGGGCCTGAGGGGTGGGGCAGGCCCAGAGATCCAGGTGGACGAGAGCCAGCTGGCTGGGGGTCATCCCAGCACCTTCCACCTGGAAGAGTCTTGCTGCTCAAGAGCAAGGGCCTAGGGTCAGCGTGGACCCGGGGAGACACCGCCAGGGCACCAGGCCATGGTGACGGGACCACAGGAGCCTGGGGACCTGGAAGCAGGCACCTTGGCACTGTCCCCAGCAAGTCTGCTCCTAACGATGCCATTTCCTCTCGCTCCCCACAGGCCTCAGCCTTAAGCCCAAAGCCAAGTGAGCGTGCCCGCGGCCGGCCCCCGCACAGCAGCGGGCCCCTGGACATGCTGCTGAGTGGGGCTCCTCCAGGGCCAGGCTGGAACTGGGCCCCTGAGAAACCAAAACTCTGTGCCTTACCCTCCAGGGAGGTGGGCCTCCCGGAGCTGCTTGGGGGCACTGTGGCCGAGACCCCAGCAGGCACCAGGGCCCGGCCCCCCGGCCCCCTCCTGGCCAGCCTGCACGCCCCCAGCCCTCTGTGGTCTGCTTTCTGAATGCCAATGCCCACGCCTGCACCTGCATGCTCCACAGCACCCCCACGGGCACGTGGGCGGTGCCTGTGTCCCCAGGGCGCCTCTCAGCTTGCGCCCTGCCCTCCAGCCACCTGGCACCCAGATGCTTCTAGAGACAGGCCCTCGCAGACCTCTCCCCACAAAGCCACGGGAGCCGGGCAGAGCTGGAGCCCCCACACCCCTGCCCGCTGCCTCCTTACCCAGCCCCGGGCCCCTGCTCCCAGCTCTGCCTCTCAACTGGTTTGGCTGGGCTGGAACTGAGTGGATTTTAACTGAAATAGGATTGTTTCTGCATCTCTGCTCTTCTGGGGTAGCTAAGTTGGGCATAGGTGGCGGGGGGAGGACCCTAGGGCCTGGGGTAGGGGCAGGCTGGCCAGCATCACCACGAACAGGCCATGGTCCCCCCACCCAGCAAACGGAGGGCGCCTCCCCTGGGGCTGGCCCCCCTCCCGGTACACCCAGCCCTGGCTGCCACGGCCGGGGCCTGGCCACCTTGTCGCCAGAATGACTCTCCCTACCGCTGCCTCCTCCAGAGGGACCGGGCTCTCCCCGCGCTGGGCTGAGAGGAGGCCGAGGACCCAGGCCTGGCGGCTGCCAGCTCCCCCTACCCCACCCCTGCCCCAGGTGTGTGCTCCCGAGGCTGGCGTCTGAGAGGCTCAGACCAATAAAGAAGAAAAGAGCTGGCCCCGGGAGCGGCGGTGTGGCGTTTAGGAGCAGCGGGCAAACGTGCGGTGACCTCTCCCAGCGGCTGTGCGGACGCGGGCCTGCCTGCTCCCAAAACACCCCCAGGACCGGAGCAGAGCAGGTGCCAGACAGACCCCAGAGTGGGGGCGAGGGGAGCCCAGAACGTCCATGCAGAAATCTCACCCGCTGAGTCTTCAGCGGATTTACAAGGCCTTCAAGCACCGTGATCCAGTTCTAGAATATTCCATCATCCCCCCGAAGTTCCCTTAGCAGCCACTCCCCATGCTGCCTCCCCCAGCCCCCAAATCTGCTTTCTCTCTCCATAGATTTGCTTTCTGTGGACGTTTCCTATAAATGGAGTCCCGCTACGTGGCCTTTCGTGGCCGGCTTCTCCTACGTAGCGTGTTCTCGAGATTGACCATGTTGTAGCGTGTGTCGGGACTCCACTCCTTTTTGTGGCAGAGTGGGATTCGCCGTCTGGGTGGGCCTCGCCCTGCCTCACGGCGTGGACGCCGCCGGGGGGTTTCCGTGGGAAGCTGCTGCGAATATCCGCAGGCCGGTCTGCGTGTGGACGTGGGTTTTGGTTTCTCACAGGCCGGCTCGGTAACTGTGTAGGAAACTGCGAGGTGTCTTCCAAAGTGGTGGCCCCGTGTTGCACTCAAGGATGTGAGCCCCTGTGCAGACGTCTGAGGGCTCTGCGTCCGGACCCACCGCGTGTGAGGTGGTCCGCGGGGCGCTGTGGCCCAGGGTGGAAGCCCCAGCTGGCTGAGCCCACCCGCTCCCACCGTGAGCCCCCCTACCCCGGTGACAGGCCCACGGTGCACAGGCCGCCGCAGGGGGGACGTGTTCTAATTCAGGAGAGGCCGTGTGACAGGCCGGACCCAGCTGCCGGGCCGGGACAGGGCTGTTTATAGAAAAGCCTGACTCCCCCCCAGGCCCGCCAGCTATTTATAGACCTGGGCTTGGGGGAGTTGGTGCCCCTGCCGGCCAGCGTCCGGCCCTGCAGATCCCGTGTGAACCCCCATGGTGGCCCCCTTAGCCCCAGTCTCCCCCAGGAAGGGCCCCCAGCCAGCACCCCCCTTCCGCAGAGGGAAGCACCCCGTCTGACGGGACTCCGGCACATGTCCCTCCCCTCCGCGGCTCCAGTGGGCATTCCAGCCGCTCAGCAAACCCTTCCCGCCTGCTTGCTCCCTTCTGCCACCAGCCCGCCTTTTCCTTGTTACACAGCCAGCCTCTGCTCCAGCTCCACTCCCACCGCCTCACTCCCAGAAACACCCAGGCCACAGCCGGCCACCCAGGGCCTGCTCGCCCTGGCCTGCCTTCGAAACATTCAGAGCCCAGAGTCTCAGGCCCTCCTGCCCCTTTCAGCCACTTCCCACGGGCTGGCAGTGGGGGGTGGGGGGAGCGGGGGTTGCTGCTGTCCCCCAGGAAGGCCAAGGACACAAAGCCTGCCCCTCACACCCCACTTACCCCTGCATGGTGCTTGCCCCACGGCGATGCCGGGAGAAAGGAACTGGTGGGGTCCCCATGTGAGAGAGGAGGGTCCGGGACCCAGAGGGGTCAGAGCCAGGGTCCCAGCAGGAGCCCAAGGAATGTAGGAAGGGAACAGGAGGAGAGGACCAAGGAGGGCGGGCTGGCAGAGCCGTCCTCTGCTGGGACTCTCCATGAGTGACCTTTGTGTGACTACTCTCCTCCTCCATGGGAACTTCTGGTCTCCCTGTGGGAGCCCAAGGAGCCCAGCGGCTCTCTGAGCCCTGGCCACAGGCTAATTGCTGGGCTCCAGGTCCCTCTGTACTGAGACACTCCTCCCACCAGAGAGGGGACAGGGGCTCCTGGCCCTGGAGGGAGGGGCCCATAGCGCACGCCTGCCCCCAGGGGTCCATCCCTCGCCCCTTCTCCCAGTGGGGCTAGCCATGTCCACACCCGAGTCCACGTGGGACGTCGGGGGACCCGGGTGGGCCAGACGGGAGCCCCGCAGACTGTTGCAAATCCTCTCTGGAAGCCCTGTCCCTCCAGAGGCAGGCCAGGAAAGGAATCTGCTGTGGGGCCTCTTGGGGACCCTGGTTGTGCGGGGCTGGTGAGCATCCCCGGCTGCTTCTCTGCTGGCCAGGTGGCCGGCCATCAGGCGTCCTGTCCCCCTGGATTCTAGGGTCCTGCAGACCAAAGGCTGTGCCGCCTGGTGGAACCTGCGAGCCGCTCCAGGCAGGCACGTTGGTCCCGCCACTCCCTGTCCTGTGCTGGACACTGAGCCCCTGAGAGTATGGGTGGGGGCGCTGGGGGAGGGGGCACACTGTCCTCTCTCTCCTTGGCTAGCAGAGCACGCGCGTGGGCCCTGGACCGAGGTTCGCCTCAGGGCCCGTGCCCGCCCCAAAGCCCCAAGGATGCAGACCCTCCAGGTGGAGTGTGAAGACATGGCCCCCTCTCCCACCCTGAAGAGGGCCCCCCAAGTTTCTAAAACCCTGGGGTGCTGGGCCTGGAGTGGGGCAGCACAGGGGTCCCCATTAGGGTTCCCGAGGGAGAAACCTGGCTGGCGCGGCTCACCGGCTGTCCCTGTGCCCCCACCCCCAGAGGTAGGTGCCCGGGGCCCAGCTCGGCTTCCCGGTGGGGGCTGGGCTGGCGGGGGCGGGACCCGGCAGCGGAGGTCACCCAGAGGGCCACTGCGCCCGCCGGGCCCGCCCCCAGCCCGCCCCCCTGCCTTGGGCCGGCTTCTTTTAGTGGCGGCGGCGACAGGGCTGTCCCGTGGCCCAGCACAGCAGAGGAGTGACCAGACCAACATGTCGGGGACTCGCGCCTCCAACGACCGGCCCCCCGGCCCGGGCGGCGTCAAGCGGGGACGGCTGCAGCAGGAGGCGGCGGCCACGGGCTCCCGGGTGACCGTGGTGCTGGGCGCGCAGTGGGGGGACGAGGGCAAAGGCAAGGTGGTGGACCTGCTGGCCACGGACGCCGACATCATCAGCCGCTGCCAGGTGCGGGGCCCCCCACCCACCCAGCAAGCCCCCTCCTCCCCTTGCACCCAGGGGCCCTGACCTCCCTGTTCTCCCGCGCCCTGAGCTGGACACGCCTCTTGGATAGCTCCCCTTCCTGGACTCCCTCCCCCCACCCCACGGCCACCGACCCCTCTGCAAGCACACTCTCCCCTCCCCCGCTCCCTCCCCGGGGACCACCTTCCCCACCCAGCCCCACCCCTCCAGGCAGCGGGCCAGGGAGGAGCTATAAATACCTTAGCTGAGTTGGGGACACCCGATCTTCAGGGCGGGGGTGGGGGGTGCGCCACGGGTGTGACACTGGGCCCTCCGGTGTGGGGGTGGGGTGGCTGGGGCCCCCAGCTCCTGGCTGTCGGGGTCTGGCACAGGGCTGGCCACGGGGTGGCCCTGGGGGGCCAGCCAAGAGGACGCAGAGGCTAGGGCAGGACAGTGGGCCAGGACCTGAAGGAAGACAGGCCAGGGACAAGGAGGGTCCCCGGCCGGACTGGGGTGGGGGGAGAGGGAGGGGCCACGGATGGCTGGCCAGGGTGACCCAGCGGCTGGCGGTGCCACCGGGGAGGCCAGACACAGGCTGTGTCCCCAAGGGCCCAGGGTGGCCACTGCCAGCTGTGGGCTGTCCTTGGTGCTGCTCCCGCGGAGCCACGCCCCTGTGCCGGGGCTGAGAGCCACGCCTGCTGCTGGGCCGACTTAGAGCCCCGGGCACAGAGGGGACAGCTTTAGGGTGCATGCTTTGGCTGTGCTGGGGTTTGGAGCCATGCCCAGGAACGCTGCCCCAGATGGGGAAGGGGCACCCCCTGAGTTCCCTGTCTGGTCTGTGGCCTCATTTCCCAGCTCCTGCCCGGAGGGCTAGGGCCGGGGCACACACACCCCCGCCCCGGAGAAGGAAATGAGCCCAACGCTTGGCTCAGGGAACACCCAGCCGCTATCTGGGCCACTCCTCTCCGATGCAGACAGTGGATTCCTGGAAGGAGCTTCCTGGCATCGTGGGAGACCTCCCACCCCCTCTGCCCTTAGCCAGGCGAGCAAGCCCACTCCTGGCCGGACAGCCCCCAGTGCCAGAGGCGGTCTCCGGGCACCCTGCTTCATGGGCTGGGGGCCTTTGCCCCCCCGCAGCCGGGCACACAGTGCCAGCACTCTCCATGTACCCTGCTGGCTCCAGTGAGCCTCACAGGTCTGTCTGTGGCCCGTCTCCCTTCTGAAGAGCCTGGGCGGGCTTTGCAGGCCCTCCTGGCCACAGAATGATTCTGGAGTGGGGCCTCCCTGCTCTGCCACCTGGGTCAGCAGGACAGACTGGCCAAGCACAGAGCAGGCTGGAGCCTCATCACCTGACCTGGGGGCCCACTGGGCACCTTCGCCCCTAGGTGACTTGTCAGACTGAGATCAGATGTGTCTCCGCCTGCAGGAGCCCCGGCTGACCTCACGGTGGGGATAATCGTGGGCCGCCTTCTCCAGCCTCCCGACAGTGGTGAAGCAGGGAAACTGAGGCCCAGAAAAGTTGAGGAATGAGAAGAAGCAGCATATGTGGGCCCTCACGTGTGCCACACATCCCTCGAGCCAGGACGGGGTGTCGGGGTGCATAGTGAGGGCCCCGCGCTGGCCCTAGGGAAGGCTGCCTCTTACCTAGAGTGTGTGTGCATGACGCTCCAAGTCACAGCCGCGGTGCCCAGAGCCAAACCCAGCCCTGACCCCAGGAGCCGGGCAGCACATGGGAGCAAGGCGCCCCAGGAAGCGGGCAGCGGGGCACGTGCAGTGGGCAGGAGTCCCGCCTGGGTGGCTGCCTGGAAAGGCTGAAGCCGGCCAGCCCCAGTGACCAGAAGGGTCACCTGGCCTGTCGCTCGGGCCCGGGCCGTCCTGAGTGGCAGCTGCATGCCCCACAGCTGCTGGGCTCCACTCTGCCTCTGCTGACCCCCCCACCCCTCCTCCCATTCGGCACCCCTCTGAAGCCCTTTGTGGCCCTCCGTGGTCTGGGGCCAGGCCCACCTGCACCCCCACAGCTGTCCTGGTTTCTTTCCCATCAGTCATGTGGGGCCTGTGGTCAGCACCCCAGGACTCCCCCGCCGCCTTCCCGACGGTCCAGGGTCTCGGGCTTGGGTCCCTCCTGCTGTTTTCTGTGCTGTTTGGGGGGGGCAGCCTCCCCTTCTCACTGAACCGACCCCGCATGGTCCACCCTCCCCTGCCGGTCCCATGGCACCCCCAGCCGCCCTTTGTCTACCCCCAGCGCTCTGGGTGTGTGGGGGCTGCTCTGGGGCGCCTGGGGTCAGGGCTTGGCCGGGAAGGCCCCCGTTGCTCACTGCGGTGCAGGCTCCCTCTGGGCCGTGTCACCGCGCCCCTGGGCACCACTGCTGGCCTCCAGGGGTGCTGACAACCCTGTTCTCTGTGGTGACTTTGCACAGACAATCGGGCTGTGAGGTCTGCCCACCCTGTCTTCGGAGTCCACACACCTCCACTGGGCTCTGTCCTTCTGCATCTGCCAGCATCCTTCCCTCGACCCTCTCCCCAGCCCGGAGTCGGCTCCAGTCCCGTGTAGCCTGCTGCTCACGCCCACCCTTCCTCTGTTTCCGAAGTTACTTTGGCCAGGAGGCTCTGGGGCTGCCCAGGACTGCCGAGGTCGGAGTTTAGAATTCCCTCCTTTGCAACTGCAGTGTGAATGGTCCTGGGGCTCCATGCGTGACTGTGCTCAGTACAAGGGTGCTGTGTTTCTTTCGGTTTCCACCACAGTCTCCATGCAATCACCCCATCTGGGGGGGGCCGTGTCCAGCCGGGGCCATGTCCTCTGATGGCAGTGGTCACCCAGCGGCGGCTCGAGAGGAGGGGCCTCCCCAGCTCACACAGCCCTTTGTGGCCGTGGGAGCGTCTGCCCTGGGCAGCTGACCCTGCATACCCACCTGGAGCCCCTGAGCTCTCCCTCCTGCCCCAGTGCCCTCCGAGCGGAGGGCAGCTGTGGTTGGGGTTGAACGAGTGAATGGGGCAGACAGTAGATGAGGTAAAGCACCGCATAGGTGGGTGGACTGCAGGTCTCCCCACCGACAGGCGGGGCGTGGGTCACCAGTGTCTCCACCCTGAGAGCAGGCCCCTTGCTGTGTGTCGCCCAGGACCCAGACTCAGCCGGACCCCACAGCACCCAGGGCTGGCCAGGAACCTTTCCACTGCCTCTGAGAAGCTGCCCCCCTCCCCTGCTCACCTCCCTGCTCCTTTTGTCCGCGTGCCCGGCACTCAGACCAGGGCTGGGGATGGACGCGGGCAGATGAGCTGGTCCCGAGCAGGTCCCTCTCCCAGTGAGCCAGACGGGGGAGGTCAGCAGGCTCTGTGGCTGCAGGGGTGGGGGGTGGGGCTGTCAGAGAAACAAGATCAGGAATGTTGGGGAGAGTCTGGAGCTCACAGGCCTGGGGCCCCTCAAAGCTGAGGGGGGGGCAGTGCTGCATCCCAGGACAGACAGCCAGGCTGGTGCCCCCCAGGGACCAGGGCCGAGGGGGCACTGTGGCCAAAGGAGCCGTCCAGAACAGCATGGAGACCCGTGTCCTTGGGGGTCCAAAGAGAATGGGGGGGCCCTGGCAGGTCAGAGGTCAGCGGAGGACGACAGCAGGGTGCTGGGGATGAGGGCCGGTAGAGGAGGGCAGGAGCGGGGCGGATGTTGGCCAGCATGGGAGACAAGGCATGCAGAATGTGCTCCACCAGGGAGCCTCGCGGAGCCGCGTACGTGTGGAGAGGGCCTGGCAGGGGGATGGCCGCAGCTCTGGGGGAGCGGGGGTGGGCGCCCCAGGGGCATCCCTGAGCCCCTTGCGCTGCCCCCAATGCACACTCGCAGCCCACCGCGCCCCACCCGGTTGGCTCCAAGGAGGTGGAAGCCCCTGACCGGCGAATGGAGACCCTCTGAGCCAGCTGAGCCCACCCGTCATCGTCCCGAGGCCTGCGCCGGCAGGTGCCAGACCACACTTGGGGACCGAAGGCCTGGCCTTCACAGGGCCCAGCTGCCTGCCCTGGGCTGCTGCCGGAGCAGGTCCCTCAGCCCGGGACGGCCCCCAGGAGACGCGCTGTGGGAGATTCAGGGGCTCCGCAGAGGGCGGCACGGGGGAGAGGGGCAGGAAGATGGCTCTCACAGGCTCTCTGTCCCCCAGGTTTTGGGCCCCAGTGGGGCATCAGAGCTGGCTCTCAGGGCCCACAGCCTCGAGGTGCCAAGGAGGGTGGCTGAGGCCACGCTCTCTAGGTGCCGGGTGGGGACCGGGGAGACGGTCTGCACTGTGGCCCACGGCCACCGCTCACACTCCGGCAACAGGCCATGTGTGTATCTCCCTGCTGGGCCTGGGCCCCGCTGGACTCCTGCAGGGACAGGAAGGATCAGAGCTGGCCAGGCTCCTGAGTGGGCCAGCCTTGGCCGTGGTCCTCTTCCTCTGTCCAGGAGTGAGAGAACCCCGTTTCTTAGATCCCTGCCTCCGGGGAGGCAGCTGGCTGGGGCGTCCATGAGGTTCGGGCAGGAGTGGTGGGAGTGGCTTCAGGGTCCGTGGTGGGTCCAGAGCTGGGCCGGACCCGAGGCTCCACTGCAGAGGGAGGACCTGGAGGCAGGCAGAGCCCCTGAGGGGCCACACCAAGCCCTGCCTCTGTGCCCAGCTCCCGCCTGACTTGGCCTGTCCCCAGGGGCACAAAGGTAGGGGGAGGCCAGCTCCAGGGAGCTGTGGGGCAGACAGCGAACCTGAGGTCTGGGACAGTCCTCGCTCACTCTCCCAGGGCACAGAGCATGGAACCTCCAGAACCTGCCCCCCTAGGACAGGGAGGCTGAGAGCCGCCCAAGAGGCAAAGGTGGCCAGGCTGGGCCGGACATTCGCACCGTCCCTCACTGGGGCCCTGGACAAGCTCCTCCCTCCACGTGGTTTTCCAAACGGGGCTGGAGCTGCACCCCCCAGCCCGACGGCCCCCTGGCCCGGCCCTCCTTGGGCCTGCAGCTGGCAGCTGGCAATTGGGCTAAAGCCTAAGGAGGGCAGTGGGGTGTTCCTGCCCCCACCTCGCCACCTGCCCGCATGCCACCCGGGTGGGGGGACAGACCAGGGTCTCTCTGGGACAGTCACCCTGGACCTCGGC
This sequence comes from Leptonychotes weddellii, assembly GCF_054177405.1. Taxonomy (NCBI): domain Eukaryota; kingdom Metazoa; phylum Chordata; class Mammalia; order Carnivora; family Phocidae; genus Leptonychotes; species Leptonychotes weddellii. The sequence goes on along the minus strand of NC_138377.1, from coordinate 520,210 downwards.
AGAGCTGCTGGGAGGTGCACCCTGCAGGTCAGCAGGCCCTGGGCTCGGCATCCTGGGGCAGGCTCGTGCCCCTGTGAGTGGACTGTGGTCTGAGGCCTGGGCCCTTCAGCTGGCCGGGGTCATCTGATGCCCACTGGCCCGCGATGGCCTGTGCCTGTTCCTGGTGCCCGTGTTTACCCCAAACAGAGGTGGGGGTGTGCTCAACAGTGCTTCTGGTCTGTGTGTGTGTCCTTGGGCCAGCTGACCTTGGCACTGGGCGCTGGGAGAGCAGGGCCGGGGGCGGGGGTCTGCCTCTGAGGCTGAGCCCACTGCCTCCCCTCCACCCCGTCTGCCCCACTCCATCAGCGTCTGCTGTCTTTCCCTTCCCTCCGGCAGCCCCTCTGGGGTCCCTTCCCCAAGCCTCCTCTCCGTGGCAGCCCAGCCCGCTCACCTCCCACTACCATCTCCGTCCTGAGCCCCCGAGGCCTGGTGCTGCCTGTCCACCTTTGCTCGTGGGGCGGCCCCCTAGGCTCCCAGGCCCCCAGCGCCCCCTTTGTCCTTCCCGTCTGCTCCCCACAGGGCAGCCCATCCGTTTCCACCATCGTTCCCTCAGAGGCTGCGGTCAGTTCCCACAGCCAACGACCTGGGAGTCCCAGGGCAGCTCGGCCCCCACTGGCCACGGGGAAGCCCAGGGACATGGCACCGTCGTGCAGCAGGGCCATGGGGTGCACACCTGGACTGCGGTGGCCCCGGGAGTCTGTCAGAGACATCCTCCACGCCGTGTCGGAGGTGGTGGGAGCAGCCCCACACGGACCTTCCACATGCACCCCGGACACTCAGTGCTCGGCCGTCTGGGGCCCTCCGTGGACCCGGCTTCTGGCAGGAACATCCTGGGCAGCTGGTAGAGCTCACGGGGCTGAGCCCGGGGTGAAGGGGTGTTGTGGAAGTCAGGGAGATGCGTTAGGGGAGGGCCCCACTACTTAATTTACCGATGCATGATGTGAGGTCCAGGAGGGAAAGCCCTTGGCCTGGCGTCTCTGGTGTCCGCCCCTCGCTGTCCCCGGGCGCCCTGCCACCCCCTGCCTGGGCTGTTTGGGTGGAGGAGCCAGGAGATATAAATCTCATCCAGATGCTCTGTGAGGAACAGGTGCTCCCGGTGAGGAGGAGGGGGGAGGAGGCCACCGTCATTCAGCCCTGCCTGGGGTGGGCAAGACTGAGGCCGCTAAGAGCCAGCCGCCCAGCGCCCCCCTCTTCGAGGCAGGAGGACAGTGGGGTGTGGTAGGGAGTGGGCCTTGTCCGTGGAGAGGCCCTGTGGATAAGCCAGTGTTTCTGCGGGAGCTTAGGGCAGGAAGGAGGGGCTGGGCTGGGCCCAGAGCACCGGGCACCGGCCAGCATGCTTCCCCACCCGGGGGCAGCCCCGAGGGTCCGGTGCCACACACCCTGGGGGCCCACAGTGCCCTCTGCTCATGGGAACAGCAGAATGGGCATCCCTCCTGGGGCTGGCTCTCCTTGGGCTCCCCTCAACCCCCTCAGCCAGCCCCAGCCCACCATCAGCAGCAGTTCCAAAAAGAAAGGACCCTGTCACCCAGGTATCCCCCAGGACAGGGCTAGACTCAGAACCGTGTTTTCCTTTTTATTCTTAGATGGGAGGCACAGGCCCAAAGGGAGCAGTCCCTGCTCAGGGGGCGAGGGGCGCTGGTCCCACTGGCCAGTGACTACACCTGTCCCTCCCCCCGCCCCAGATGACAGTGTTGCCTAGCCCCACCCCCGCCACCACGGAGCTTGGGTTGTGGGGGCCTGGGTTTGTGCTTCTAGGAGAAGTTGGCCCCCTCATTCCTTCATCAGAGGACGGACCTCCAGAGGGGCTCATAGGCGGGGCCTCTGCCAAGCCAGCCTCCGTGGGGCGTCGGCCTGTGCCCACGAGAGATGGTCCAGGGCCGGGTGCAGGTGTGGGGAGGGTGGGACCAGCCAGGGCCAGGCCCCCTCCAAGCCAGTCCGCTGGTCAGGGCCCTGCACCTCATCCATGGCCTGGGTCACTAGCCCGGAGCACCCCAGGCACGCCTCAGAGCCAACCGCGGCACCAGAGGCCCCAAGTCCAAGCGTGGACAGCATCTTGTGCACCCTGGGGGACAGAACCACCGCCCTAAGCCACCTGTGTTTGGAGCTGGTCCACAGTGAGGCTGCACAGGCCCTCCCAGGGCAGGTCCAAGCCCTGCAGCTCCTGCACACTCAGCGGGCTTCTGTTCCTAGGGGGGCAACAACGCTGGCCACACCGTGGTGGTGGACGGCAGGGAGTATGACTTCCACCTACTGCCCAGCGGCATCATCAACACCAAGGCCGTGTCCTTCATCGGTGAGTGCCAGCAGCCGGGGGTCCCGCATGTGTCATCCAGCCCAGGGCCCCCCTGCAGGTGGGCCTGGACCCGACAGGAGAGCCAGGCTGGCCCACGGGCCTGGTCTGGGAGCCTGTCCTGGGAGCCGCCAGCCTGGGCGGGAGGGAGAGAGGGCGGGGAGCCCCGCGGAGCGGTGTGTGCAAGCCTGTTTGCGTGTGAGGGAGTGAACGTGTGTGGGCATGAGTACGTGCAGGTGTGCGTGTGCGTGTGCGTGTGCGTGTGCGCACACGGGCAGGGGCCGGACTCCGCTGCATGGGTGGAAGCCCAGCCTGCGGGCTCCCCGGCCTCCCCCTTCCCACAGCACGCCCTGCCCTTCCGGGGACGCCCGGCCTCTAGGACTGTGGGTCTCTTGCTCTCTCTGTCTCTCTCGCTGTGTCTGCCTCTCTCTCTCTCTCTGCCCCTCCCTCCCTCCTGGCCTCCAGGCCTGACCTCCTGTCCTGCCCTCGGCTCAGCCTGAGCCTCCCTGCCCAGAGCCGCCCCGCCCCGCCCCAGCCAGGCGGCCTGACGCCCTCCCGCGGCGTGCAGGACTATTCGTGGGGCTCCTTGCACGACTCAGCAAGACCACCCTCGTGGCTTATCTGCCCCCGCCCCTCCCTGGTTGCGAAGCGTGGGTGTGCCCAGTGAGGGCACAGGGCTGGGCGACGGGAGGCAAGTGTCGCTGAGGGGCCGTGTGCGGTCGGACTGTGCAGGAGGACACACCGGGGCCGCTGCAGTGGGCGAGGACAGCACGGTGACCTCCCGCGGTTCACCCGGGGTGGGGGCCCGGGGTGGGGCTCTGCTGCAGCCTTCTCCAGGCCCAGCCTCGTCCGCTGGGCCCTGGGCCCCACCTGGTGGGAAACGAGGCCAGGGAGGCCCGCTTGATGAGAGGTCTCCGCCCGGCGTCTGAGGAGCCGGGGTGGGTCAGGGCCAGCAGCTGGAGCCCAGGCTGGGTGGTCCCCGGGGAGCATCGTGGGAGTCAGCTCGGCCAGGCCGGCCGGCAGCGTGCTCAGCCGGGGGCGAACGTGCCAGAACTCACACAGCTGCCCCTTGGCTCGCGACATTCCCGGGGACCCTGCCACGTGGTCATTTCAGGACGCCCTGGCATTTAGGTGACCTTTTGTACTCGGTGTGGCTTGCACAGTCTGAGCCACTCCCATCTGGACCCATGTCCTGTCTCCCTCGGCCGAGCTTGTGCCACCGGCAGCCCTGGGGGGGACCGGGGCCAGGGGGGCTCCTCCTGGGAAGACAGCAGGTGGCCTGGCCCAGCCGCCTTCGGTCTAAGAGAAAAGGGCTCGCATTTCGCTTCAGCCTGGACCCCACACTAACATGCTGTGTGACCTGGGGCGGGTCACCTTCCTTCTCTGGGCCTCAGCCTCAGTGTTGTATGGATAGGGAGGGCCCGGGTCCCCAGAGGCCCTGCCCGGGGCCGGGGAAGGGTCGGGGGCTGCGTGTCTCCCGCTTTCCCATTTTCACGCCATTCACATAGACTGTACCAGCTTAACTGCGGTATAATTTATGTGCCATGATATTCAACACAATTCAGCTCTGGAGCACCGTCCTCACTCCAAGAAGTCCCCTCTGCCATTTGCCGGCAGCCCTGCCACCGCGGCCTCCGCGAGCTCTCCTCTGCTCGCGGGCTCTGCGCACGCTCCCCATGGCTTTGGTTTGGTTTTGGGCCATTTCTTCCACTGTCGTGAGTATGCACAACAGAAATTTTCCATCTTTGCCATTTCTAGGCATAGAGCCCGGTGGCATGAAGCACATTCACGCTGTTGCACACCCACCCCCACTGTCCGTCTCCAGAACTTTCCATCTCCCCAACCTGAAACTCTGTCCCCCTTGAACACTAACCCCGGCCCCCTCCCCAGCCCCTGGCGCCCCCCTCTACTTCCTGTCCCTGTGAATCTGACTCCTCCAGGGACCTCCTATGAGTGGAATCACACAGGGTGTTTGTCCTTTGGTGACCTGCCTGTGTCACTCGGCATAGTGTCCTCAAGGTCCGCCCATGTTGTAGCAGGTGTCAGAATTCCCTTCAACGTAAGTCGCCGTGTCCGCTGCACGACTCAGTCCCCTGTGATGTGTTGCAGGCAATGGGGTGGTCGTCCACTTACCCGGCTTGTTTGAAGAAGCAGAAAAGAATGAGAAGAAAGGTAGGTCCGAGTGCCCGCACGCGCACCCTGGCCCAGGCAAGTTCCTAGCAGCGTGGTGGCCAGGGCCTCCCGTGTGGGTTCTTGGGAGGGGTCAGTTTCCCCAGCCCAGCAGTCCCCCACCCACCTCCTGCCCGCTCTGCCTGTGCAGAAAGCTGGGTCTGCACTCGGGATGCGGAGAGCAGGGCAGCCCAAGGCCCCAAAGTCTGGCTGTGGGCCTCAGTGTTTATGGGGAGCTTTCACGACACTGGGGACAGGTGGCATCTGGAGGGTCCCACTCAGGAAGTCTGGAAGGGGCCCTGGGACCTGGAATTTGATGAAGCTCCCCAGGACACCTGGATGTCTGGCCGAGAATGGGGACCACTGGGCCGACCCCACCTACAGGGAAGGATGTGGTTCCTAGGGGCTCCTGGGGGCTCCTGGGGGCAGGCAGCAATGGAGGCCACCGGCCAGGGTGTCTGGGCCAGCTGCCCCCCTGGAAAGGTTGTCTAGAGGTGGCAGCCCCAAGACCCTGATGGGGTCCGAGAAGGAAGCGGGCCTCAGCCTCAGGGCTCGAGTTCAGGACAGGAGTGAGAAGAGCCAACAGGAAACTGACCCTGGGCATGAAGCGCCAGGACAGAGGCCCCGCAGGGAGAGGTGGGGGGTGAGATTCCAGGGCCCTCAGCAGGGAGAGAGGCCACGAGGGGAGGGCACACCCCATGTGACCTTTGTGGACTCTTGCCCTGGGTGGGGGCTGGGCCAGCTGCCCAGCCTTGGCCACCTTGCCCGTGACGGCTGACCGCCTGCCGCGTGACTTCAGGTCTGAAGGACTGGGAGAAGAGGCTTGTCATCTCCGACCGCGCCCACCTCGGTAAGCACACCCGGGCTGGGTGCGGGGCCGGTGCCACCCACCTGCCATGGGAACCACCACCCCACAGTGGCCCTCCTCCCCGGCATGCTGAGCCCACGTAGCTCCATGAAATTCCAAGTGGGCAGTGGGTCGGAATCACAGTCCCCAGTTGCAGATGGGAAAACGGAGGCCCGAAGGGACTCCCGGGCACGTCTGAGTCTGTGCTGGGCAGAGGCAGAGTCCAGTGTGTCCCCTTTCAAACTGGACCACCTGTCCCGGGCAGCCCGGGCGTGCACAGGGGAGCCCCATAACCCTGTGTCTGTCTCTCGCTTGGGGACACTCACCTGGCCGCGCAGTGTTTGATTTTCACCAGGCGGTCGACGGGCTGCAGGAAGTGCAACGGCAGGCCCAGGAGGGCAAGAAGTGAGTATATCCAGGGGCTTCTCTTGTCTCGCTGGCCTTTGAGTCTGGGAGCTCTGGGGTGTGCCAAGAGGGGAACGGGGTCCCCTTGAAGCCGCCACGACCACGGGCAGCCCAGCCCAGCCTGACCACATACATGGGCCACCCAAACCCTTGCCCCACTAAGCACCCACGGCCATTCCCTTGTCCTCCAAAGATATTTATGAAAATGTGCCGAGCACTGGTTCTCCAAGCGAGGACAGGGTGCAACCGTGGCCATCCTGCCCCATTAAGTGACACGCTCACTTGCCACCCACATGTGTGCATGCACTCACACGTGTGTGCACACTCAGACTCTGCACACACACTCACACACAAGTATGCCAGGCGGCAATGCTGAGCAGGCCATTCACCGAGCCTGGGGCTAGGGCAGTGGCAGGCAGTGGGCACAGGGTGGGCATGGCCGGCGCGCCCAGCCCCCAGGAGGCAGCAGCCGGCAGACGTGGACAGGCGCATCCTCAGTGCCCGGCCAGAGGGAAGCTGGGGCCCAGTGCAGACAGGATGTCTCAGAGCCAAGGCATGGAATGACGGCAGGGTTTCAGCTGGCCCAGAACTGCCGGCGGGGGCCCAAGCCCCCGGATCCCTGACAGCCAGCCAGCGGAGGGGACCCGTGGGCTCTCATAGCCATCCCAGACTGCAGGTGCTACTGCTGGGGAGGGCCCCTCCCAGCTCAACCCTTGCTTGTTTGTTTGTTTTTGTTTTTTTAAGATTTTATTTTTTATTTATTTGAGAGAGAGAGAGCACAAGTGGGGGTAGGGTCAGAGAGAGGAGCAGACTCCCCGCCGAGCAGGGAGCCCGATGCGGGGCTCGATCCCGGGACCCCGGGACCACGACCCGAGCCGAAGGCAGACGCTCAACCGACTGAGCCCCCCAGGCGCCCAACCCTTGTTTATAACAGGGGCGCACGCAGGCGTCTGCGGGTGCTGAGCGCCCCGGCCCCTCACAGGCCCCCGGGCCTGGCCCCCGGCTCACAGCCGCCCCCTGTCTTTCAGTATCGGCACCACCAGGAAGGGGATCGGACCGGCTTACTCTTCCAAAGCTGCGCGCACGGGCCTCCGCGTCTGCGACCTCCTGTCGGACTTTGATGAATTTTCCGCCAGGTACCTGAGCCGCCCGAGGGGGG
>NC_138377.1:490816-512801 GCF_054177405.1 Leptonychotes weddellii | reverse complement strand
TGGCTGGCCCTCTTGGGGACCACAGGCCCCCTGTGCAAGCCCAGGCCAGGGAGGGCAGGAAGGTTTCCCCCGCCCCCAGGCCAGGGGACATTTCCCAGGACAGGCTGGGGAAAGAGGCTGTCCCTGTCCTATTTGGGGTAGCTGGTAAAGGTGGCCTTGCTGACTCGTAGAGGGTCAGTGCAGTGTCAGGGATGGGATGAGGAGAGCACAGAGCCTTTCTGGAAGTTTCCAAGGCTGGGCTCCTGGCTCCTCCCAGCCCTCTTAGGGGAGCTGTGAATGAGGACAGGGCCAGACCAATGAAGACGTCAGTCACACTGGATTAGGGCCCACCATAGCGACCTCAATTTAATCCCCCCTTTGAAAGCCTGTCTCCAAATACAGTCACGTTCTGAGATGCTGGGGGTCAGGACTTCAACAGATGAACCCGGGAGTCGGGGCGGGGGGGGACAACTCAGCCCATGGCTGCAGGAGGCTAGTGCCAGCCTCACAGACAAGACCCAGACAGGACTGGGGGTCGCTCCAGGTCTCAGGACAGGTTTGCAGGCCAGGCCTCTTTCGGGAAAGGAATGCACTGGAGGTGTCTGGCTGTCAGGAGGGGACTGGCCCCACCGCAGCCTCCTCTGCCTCCCCCGCAGGGCTTTGCTGAGCGGATCCGACCCATGGTCCGAGACGGCGTCTACTTTATGTACGAGGCGCTCCACGGCACCCCCAAAAAAATCCTCGTGGAAGGTGCCAATGCAGCCCTCCTTGATATTGACTTTGGTAGGTCCCCAGCCCGGCTGATCCCCACGATCCCCCTTTCCTCCCTGCTGGGGACCAGGCCGGTCGCTGACCGGATGTGGCAGGGCTGCCTTCCACAGCCACACTGCCACCCTGCCCACGACAGTGATCATGCTGCCCCTCATCTTCCTACTTCAGCTGGGAGGGACAAGAGAGAGAGCTGACCTGGACAGAAGGGGAGAGAGGCCAGAGCTGCGGCCAGGGCTCCCAGCGAGGCTGGGTAGAGCCGGTGCTTCCATCCATGTGGGCCTTCTGTACGTCCTGTCCCGACCCCACGGCCACCCCAGCGCCAAGGCCACACGGTCCAGGCAGGGGAGGCACCCACCATCCAAGTCGGGAGCAGCCTTCTCCCGCTATTCACCCCAGACTCCTACACAGGCCACAGCGGCCTGATGCACAGTGCCCACGTGGGTCACTCCCCCAGGATGGTCTCTGGGACCGTGGGCCCTGGAGATCCCACGAAGGGGACATGCAGGAGGCCGAAGCACGCACCGCCCTCTGCCGAGCTGGAGCCCGGGGCCGGGGTGGCCTGCCGGGGTGGCAGCGGGCCCTGACCCGCTCGGTCTTGCAGGGACCTACCCCTTTGTGACGTCATCCAACTGCACCGTGGGCGGCGTGTGCACGGGCCTGGGCATCCCCCCGCAGAACATAGGCGAGGTCTACGGTGTGGTGAAGGCCTACACCACACGCGTGGGCATCGGCGCCTTTCCCACCGAGCAGATCAATGTGAGTCCCCAGCCCCAGCGGGACCCCAGCGGGGCGCCCAGTGGTGGCGTGTGCAGAGACACACAAGGCAAGAGCAGAGACAGGCATCCACAGGTGCACGCAAGGTGGCGGGCGCCAACAGCCCTGCACCACACAAGCTCCCGCGGACCCGGTTTCCCCGGGAAGCACTGCAGACGGGCGGAGGGCCTCACGGCCCCTCAGAGCAGCCCGTGTGGTGCGGCTCAGGGACCCCCTCAGGGTGCCGCTGGCCGCCTTTCCTCAACATGGCCTTGTGCCCTTGGCGGCGAGGGCCCAAGGCTCTGGTCCTGAGCAGGGGTGCGTGAGGCCAGCGTGGGAAGTGGGGGAGGAGGGGAGGGGCAGGAGGCAGCAGAGAGAAAGGCTGAGCCCCGAAGCAGCCAGGCGCAGGCTCCCCCTCCATGCCGCGGCGGACCTGCTCTGCTGTCACGCAGGAAATCGGAGACCTGCTACAGAGCCGTGGCCACGAGTGGGGGGTGACCACAGGCAGGAAGAGGCGGTGCGGCTGGCTGGACCTGATGATTCTCAGATATGCTCACATGGTCAACGGCTTTACCGCGTAAGCAGCCCTTCCCGCACGGTCGTCACGTGGGGGTGCAGGCCACCGAGTCTCCCGTCTGGCACGGCGGGGCCTCGGCGGTGGACGGCCTCAGAGCCGGCCGGCCATCTGCTCCTAAGCACGTGCGGGGGAGGCGGCCGCAGGGGGTCAGAGGGCGTCCTGGCCCCTGTAGGGGGTTAAAATCGTCCATCTAGAGAGGGAGAGGAAGCCTAGCCCCGAGGGCCTCCACCGTGGTCCTCAGGGACACGACTCCTTCTCCGCGGGGCCAGGCCTGGCCTGGCCTGGCTTGGCCGGACCTCACTCCGTTAGGTCTGCTGGGGTGTGGGGCTGGGCGGTGGGAGGGAGACACTGTCCCCACCCTGGGACCAGGTGCCAAAGAGGCTGCGCTCTGAGCGCCAAGGTGCTGAGGCCGCAGCAAAGCAGAGGACAGGGTGGCCTGGCCACCACGGGCGCAGGAAGCACAGAGAGACCCAGCCGCAAGGGCCCATGAGGGAGGAAGGAAAGGGAACGCGGAAGGAACAGGGCCTGTGCCAGGGAGGACTGTGGCTCGACGCGGTCCCTGGGTGTCCCTACACGCGGTGCTGTCGGAGGGCCACTAGGCCCCGGGGCCGCGGGAACGGGGTCCCATGGGGACACCCGAGGCGAGGAGACCTCAGCCAGGCAGAAGCCGCACTCCCGAGCCCGCCTGCGTGCTTCTGGGGCCACCCCGTCTGCGTTTCCCAGCGACTGTAAATAGCAGGGCAGAGAAAGGGTGCAGGCCCAGCATGCCGGCAGCTTCTCCAGTGTCGCTCCGTCTGCTGGTCTGGGGACAGGCTGGCCTTAACGAAACTGGACATCCTGGATGCCCTGGACGAGGTGAAAGTCGGCGTCTCGTACAAGCTGAACGGGAAGAGGATCCCCTATTTCCCAGGTACGGGGATGCCATGGCTTCTCCCGTCTGTTGCATGGGAAGAGGAGAAGGGATGGGTCTGCAGCCTGGGGGGACAGGTGGGAGCCAGCCCCCGCTAACCCCAGACCCTGCGGGACTCTTAGGCGCTGCCAAGGCCCACCTCCTGGGCACCCTGGAAGCTCCCCGGGCAGGCGTGGACTGCTCTGTGCAAACGTAAAGATGACTGTTTTACCTAAGAAAACACGGTTTTCAGTTATTTAAGACCTAAGGGGTTTCTGCTACCGTGTCCCTTCTTTTAGAGAGTACAAAGGCGAATGTTTTCTTGGATCTCATAGTTCCCGTTCTGACCGCATCCCCCCCCGCCCCGCCGCCCCAGTGGCTTCTTCCCTGCAGCCCTCACTCTCTTCTGAGCTCATGTGTAGACCCCCTGCTCCCCTTGGCCTGTGTCCCCTGGCCCCACTGACCCCTGACCTTTGAGAAGACACAGCGGGGGTATGGTGTGACCCCAGGGATCCAGGGCCCAGGGGAGCGTGCAGTGAGGACCCCTCAGGAGACAGCTTGTTCCAGCACCTTCCATCAATAAGGGTTGGTTGGCGTCTACTGTGAGCCACATGCCCAGGAGCCACGGAGTCCTGGCTGGAGCAGGGTCCTTGCCCTGGTAACAGGACACAGAGATTCTTCAGGATCCTGTCATGCTTCAGGACTCTTAGAATTTCCTAGTTGGGAGAAGGGGGGACACCTGAGTGGCTCTGTCAGTTAAGCATCCAACTCTTGATTTCGGCTTGGGTCATGATCTTGGGATCGTAAGATCAAGCCCCACGTAGGGCTCTGTGCTCAGGGCAGAGTCTGCTGGAGATTTTCTCTCTCCTCTGCCCCTCCCCTTGCATGCTCACTCTCTAAATAAATAAATGCATAAATAAAATCTTAAAAAAACAAAAAAAAGAATTTCCAAGTGGGGTCCATGGAATTCCTCAGCTGAGCCACCTGTGGAGGTTCTAGCAGAGCCCTTAGCAATCCTTGTCTGGGGTGGACGTATCCCCTGGTCTGGCAGGGATACGGCCAACGTCAGAGAACCCTCACCCCCCGCGCCCCCGAGAAAACCAACCAGGGCCATGTGCCTTCCGCCTGGCTGAGCCCCGCGGCAAGCAGGTCCCCGAATGGGAGACCCGAGCACCAGGATCTTCGGGACATGGGCCACCCCCGACCCTTTGTCTCCCCAGCGAACCAGGAGATACTGCAGAAGGTTGAGGTTGAATACGAAACGCTGCCTGGGTGGAAGGCGGACACCGCGGGCGCCAGGAAGTGGGAGGACCTCCCCCCGCAGGCCCAGAACTACGTCCGGTTCGTGGAGAATCACGTCGGAGTGGCAGGTGGGTGCATGTGCCCCGGCCACCATCCCGCCCTCTGTGCCCCACCCCCCACCCCCGGGGCTGAGCAACTCTTTTCCCTTCCAGTGAAATGGGTTGGGGTCGGCAAATCAAGAGATTCGATGATCCAGCTCTTTTAGACGGAGAGCGCTGAGCCTGCGGAGCGCAGCAGCCCTGTCCCTCATCGGCAGCCGCAGAGTCACCGCCCGAAACGCAGAAGTAGGAAAACTAGTTTCTGTACTTTTATATATCTCTCCAAGCCTTCAGCTCAGCCATCGATTTCTACAGTGATCCAAACATCTGACGGCCAGCGTTGTGTATGTTTGTTTTTTTTTTTAAATCCTGCTACTGAAAATGAGCCAAAGTACTCAAAACAGAGAACTTTTATGGCACATTAATTGTCACATGGTTGTATGGCTGGCTGGAGCCGTTTAGTAATAAACATACGCAGTAGCCACTGAGTAGTGGTGATCGGTCCGTGTCTGGTTCTGTCCTTTCGTTTTGACTTTGGCGGCGACAACAGTCTGGGGGACGCACATTTCCGGTATCACAAAGCCGAACTGTTTGCTTGCTTAGACGGCAAACTGGTCACTGGAACGGGCCCAGGTAGGCGAGACCACAGGCATTCAGTGCTTCCCAAAAGGGAATCGTTACAGGAGCGCCCCCTTGAGCTCTAAGCCCCCCTGCACGGGGCGGAGGCAGCCCCCCAGCAGCCCCTCTTCACGTCAGCTGCATGCACCTGCCCTCATCCCTCTGGAGGTCACTGGATTGAATCAGTCACTTCTTAACAGGCCACAGCTGCTCGAGCTTACTGTGGTCTCCACTGGAAGCTGAGGAGCCTCCTTGAACAACTCTTCAGAGAGTCTGGGGTAAATTTAGAAAAATAACCGCCCTCTCGGTATCATTCGGGAGAGGGAAGGAATTAGATGGGGAGACCCAGAGTCGGTCAGGGTTAAATCCCGGCCTTGTAACCCTGACGCTGGCATCCGGGCTCATGGAAATGGGTCGAGTGCCCACGGGGCTTGCTTCCCAGGGACCACACGGGGCTCCAGTCTGACTGGCCTACACCAGGGAGCCGCTAACCACGTGACAGCAGCTTTAATGAGCAGGCTCCATTCTGAAACTCCTGTGACGTCACGCACTCTAGCAAACTGCTCCAAACAGTGCCCAGATGAGTCTTGAGTGATTTGAAAGAAGCCAGGAAAATGGGCTACAACCAGCTTCCCTGGACCTTCCAGTCAGTGAGGAGCACAGCTACTTGAAGGCAGGAGTGAGAAGCACCACCAGAAACTGTTGAGTTTTCCGAGAATTATTTCCTTCCATGATGCGGCAAAGCAGGGGTCGGTTCTTCAGGAAAGAGGGGCTGCCCCCTCAACTACACTGGACCCCACACGCAGTTCTCTGTATGAGATGGCCGTCTGGCCGCATCTTGCCACAACAGAGATGCACGCCTTTGATAGTCAACCGAGCTGGCATTTTTCAAAAGAAAGAGAAATCATTTCATTCTGCCTAAAAAGCTACAAGCCTGGCTTTATAAGGTTAACCTGCAATTTAAATTAGCTGCAAAAACTGTTTTCAAACCTCTATCTTGTAGTGGCTGCTAAATCCTTCACTTGAAGACAAGTTGTTGTTGATTTTCTTCTACCTCTAGACAAAATCTAGAGGAGGCAGCCTCAGGCAGTGTCCTTGGGCGTCTGTAGCGTTGTACAGGCTGAAAAGACCAACTTCCAGGGACAATGATTCTTCCCTGGCACCAACTTCCTCATTCTCATGGCCCAGGGACAGGAGGCTGTCTCCTCTGAGGGATGCGTTAGTGCACACAGCCCCCCTTTTCTAGCATCAGGTGTTGGAGGGTTTGAGTAGTCATGAGGTGCTCTCTCTGCTTTGCACCCTAACACCTGCAGCGTGGAGGAGCTCATAGTGGTCTCAGCTCAACACACGAGGAAAAGACAAATCAGTAGTTAATGCTGACTGCTGTGCTCTTCCAAACACTCTGAAAAGCTGCCAGTTCCCTGAACATTCCTTTACCTGCCACCCAGCCATCCCGCTCCTAGGCGCTGACCACAGTAAATGAAGACCGATGTCCAGAAAAAGCCTTATAGAAGACTATTCAGAGAAGCTGCCTTTGTCACATCCCAAACTGGGCGCCAGCCCGGGCATCCCGGGACAGGTGAACAAACTGCACACGGAATACACTCAGCACCAAAAGGAACCACCACTGGGGGTCTCAACGTCGGCACGCGAAGGAGCCCAACACAAATGCACACGTGTCCATCTGCAGAATGAGTCTGCCCACGTATGAGGTTCTGGGGCAGTAGCCCTACCCTGCAGGGACAGAAAGCAGAGTGGCGGCCTCTCGTGGTCCTGCAGGCATATGCCTCTGTAGTCACGGATGCCACTGTGCCTCTCTCATCCGGGCACTCCACCGGGTAGAGACACATACAGCTTCGCTCTGAGTAAATTATGCTCCAACTAAAGTTGCTCAGAGTCGTACAACCGCACTACCTAGCTTTGGAACAGCTGAGATGGTAATTACTCAAGATCTTAGGGCCCCGAGGCAGCCTTGACTAGACATCTCAAAGAGTGTGCCTCCTCTGTCCGTCTGTCCGGAGGGGAAAGTGTGCTGCCTCCTCACAGGACAACAGAAACTGTGTTCTTTCCTCGATCTGATCAATGTTCATTTCCAGAATGTCCAGCTTTCTGAGGTTATGCTGTTAGGCTCATGCTTCCCATGAGCTCCGAACCTGGCTTTTGTTTCCTGGGGTGTCCTTCCCCCTTTTGTGACATTTGTCCCACCAGGGGGAGGGACCCTACTGGCTGTACCCAGCACCACTCCAAGAGCCTAGTGCAGAGCTTGGCATTTGTTACAGGCTGAATCCCATCCCCCTTAGATTCCCATGTTGTCCCAATTCTCAGGCCCTCATAATGTGACTGTATTTGGAGATAAGGGAGGTAATTAGCCTTTTTCCTAGCATTGAGTTATAAATGACATGTAGCACGTGCCTTAATTGTACATAGAACCCACTGTGTAAGTTTAAGGTGTACAATGTGATGATCTGATACACAAGGAGGTCAGTTAACACGTTCTTCACCCCATTTTGTCGTGAGAAAATGCTGAGAACAATGAAGATCTACTCTCTCAGCAACCTCCAAGTACGCAGTGTTGTTAAGTATGGTCATCATGCTGCACAGATCCATCTTTGACCAGCACCTCCCCATGTCCTACACACACCCATCGCTCGGCAACCACCATCGGCTGCTTCTGGGAGTTTGACGATTCGAAATTCCACGTTACTGGTGAGATCGTCCAGTATTTGTCCTCTTCTGTCTGATGTATTCCACCCAGCATAACGTCCTCCAGGTCCGCGCCTGCGTCATTGCAAACGTCCTTCCTTTCCGTGGCTGAGCAACAGTGCGCTGGGTGCCCGCTGCAGCCGCATCCTCCTGCACCCATCCGGGCAGGACGGCGGCGGGCGGCTCCGTGTCTTGGCCCCGTGACGCGGGCTGCGGGGAGCGTGGGGGTGGCACGGCCTGTCCCCCACTATGATCACGCTTCCGCCCTAGACACCCTCGCGCAGCAGCTCCACTGTCGGGGGCTCGCCGCACGGAGGTCGTCCGGGGGGCCCTCGCAAGATGAGCCGAGGCCAGCCGGGCCCCCGAGGCCCCCTCAACCCCGCACGCCGCACCCGGACACAAAGCCCTGGACAACGTCCCAAGACCCGCACGGTCCCCGCAGCGCGGCCCCACACGGCCGCGGCAGCCCCCAACGCCACCCTCCCTCCCCCCGGCCGGAAGTGACGTCGTGCCCCGGAAGCGTCCAGGACGGCCGGACGGCACTGCCCACTTCCGTGACTAGGAGGTCCTCCCGCTTAAGATTTAGGAAAACGCGAATCGTCCTCCAACTCCGGTGACTTAAACGAGGGACTATAACCAGTTTCCACAGTTGTGCAGGGACCACCCCCCTGCAAAACCCCGACACACCCGCCCCGCCCCCGACGTGGCCCCAGCCCCTTCCGCCACGCCGCGTCCCGACTCCAGGTCGCCCTAGGCCTATCCCGCGGCGCGCCTCACACAAGGCCCGCCCCCGGCGCACCGGTTCCGCCTCCAACCTAAGCTCGGCCTATCCGGCGCCGCGACGCCTTCGAGCCCCGCCCCACGCCCTTGCCTTCGGCCCGTCCCTTGCCGCGCTCGAACCCCGGCCCCGCCCCTTCCCTCGGCTTTTCCCGCGCAGCCGGGTCCCGCTCCGGCCCTCGCCCGCAGCCTATCCCGCGCCGCACCGCCTTCGAGCCCCGCCCCCGCCCTCGCCTCCGGCCTATCCGGCGCCGCGCTCGAGCCCTGCCCCCGTCCTCGCCCCCAGCCTATCCCGCGCCCCACCGCTTTCGAACCCCGCCCCCGCCTTAGCCCCCGGCCTATCCCGCGCCGCTCCGCGTTGGCGCGCGGCTGTGACGTCACGGGTCGCGGCGACGCGCGCGGCTGGGCTGCGCCGCTCCGGGCCCGCGGCCATGCCCAAGCGGGGCTGTCCGTTCGCGGACGCGGGCCCGCTGCAGCTCAAGGTCCGCGTTGGCCAGAGGGAGCTGAGCCGCGGCGTATGCGCCGAGCAGCGCTCGCGAGAGATCTTCGGTGAGAGCGGGGTACCCCTCCCGCCCGCGGGAGCCTGTGTCGGCCGTGTCCGCAGGCCGCGCCCCCGGGAGCTGAGAGGCCGCGGGAGCCGGCCGTCCCGCCGGGCTCTGGGAGCCGCGAGGGCGGCGGGAGCGCGCCCAGGCCCGCCTGCGCTGCCGCAGCCCGCGAGAGGTCTGCCTGCCGCCCTCCTGCCGGCGCGCCGCGGCGCTCTGTCCCCCGAGGACTCCGACTCCGGCCCCGCGGAGGTCGGGGGCGTCACGCTCCGAGTGGTGAGCGGGCGCGAGCGCCCATCCCAACCCTCGGGCTGCGCGGAGGCCCTGCCACCGGGAGCGCCCTGGTTTAGGCGGGGGCCTGCAGGGGAAGGGAATCCCCACGGGCACGGGTCTCGGGGGGCAGCAGAGTCTGAGCGCAGTCCTGCAGGCTGAGCAGGAGTCGGGGAGGCAGGGAGGGAGGGAACAGGAATTCAGGCGGAGGCGCGGAGTGTGCAAAGGCCGGGAAGCAGGGCGGGGCAGTTCGGGGTGAGACGTGAGGGCAGTGAGCTACAGCAGGTCTTCTCGTGCAGGTGTTAGGTGCGTTCTTGGGCACCCGTTCGGGTGGTTGATACCCTGAGGCAGCTACAAAGTGGAGCTTACCTTACCTCGTGGTTGGGGGCACAGTGTTTGTGCCTGCGGGGCAGGTGGTGTTTGTAATTGCGTGGAGCTGCCATTGTACTGGGGATGTGGGGAAGAGACGCCCTGGGAGACCCCAGTTCTCCTCCTGCTGCCGCCCCCAGCCCCCAGCAGCTGTTGGCCCTTTCCTTCCTTGCACGCTTGGGTTGCAGGTGGTGAAAGTGAGCGCAGCCGCGGGGACTCTGGCAGAACTGTAAGCGCCCACCCTGTAAGGACGCTCAAAGACACTGCGCTGGCAGAAAAAGAGTTTAAAACAAATGGGGACTATGTCAGTCTAGCTCTTTGCCCCGCCGCCTTGACTGCCCTGGGCATTCCAGCCCCATCTGTCACCTGACCTCTTTGCCTTGCTGGGATCCCAAGCCTGGAAAACAAGCATTCACCACAGCACGGGACACCCCTCCCCCATTCCATCCCCGGATAAGGCGCGGGGGTGGGGGTGCTGGAGGAGGAGGAGGCGTTGTCATCAGCCTCGTTTGAGTTACCCGGTAACTGTCGTTCCTGTCGCCATCACACAGAGCCAGCGGCTTCTAGGATCTCCGCCCCGGCTCTGTGGAGACAAGGCAGAAAATCACAAAGCATTTTGGGGGCTGGAGTTGGGCATTTGATCTTGTGAAAGTCCCCAGATGACTGACGCGTGGCCTGATGGAAAACCAGTGCTGAGCACCCCGTTCAGCTCTCAGGGTGGGGGTGCCCAGGGCCCACCGGGGTCTGGAAAGTTCTGGGATTCCTCTCTCAGGAGCCAGTTGCTGCCATGTCTTTTGCCAGCAGCTCTGCGGTAGGTGAGAGGGGTGCACACTGGCCACGGCTTGACGGACGAGGTGGCTGTGCAGGGATTTCACGCCACAGGGGTGTGAACACTGGGACTGATTTGTCTTCCCAGAGAAAACCAAGCAACTCCTTTTTCGAGGGGCCCAGGCCTACATGGACCACTTATGGGAGGAGAGCTGTGCCATCGTTGACCTGCCAGAGTCCCCGAAGCCTGGCCCCACAGAGGCCCTCCGGGCCGCACGTGGGCAGATGCTGATTGGACCAGACGGCCGACTGACCAGGAGCCAAGCCCAGGCCTCTGAAGCTGGTGAGTGAAGCCAACAGCAGGCGCCTTCCCAGCTGTGCGCTAAGGGTGGATGTGACAAGTGTGTCGCCCTTCATTCCTGATACCGTCTGCCTGGGGGCTTCTCCTTCCCCAGCCAGGCAGGAGCTGGCCCCAGGGTCTGAGGAGCTGGTGAGCACCAGGAGGCTCTGCCCTCCCCCCGCGGCCCCCCAGCTGACATCCGAGTCTGGGGCTTGTGAAGCAGCTTCTGGCTGGGGGAATCAGGAAAGGAGGAGAAACCTCCTTGGTGTCCTGCCTGCTTTCTGCTTGCAGCGAGACACGGAGTCCCAGCCGGGTGGGGATCGCTGGTCGGGCCCCTGTGCGCTGTGTAGCTCAGACCACCGCCTTTGTCGTTGGTTACAAGCCATAGTCACTGCCCCCCCACCCCCCACTCCCCAGGGCTGGTCTGGGGCCAGGAACTCTGTTCACCGAGGGTGCGGGGGCCACACTCTGAGACACAGGCGCTGGACACACGAGAGAGTTCTGGGACAAGCCACCGAGGGAGGAAGTGCCGACGTCTAGATAGCGGGAACGGAAGGAGCGCTCAACCCGGAGTCCCGGAAACTGCCCTCTAACGTGCTCCTGGGCGCCTGGGGTCTTCCTAGTGAGCAAGGGTCTGTGGGCTGTGCTTTCTTGAAGGTTGTCAGGAGGACCCAGTGGTAGATGGCATGCAGGGATTCAGGGCATCCCTCTGTCCGCGGGTCGGGGAGGCCGTGGCCCCACAGCCTGCAGCACTTGAGATCCCCTGTGGGGCTGATGGGTGGCGTTTCTTCCTCACAGACCCGTCCAGGGCAGTGACCAGAGCCTGTTCCTCGTGCGTGCGAGCGCTGGACGGGAAGGCGGTCTGCGGCCAGTGTGAGCGCGCCCTGTGTGGGCGGTGCGTGCACCTCTGCTGCGGCTGTGGGGCTGTGGCCTGCGGTCTGTGCGCGCTCGCGGAGTAAGTGCCCGACGGGGGTGGGGGAGCGGCTCCCCCCGCCTTGCCCCTGGGGAGGGGGGCGTGCCGGGAACTGCTTCACCTAGCTTGAAGTTTTTCTGAAGACCGCTCTTCCCTCGAGGAAGTCCGGATCCCGTAGACTGCCAGTTCTGCCTTTGCCTGCGGCCGTCTGTCCTAGCGGCTTGGCGAGCTGACCTTTCAGACTGGCGTCAGGACCGTCTCTCGGGGTTTTCCTGTTAGCGTGCTCGCCGTTGGAGGAAGCGGGTGGGAGCAGGTGGGAGCGGGTGCAGGTGTGTGGCTGTGTGGCTTCTCGCCGGCCGTCTTGACCCACGATGGAGTGTTGGCTTAGTCTGTTGCTTGAGTGTGCGTGTCTGCCTCTGCTGGCCGAATCCTGCACCTGCTTGGGAGGCGCCGGGTACCAGTCCCACCCCAGCAGCCGCTGTTGGCTACCGGGTGGGGGTGTAAGACGAGGCCCCCGCACAGACTTGGAGCTGGCTGTGTAGACCTCAAACTAGTTTAGTCCCAACAGTCTGAAACCAATCGTGGCAAGCAGAAGCCCAGCTCAGGTGGGCCAGCCAGCAGAGCCTGGGGAAGCCAGGGGCAGCATGTGCAGCACAAGGCAGGTGGGCACCTGGAGCTCCCCTGCAGTCCAGCTTGGGTCGTGTGTTGACCAGTTATGCACGTGGACTACTCTTGCCTTTGCTTCTGCCGGCTTATTCTCCCCTTCCTGTTTCTGTGCAGACTGAAGAGGCCTGGGCCCCCAGTGTCCCAAGGCTATTTCACGTGGGGAGGGACCCAGCTCAGCAGCAGGGCAGGTTAAGGGAGAAGAAGGGATGCCTGGAGCCCTCCTCCCACCCGCCCGTGTTTGGGAACTTTCCTCCTGTCCTGACAGTGTCCTCCTGGCGTTTACTTCCTGCTTTTTCCCCAGGTGCCTACACAGTTCACCCTGTGATGGAGGGGTGGGGAGGGGGGAGCGTCCATTTCTCAGACACGACTGGGGGCTGGGCTCTCTGCTGCGTTTTACAAACAGATCACCCTCCAGGTCACAAGGCTGAAGTGGCATCCCCAGGTGTAGAAGCCAGCCTTGGCCTGCTGCCCCCTCCCGTTTAGGGGTGGCCCCTCAGGTCCTGGTGCTCGGAGCCGCGGAGCTGGGCGCTCTGTCAAGACTGCTTTCACTACAGGGCAGCCCAGCGGCCATCGCGTCCTGCCCACGCTGGTCGTCCTCCACAAGTCCTGCACCATGGGTCACGGGCTCACTGTCTTCCCTGCCAGGTGGCAAGCAGCTCTGCCTTCTTGCTGGCGCATCTTGGCCTACAGTGTCTGTCCATGTGTGTTCTGTAGCATGCTGCCAATTTCTTGTCCTTGTGGGATCTCTCCTGATGAATCTCCCCTGCGATTCACTGAACCTCTGGGGCCCGGTAAATCCTGACTGGATACGGGCAGGTTTCTGTGCAGGGTGGGCCGCAGGTGGGCCATCAGCCATCTCCGTCCGCTGGGGCTGCTGTGGAGGACGCCACACGCGGGCGGCGTAGCCAGCAGCTGTCATGCTCTGGAGGCCGGAAGCCCAGGATCAGGGCGTCGGCGGGATTGGCTCCTCCCCAGGCAGGCCCAGGGTTGTGGGCACACCTCAGCCTTCTCCCAGTGGCCTCGCACGTGGGTAAGGGCCCACCCGTCTGCAGTGGGGCCTCATCTTAACTGGTTCTGTCTGCAGCTCACGGCTCTATCCCCAGATACGGCCAGGGGACTGGGGCTCAGCACCGCAACATACCGATGTAGGGGGGCGCGACTGAGCCCCTTAAACCACTTCTTCTCTCTTGCCTGTGATGTTGCAGCTGCGGTGACGTTCACGAGACGGTGCTGTGTGCTGGCTGCGCCATGTTCGAGGCCTGAGGGCCGGAGCGGACAACAGCCTCCCCGGACAGGCCGCCCGGGTGCCGACGCTGCAGAGCGGGGGCGGGGGGCGGGTGGTCTAGTTTATATTTTGTACTGAGGGCAGAGTGAATAAACCCCTTTATATTTGGACCAGAGGCCTGGCTCAGCACTTCTGGGGGTGCAGCCTCCTGGGGCGTGTGTTCCCCCTGGTGGCGTGCGGGCCCCCATGCCCGGCGCCCACGCGCGGCAGCTTGTGCAGCCCCTCGGAGCTTCGGGTGAGTGTGTTCCCGCTCGTCCCCATTTTGTGGATGGGAAACAGGCGTCCAAAGTCAGGTCCTTGAGCCCCTCTGGCCAGTGCTGATGAGAGAGGATTTGGACCCAGGTCATCTGACTCCAGAGTGCAAGACTGCACCAGAGCAGCTCGGGACATGGGGTGATGTCCCAGACTGTCCCTGAGATGGCTCCGCTACCTGCCCCCATCTGGTGTCCACTTGGTTTTTCAGGTGCCTGCACGGCCTGGGCTCCGGGTGACCTGACAGTCCCTGCTCTCCAGGAGTGATGGCCAGCTGGGCAGTGTTCTTGCTGCATTTGGGGCAGTGCAGTGTGTGGCCTGAAGGGAGGGGTGTTGACAGCCACAGCGGGGTGGCCGGGGGAGGGCACACACGAGCAAGCTGTGGGTCTCCCGCACCTGGTGCACGCGTCCCCTGCAGGGCGGACTCAGCATCCTGTTCACGGGAGGGAAGTGTCCAGGGGACAGTGGGGTGTGATTCTTAGAGGACAGCAGGGGGGTGGGCTGGAGCTGGGCCCAGGCTGTGATTTGCTACCGTGGGTGGAACATAGAAACCACTCACGTTCAGGTGGGGAGGGCCGCGTACAGGCGAGGAGGCTGGCATGCAATCAGGGCCGCGAGCCCCGGAAACAGCTGTCCGTTGGCCATCCTCGTCACGGGATTGCCTCCTCTCACCTGGCTTCCTGCAGAGGCCCTGGAGCCTCCCTCTAGGTGTCCATCTGCAGGCCGTGACCCCAGTAAGCACAGCATCACACTGGTCGTTTGGGAAATTCAAATCAAAGCCACAAGGAGATAGCACCTCACACCGATGGCCATTACGAAGAAGACAAAACAAGTGTGGGCGAGGATGCGGAGAAACTGGAAGCCTCATGCCCTGTTGGTGGGAGTGGTGCGGAAAACAGTGTGGTGGTTCCTCAAAAAATGAAAAAGGGAACTACCGTGTGAGGTGGCCATCCCTCTAGGGTGTGTGTTTACGCAAAAGAACTGAAAGCAGGAACATGAACAGACGTGTGCACCTCCGTGTTCACTGTGGCGTGAGTCACCGTGGCCAGGAGGGGGGCAGCCTGTGTCCATCAACAGGCGAGAGGGTAAGCAGACTGGCCCGTCTGTGCGGGGGGGGCATCCAGCCTCGGGGGCCGTCAGGACATGCGGCTCCGTGACCTGAGCCGGCACATGAGGACCGGTCCAGGGTGATCCCGCTCACGATGTCCCTCGGGGAGTCTGGTCATAGACGTGCCCGGGGGGTGGTCAGCGTTTCGTGGGGACTTTCAGTTTGGAACATGGGTGGTGGCGGTAAGCAGCACTGCAGTGATGCGAAGAGTGGTGCCGCCGAGCCTCACCCTCGCTGAGGTTGGGGGCGTGGCCGGCTCAGGTCCCCGCGTCCCGGGATGGAGCCCGCTTCTCCCTCGCCTTCTGCCCCTCCCCCCGCTCGTGCTCTGTCTCTCTCTCAAATAAAAGCTTTTAAAAAATAAAATCTTTTATTTATTTATTTTTAAAGATTTTATTTATTTAATTGACAGAGACAGCGGGAGAGGGAGCACAAGCAGGGGGAGTGGGAGAGGGAGAAGCAGGCTTCCCGCGGAGCAGGGAGCCCGACGCGGGGCTCGATCCCAGGACCCTGGGATCATGACCTGAGCCTGAGCCGGAGGCAGACGCTTAACGACGGAGCCACCCAGGCGCCCCCAAAATAAAATCTTTTAAAAAGTAAAAACGGGCACCTGGGTGGCTCAGATGGTTAAGTGTCTGCCTTCGGCTCAGGTCATGATCCCAGGGTCCTGGGATCGAGCCCCACATCGGGCTCCCTGCTCAGCCGGGAGCCTGCTTCTCCCTCTGCCCTTCACCTTACTGGTGCGCTCTCACTCTCGCTCCCGCGCTCTCTCTCAGATAAAGTCTTAAAAATATATATAAAAATAAGGCATGTGGCATCATTCTGCAGAGTCGCACATGCACCTATATTAAAAAAAAATGCCAGTTGACTCTTGAAAGCAGAAGTTATAGCACATTTAGGGGTCTTGACGTTTGTGGATGCAGAGTGTGGGAATGGAGTGTGCCCTGTCCTGGTCCTGCTTGTGAGGCCCCAACCACGCTTGAAGACGAGAAATACAAGGTATGCCCTGTCCGTCCCAGAGCCGCTGGGCTGGGGCCCTACGTGCAGCTCGGCATCGTGGCCAGATCCTGCAGTGGAAAGCAGCATCAGTGGGAAAACTGGTAAAACAAGCCAGTCAAGGAGAGAAGATGATATTTGAAAAAAGTCATTTAATCCAAAATCAGGCGAGGAAAGATGAAAGAAGGAACAAAGAACAAATGGGGCGCAGAAGAACAGCAAGAGGGTTCGTAAGCTCAGTCTTGCCCACAGCCGCCTGCGGTATGAACAGACCCGATGCCTCAGTCAAGGCGGGAAAGGCCAGAGCTGGTCGGATTGTCCCGACAGACAGCAAAAGAGCGAGACCCTCCTCTGTCGTCTACAGAAGTTCACCTTAGGTGTAAAGACACAAAACCCAAAGGACGGTAAGCTCCATCTCTGAGCAGCTGTCCCTGGCTGGCAGCTTCTAGACAGCAGGCCCAGCCCCTAACACCCCCAGCTCTGCAGGGCATGCACACCCCCCATCACCAGGCAGGCCCGCAGCCCCAAGTTAGCTCCTTCCCACACCTGCCGCGATGGGGGGGCGGGGATGGCCCCCGGGAGTTTTCTGTCCAAGGTGCCCATTGCCTTTGCGCCCCCCCCACAGCCCCCACCCATTTCCTCAGCTCCCCCCACTTGAGATGGGGTTGTACTGTGTCCATGCCCTTGACCTTGACCCCTCTCCTGGGACAGAAAGCATCCCCCATCACCTGTGGGAAGGGGTGGGCCCGCCTGACAACGGGCCCCAGGCTCCTCCCCGGTTTCCGCCCGCACCTGCCACCGCAGCCACCGTCTGCCCAAAGTCTGAGGACAACGGAAGGGTGTCACTGTATTTTCTCTGGTGGACTTTGCTCTTTTCTGTGTCAAGGTATACATAAAACTTAAAGGCCTTAACCATTTCAGGTGTACAGCTCGATGGCATTAAATACGCTCACCACCGCCCACCGTCGTCTCTGGAACTCTTCATCTTGCAAATCCGACTCCCCGTTAATCTCACTCGCCAGCCCCTGGCACCACTTTCTCTCTCCCCGTGCGTCTCACTCCTCAGGGCCCTTGTGTAAATGGAATCCTAATGCCACTCAGCATAATGTCCTCAGGGTCCATGCATGTGGCAGTGGGAGCCAGAAGGTCCTTTTCTGAAGGCTGGGTCACAGTCCTGTGAATGGACGGGCCTCGGTTTGCTTATCCATTCACCCACTGTGGACACTCGGGTGCCATCCACGGTTTGGCCACCGTGAATCATGCTGCAGTGACCACGGCGACGGGCTCTCTGCTTTCAGCCCTTGTGGCTACAGACCCAGAAGTGGACTTGCTGGGTTATCGGGTGTCTGATTTCTCGAGGAACTGTCATACTGTTTGCTCTCAGCGGCTGCACCGTTTTACCTTCGCGCCAACAGCACACGGGGTTCTGATTTGATGCCCATGTTCATCCGTGTGACATCTGGACGTCTCTTACCTCTTTCATGTGTAACGTTTGGTGTGCGTGTGTGGTTCCAAAAGAGCTGTGTCCTCTTGTGACTGGGGCCTACTCCGGATGTGCCCCCAACCTGGCACTCCTCACAGGCGCTCCCTCCAGCGGGAGGGGACAGCCACCCCACCTGGAGTCACCTTGGGGTCTGGAGAGGGAGGGGCCCCCACCCCCACCTCCAGGCGCATGCCCCAGGACCTATAAATGTCCCCGCATCCCAGCCACACCTGCATGGGAGAGATGAGGCCAAGGCTCCCAGGCTCCCTCCGCGGCCCGTGCTTGCCGGGCAGCTGGCTCCTCTGTGCTGAGCAAGCGGCCACCGGGCATCCACCAGGTGGCGCCTGCCACACGTCCCACCAGGCGGCGGGGTCCCCGTCTGGGCCACTTGGCACCCCTCTACCCAGCAGTCCCAGACTTGCTGTGTGACCTCCGCCAGAACTCCTGGGCTGCGAGGGGGTGACCCGGCTGGGCATGTGGACAGCCTGGGCACCTGCCCACTCCGTGCGCGCCGCCAGGGAGGGCCATCCTCTTTCGGGGGCAGGCTGATCCTGTTCCCCCTACACACGCCAGCCAGCCCACACGCTTTCGCCCGCCACCCACCAAAACAAGCCACAAAGTTGAAAAGCAGTGTTTATTGAAGAATTTGGAGGGAAAGTCTCATAATAGTAAAAATAGTAAAGTTGAATGTAAAAAGCGCCCCGGTGCGGCATGGCGTCCGGCCGCGAGGCGCGGAGGGGGCGCTGAAGGCCCCTCCAAAGGGCGCTGGGCGCATGGCGGGCCAGTGAAGCTGCTCCAAAGGACGAGTGCTACCTGGGGACACCATCGAAGTGAGACGCCCCGGAAGGGACCAAAGGGTGGGAGGGAGGGGCTTTCTTGTCACTATGATTAAAAAACCCCAAAATGCATGTGAATAGCGTAATACACAGCAACGGATTGCAACCTCGTTCCTCTGCCTCTCGGGCGAGCCCGGCCTGGCCTGCCCCAGGGAGGGGACCAGGCCAGCGTGCCACAACCAGGCTGCTGCTGGTGCCCCCAGGCTGGGCCGAGACAGCTGGCGGGAGGGACGGAGGGGCCAAGGCAGGGCGCACCCGGACCCCCAACTGCACGTGGCTGCATAAGGCCCTCGACCTTTTCCTATGTGAATCTAATCATTCTGAAGGCCAAGGCCATGTCTGGAGACCTAGATGAAATAAATTAAAAAAGCCCGCAGGACACCTCTGCTCCCGGCCCGGCTGGCAGGGAGGATGCCCCCTTCAAGGCGGGCCGCCCCGCCCACAGCACGAAACGTCTTCCCATCCCCGCTCGGAGGAGTGACATGGCTCCCAAACGCATCCAGAGATAAACATGAAATACAAATCGTCCCGCAAGGCTTCCTCCCCGTCCCCTGAAGCCGCCGTCAGGAGTGCGGCGCGGCCAGCTGGCCTTCCTCAGGCTGTGCCGCTGGCCGAGTAGGAGAACTGCGGGAAGTGGGGCCTCCGCTCGCTGTCCTCACCCTCCATGTTGTCACCTGCAGCCGGGCGGGCGGGAGGTGCGCTCAGACGCCAGCACCGGGAGCACAGCTCCCGTGCATCCAGAGACTGAGGCAGGCCCTAGGGCTCGCCTCCCAGGCCCTCTCACTGCCAGGGCTGGCACGGTGCCCTCCTGCCCCCATCACCACCCTCCCGCAAGGGAACACTGCAGGCCTCAGGAGAGAAGGGAAGAAACAGGCTTGGGGGTTGGCGGGGAGGTGGCCCACCCCTCACCTTGGTCGGGTGGCGTGATGGTGATCATCTGAGCCGTGAATTCCTCGTCAAAATACCTGGTGTCTGTCTCTGACGTGACCTGGGGCTTGAAGGGCGGACTGAGCTGCGGGGGACAAGGGCAGAGGGAAGGCAGGTGACAGGCTGCACTCTGCACTGCCCCCAGGGTCCGAGCTCCCCCTCACCCCCCTGCCCCCTGCCAAGGGAAATGCCTCCTGTCTCCAGGCCACACTGAGGCCACGGAACGGGGCTCCAGCAGGGAGACACACAGGGGAGGGTGGCGGCCTGGAGCCCTGCAGACATGCCTCTCCCCCAGGGGCAGGCCAGGCCAGGCCATGCTCGCGGTGGCCCCCACAGCTGACCAGCTCTGCAGGGCCCCAGGGCCCCAGGAAGAAGAAGACAAGTCCATTCTCTTTTCTAGCCTTCACTTTCTTTCTGGTTCTCTTATGAAGTAGGAAAGAGATGAAGAGGGATGCCATGGGACAGGGTGGACTCCCAGCCCCATCCTTAGGTGCCACTCACAGCCTGCCTTCCTGACCACAGCCACTCAGCCCAGCTGCCAGGGGCTTCCACTCTGATATTCACGATAAAGGGACGGTCCCAAACCCACCAGGGCCAGCAAGTAGTATTCCCATGCAGTGGCTCTGGGGGCCCACAGCAGCACCCAGATAGTCCTGGGGTACAAGGTGAACTTACATGCCCCAAACCCACACAGGGCTCCCAGGGCCCTCCCTGCCCAACTCCCACCAGGAGAGGAGAACAGGCCTTCCTATCTGCAGAACGGGGAAGGGACAAGTCCTGAGCGCAGGGCCTGGCTGGCCTCATTCGCGGCTCAAGGACAAGAGTGCAGCCAGCTGAGTCAGGCTGCAGAGGATGCAAGGGCAACTGTATGGGATATGTCCATGTGAGCAGGGCCCTGCAGGCAAGCACCGCCCCCCAGCACTCCAGGGCTGCCCCTCACGAGCTAGCAGGGCCTCCGGTCAAGGTTGGGCAGCTGGGCTGTCGGCGGGCAGGGAAGCGGATAGGAGCTGGGCAGGGCAAGGGCGCCTGTCACGCAGGCAGGACAGAGGCCCAGCCGGCAGCATGTGGCCGGCAATGGGCCTGCATGGGGAGGGTAGGCGGGAAACCAGGTGGAAGTCTGTCTGGTGACAGGGTGTCCAGCACAGCCTGGTACAGCTTTCCTGAGCCTGCTGGGCCACCCCGCCAGCCTGGGCCAGGGCCTGGCCGCTCCCACGTCCCCCCAAGGGCGAAGGGCAGGGGGATGTGTGCACACAGCAGCTGCCTCGCTCCTGGGAGGCCTCCCTCCTGCGCCAGACGGGCAGGTGCTGTGCCCCGACCCTGCACGCTTGCGGAGAGCAGGCCTGGGCTCTCCCTGCAGCAGGAGGCACGGAGGTCGGAGGGAGAGAGGGGACAGCGGGGCTAACAGCCCCACTCCACCACCAGCCTGTAGCAGGCAGCGTCGGGCACAGGGCGCCCTCTTCGGGGAGTCCATGCCTACGTAGCTCCTCCCGGGGCTTGGAATGAGGGAGGACCCCGCAGAGCTCAGGAGGAAATCCCGCAGTACAGACCCTGTGAGCCGGGGGAAGAGGTACGGGCAGAGGGCAGGGAGAGGGATGGGTGTGCACGGGTGAGTGTGCAGCAGGCCCCCACACACCTTCTTCTCATACACGTCCTGCCACACGATGCTGGCGAAGAAGCGATGCTGCATGATCTCCTTGGCGTCCTCTGAGCCCCCTCCAAGCCTGTGGGGGCACGTCGGCTGCTGCCACTTGCCTGACTCGGCCACAGGCCCCTTACTGGCCCTCTTCCCTCCCGCTGGGGTCTCAGCACGTGGGGGGATGGTGCAGGGGGGACAGCGTGGTCCCAGGGGGTGGGGGAAGCACAGTGCGAGGGTGACCG
Source organism: Leptonychotes weddellii (assembly GCF_054177405.1). Classification (NCBI taxonomy): domain Eukaryota; kingdom Metazoa; phylum Chordata; class Mammalia; order Carnivora; family Phocidae; genus Leptonychotes; species Leptonychotes weddellii. The sequence continues at coordinate 491,764 of NC_138377.1, read as the reverse complement.
CATAGTCCTGGGGTGGTGGGGGTGGTGCAGCCCCTCTGGGGGGCTGTGGACAGCACTATGCCAAGGGCCATGCCCCGGCACAGGTAGGACACTGGGGAGAAAGGTGCTGCCAGCATGGTGGGGTCCCCCGAGCAGGTGCGAGAGGCTACAAGGTCGGGGTCAAGGTGCCCATCAGGCCCCAGCGAGCCCTGGCTGAGGACGTCACACATCAGCCATCGGTGTGGCCTGGAAGCTGCCCTGCTGTCCCGACGGGAAACTGGGGGATCGCGTGGCTCACCTCTGCTTGGGGTCCTTCTTGAGCAGCCCCGAGAGCAGGGACTTGGCCTCGGGGCTGAGCGTGCGCGGGAAGCGGAGCTCCTCCATGAGGATTAGCTCGAAGAGCTTCTCGTGGTCCTGGTTGTAGAAGGGCAGCCGGCCGCACAGCATCTCATACATGACCACGCCCAGCCCCCACCAGTCCACCGCCCGGCCGTAGTCATTGTCCTCCAGCACCTGGGGGCGCAGGGACACAGGGTCGTAGGCTGCCCGGGGGACGTGGGGTCCCAGGCCGCCCAGGGGACGCAGCAGGGGCGCACCTCGGGGGCCAGGTACTCGGGCGTCCCGCAGAAGGTCTTCATGGTGGCCCCGTCCTTGATGCCCTCCTTGCACAAGCCGAAGTCTGTGATCTTGATGTGTCCGTCCTTGTCCAGCATGAGGTTCTCCAGCTGTGGGGGGCAGCCTCCAGGTCAGCACCAGACCGCCCTGCTGCTCTGCGGCCCCCGGCCACTCCCGCCCACGCACCTTAAGGTCGCGGTAGACCACGTTCTTCTCCGAGTGCAAGTAGTCCAGGGCAGACACGATCTCAGCGCCGTAAAAGCGGGCCCGGTCCTCAGGGAACACGCGCTCCCGGGACAGATGGAAGAAGAGCTGCAGGACAGGGGTGTGAGGAGCGCAAGGGCCGCAGGGACC
>NC_138377.1:457815-490716 GCF_054177405.1 Leptonychotes weddellii | reverse complement strand
GCCCACACGCCATTCTTGAGGAAGGTGCAGTGTGGCCTCTGTATCAGATCTCGGGCCCCCTGCACGGGAGGCAGGGCAGCAGCTAGGGGGACCCTCGGCAAGGGGAGGACGTGCCCAGGGCAGAGCTTACCGGCCACTTTCCTACCTCACACCACAGGGGGCCTGGCTCTCAGAGGAAAGGCCCACATAATCAAGTCGTCCCCACAAGTGACCGACCCCGGATCTAACCCAGCGGCCGGGATGAGCCCCATTCACGGAAAACGGGACGAAAGGCCAGCTCCAGACCTCAGGCAGCGGGGACCAGCTGCGCCACATGACCCCATCCCCATGGAGAACCCGCAGGAGGGAGATGCCATCACCAGGGCAGAGGGTCAGGGGCCGGCGTGTGTGGACCCCAGCATCTCTGTCGAACATGACAGCGCTGCTGGGCTCATGGGGCTGCGCCAAGGGGGAGGGAAGGACACTAAGCCTGGACATGAGGACGAGGGGCAAGCTGATGCAAAGGAGGTAAAACCACCATAACGAACAAGTCTGGGCAAAAAAAAAATGAAACCTTTTAAAAATGTTGGTCACTTCTTCTAAGAAACTGTTTTAAGGAATGCTTTAGAGAAGTACAGACCTTCTCTGCTCTGCCCCCGCTTTGGGCCAGGAGGTCCCCCGGGATGAGGACACCATGCTGAGCAGGTGACAGGGCCTGGGGGCTCCCAGGGAAAACCCGGGTGGGGGGCGGCGGCCTGTCCACTCCACACGGACCAACCAGCTCGTCCACAGCTCCCAGGAGCCGGCTGCGCCTGGGATGCTCACTAAGGCTAATCAGTGGTTTTCCGTACACCCCTCCTGGGCTGAGTGCCCCGCAGCACAGGGACCCTCCACACTCGAGCCTCAGAGGGGAAGCAACTGGAAGGTGGAGTGCAGAAGGGTAGGCATGGGGGCTTGGGGGCAGCAAACAAGCCCCCACCCCTTTCCGGCATCGGGGCCTCCACCCCTGGCACTCGGAAGTGCGCCCACCCTCGGCCTGAACTCTGAAGCACACCAGCCCTGTCTGCGGGGAGACGGGCACACGGCCTCCAGCACTCACCGTCAGGAACGGATGCCTCGAGTTTTGGAGAACGCGGTTCTCTGTCAGTGTGTGGGCGACCTCGTCCTGGAAGACAGGGTCAGGTGAGCCGCCCCCCGCCACCTCCCGGCCCGCCCCGCCCCGGCCCCGGCCCCGCGCCCTACCTTGGCCACAATGACCTCCTTCTTCAGGATCTTCATGGCATAGTAGCGGCCCGTGGCCTTCTCCTTCACCAGGATCACCTTCCCGAACGTGCCCTTCCCCAGCAGCTTCAGGTACTCAAACTCGTTCATGGTCTGCAGGGCGGCGGGCAGGCACCTGCGGTCGGGGGGGGCCCAGGCCCCCCTGGAATCCCGCCTCCCTGCCTTACTTCCCACACAGGGCTCCCGGGGGCCACGCTGGGACCGCCAGGTCCCTCTGAGGTGGGGGAGGGCCTCACCACACGGTGCTTGGGCTTGGCCAGGGACACCTCCATCTCCTCAGCCCCCGAGTTGTCGCTGGGCGAGCCCGACCGGAAGTCCATCATCTCTTCCTCCTGCCTCTTGAGCCCGTCGGCCACCGTCTGGATGGCAGTCGTCCACTCCTCCCTGCAGGGCCCGCAGGTCAGGTCCCGTGACCCGGGCCAGGACCCCGGGGACACCCAGGCCTAGCTTCCCACAGGCTGGTGTGCCCTCCCCACCGGAGAGCAGGGCCCCGGCACCCCGCGCGTCCCCGTGGGTCTATCTTGTACCGCTCCTCGGGTGTCTCCACGTGGAAGGTGCGCTCGATCACCGTGGTCCACTGCAGGCAGCGGATGATGAAGGTGTTGGGCCTGGGCCGCTCCGTCTTCATCAGCTGACATTCTGGGGGCAGGGCTAGGTGGGTGTCTGCACACACAGCCCCACCCCCAGGACCTCACCAGGGGTCACGGGAGGCCCGCTCCCATCCCCACTCCAAGCCTTGGCTCCCCTCGTAAAATGGGGCCGGGACGCCCATTCCAGCCCAGACACCGGGCGCCGTGCTCTGGAGCAGTGGGGCGCCCCTGTGGGGCCGGCTGGCGCTGGCTCACCTCAGCCCCCTGCCATCACCTCCCTCAGTCCTTCGGTCTCTGAGCCCACGCTGAAGGCCAGGCCACGGCTCGACCGGCCAGACGGTGAGGAGTATGGATGCCCTGGCCAGGGGCCCGCAGGAGGGAAAGCAGCTGGCCCCTGAGCAGGAACCTCCCGCCATGTTCACGGCTGTGACTGCCGGGCCCCCGCCCCCTCCAAGCAGGGCCAGTCCCAGAGCAGAGGCTGCTGGTGACGCAGCCTTCAGAGAGGCCGCCTGTCCTGGCAGGAGGCTGGAGGACATGACCCACCTGGAGGCTGCTCGGGCTGTACCCGCCCCACACTGATGGTACCCCATCACCCCCCCGAGGCTGGGGATTCCAGATGCGTAGCAGGAACGTGCACGCACACACCGGGAGCACGCTCTCACGCACCTGAATGTGTGCACACACCAGGAGCCCAGGGACCGTGGGGATGCACCAGGCCCTGAGAGGGGTGCGGCAGTCAGGGGGTGCTGCTGGGAAATTCTAGGCCGATGCTGGCCCAGCCTGTGTGAGCAGAGAGGGGGCCCAGGGCCAGTACAGGGGCTTCTGACATTCCAGTGTCTGGGCCCTGGCAACTTCAAGGGGCCCTGGCCGGGCTCAGCAGAGTGTAAGGAAGTGGTCCACCAGGGCTGGGTGCCAGGAGGGGGCTTGGGGCCGGCCTTACGGGGAGGTGGCCTGTGTCAACATGGGGGTGGGGGACAAAACCTGTGGCCGGTCTTCTCCATCCCGCACCCCCAACTCCCACTCGCTCATCAGAGACCAGGTTTTCCCAGGACCTAGGCACCTGGCGCCCATCTCAGAGCCTGGTTTCTTGTCCCCCCACCCCTGGAATCCATCCCCAAGGAAAAGCCCCTCCCCCACTGCTCAGGCAGCCCTCTGGATGGTGTCTGCCTCCGCAGAGTCCCTGTCATCCCCCCTGCACTCTGCCGACACAGAACATTCCTGAGGGCCCCCACGCCCCTGCCAGCAAGGTGGCACCCACCCCAGCCAAGCCTCCTTCCTGAACCCTGAAGCCCCCACCCAGCCCCAGCCAGGGAGGCAGTGAGGGGGGCCCACATGGTCACCAGGCCGCAGGGGATGGTGGTGCCTGCCTCCTTGGTCTCCCTTCCGCCTGGGGCCCCTCCTCGAACAGCTGCCTTGTGGAAGCTTGAGGCTGGGGGAGGGGGGACTCAGGACTCACTGGACCCAGGTCACAGTAAAGCCTCCCTGGGAGACCCCCAGGCTGGAGCCTCCCTGACAGAAGGCCCTGGGGTGGGTACACTGGCCATGCCCCTTGCCCCTGCAGCACAGCACCAGGTACACTGGGAGGGTGGGCGGGACAGCCAAGGTCCAGGAGCGCCCCTCCTCTATATTCCTGCAAGCATGGAAGCCATGTGCCGCCCCCCCACCCCGTCAGCCCGTGCTACCTCCTCCTGAGACCCTGGACCAGAGCCTGCCCCAGGCCATGTGCAGGGCTGGAAGGCAGGGAGGGCAGAGCTCGGCGGATAGTGGAGATGCATGAAGGAGCCTAGGGTGGATCCCGGACCCCCAGTGGGCACTGCACTCTGTACCCGAGGGCATCCCACGAGGGACCCAGGAGGCCTCTCCGTTGCTGAGCCCCTCCCTCATCTTCCCGCCGCCACTGGGCCTGTGTGCCAGGGCAGAGCCAGGTTTCAGGGCGGCTAAACCAAAAACAAGAGACCAGGCTGGACGGCCTGCCTGACTCAGCCGCTCCCCCCCACCCCCTGGCAGCCCAGCTCCGTGCCTGGGGCTCCCTCGCCCCAGGGTCGCCAGCCTCGGGACTCAGCATGAAGAGCTCCCGCCAGCCAGAACCGGCCACTCACCAGTTCCCACGGTGACTCAGAGGCAGCCCAGCACCCCCTGGTCCCTGGCCGCTGCTGGCTCCAGACACAGAGGCCGGGGGGGGGGGCATCAGTGTGGGGGCTGCTGGGCACAGAAGACTTCTGGCACCCTGCCCACCTGCCCAGCCAGGGCAGTCCCCCCTGCAGCCCCACGTGGCCGCAGGTACTTACGAGCCACAGAGAAGTTGTTGAGAGGGGACTCTCGCTGCTCGACGTCCTGGGGCCGCTCCTTGTAGCCGATGAAGGTGCCGTCATTCTTGAGGAGGAAGTATCGGGGCCGCCAGGTTTTGATGTACTCCCCTGAGGACACGTGGGCAGTGAGGGGCCGCGGCCACCGGGCCCTGCTCCCACCTCCCCCCAGAAACCCCGTCCCTGTGGCAGGCCGGAAGCTCACTGCACCCGAGCAGACAGGACACCCTAACCCCAGCCCCTGCCCCCTGCCCCTCACTCCCAGCACGGCAGGCAGGGGCTGGCTGGGAAGGCCATGGGCCCGGGTGTCAGGGCTGAGCTCGCCCCACCCAGTGGGGGCCAGCCAGCTGCTACAGTGGCCGTGGCCAGTGGACTGCCCACCACAGCTGACCCCTGGCCTGCAGGCCGGAGCCTGGCGTCCAGCACTGCGGGGACAGTGAGCGAGACTCAGGGCCCAACTCCCTGGGCTGGGCACTGGGACAGTCCCTCACCGCCCATGTGACAACACTCCCTGTCCAGGGCCCCACGGGCAAGCCAGACCCAGGAGGTGTGTGTGTGGTCCTCAGGCTGCCACCTCCCACCCTTGACCCCCACGGCCCACAATGGGTTACCCAGGTACAGGGGGAAGTTTTCCCCAAAGTTTCGCCACATCAGCCATAAACAGGCATTCACACTTAAGAACCAGAGCAGATGTCCTCTGCGATATCCGAGCGACTGTCATTTTTCATACTGACACCGAGAAAAAAGATGTTTCATTTACATTTTGCCGAGCAAGGAGTTTGAACAACAACAGAGAACTTACTAATTAGACAACTGCTTTATCGCAGGGGCCCCTGGGCAGCAGGTGGGGAGGGGGCTCAGCCCTGGGCCGGGGCTTTCCCTCCCAGCTGAGCCCCAGGGGAGGGAGCAGAGCAAAGGCCCCATCCGGGACCAGACACCTCCGAGGTGCTCCCGGCCCCTCACCGCCCAGCCCCTCCCCACCAAAGGCCTCTGGGTGTGGCCTCTGAGACCCAGCCAGCCCTCCCGCCGCTCCACCCGGCCCGTGGGGGGCTTGCCTGGCTGCAGGCAGTGGGGGTCACCTCTAGGCCCAACACCGCTGGCCCAGGAAAGACCCGAGCGATGGCCAGTGACCTGCCCTGTACCCCAACAGCATTTAGCAGGATCTCCTCCCGGTTCCGCTGAGCCCCCCAGCCCATGAAGACGGTGGGCTGGGAAGGCTGTGGTCAGGCCTTGTGCAGACGCTGCTCCTGCCCCTGGTGGCCTGGGACTCCCCCACGGACACCCCTCCCCGCCGGTGCAGCGGGTGGGCACGAGCGGAGTAGGCTCTGGGGGCCGTGTGTAGCCCACCACCCGTGCGGTCCTGGGCCGCTCGCTCCCACCCGCCTGCGTGCCAGTCTGGAGCTGTCGGCCCCTGATGGAGTGCCTCCCATCCCACCAGCTGCCGCTCCCCGGGATGCTAACTGAGCGGGGAGACTGATGAGCGCCTCGCCTGCGCAGCCCCGAAAATCCATCTTGATTCACCAACTGCCGCCAGCTCCCGCCGCGCCCAGCTCGGCCCCCCAGCACTGTGCCCTGTGCATGCAGTCGGCACGTATGTGCCTGCTCAGCAGCACCCACACACCTGAGCGGGCCTCAGTTTCCCCACTGGGTCCAGGATCCCTGGAACGGGGGTGCCAGTGCTGCTAAAAGTACCCGGGACTCCCCCCGGCCACTTGGCCCTGCACCTGCGGCCTAGTAGCCTTCACCCCCTACCCCACTCCAGGGCCAGGAAGGTTCTGGAATCCAGAACTGGGGAGCCGGGGTGGGGGGGGCAAGGGAGCAACACTGGCAGGGAAGAGGTGGAGGAGGGGCAGGCACCCACCCTGGCTGAGCCCCGGACGAGAGGGGTGACTCTGCTGGGCCCTCCACCAGCCCCCAGCCCCAGGACACTGAAGGGGGGTCCACGGCCGGTCCCCAGCTGCCCCCTGCCTGTGCCCCACATGGCTGAGCCCAAGAGCCACACAACACCCAGGTGGGATGGAGGGCAGGGAGGTCTCACTCAGCCCCCCACCTGGGCAGCCGGGCACACAGACCCCCTGAGGAGGAGTGGGGACCCTAGGGGAGGCTGGGGCCAAGACTGAGACACACAGACCCCTTCTGCCTGGCGGGGTGCAGCCTGGCGGTCACCTGGGGGCCGAGGCGGTGCCAGATGCATCCTGGGCCGTGGCCTGCCTCTGAACGAGTCCAGGCCAGACAGATGGGGGCCCCAGAGCCCTGCTCACTCCCAGGCCTTGGGGTGACACAGACGGACCGCGTGGGGGACGCAGCCACCCCTGTGCCTGACCACAGCTGTCCACAGCCACAGGAGGGCAGCCATGGGCGCTGGGCAGGGACAGACACACATCAGCCAGTGCTGCTGGTGGGAACTCCCGAGCCTTCACTCCGGGCAGGTGACAAACGGGAGCCCAAGTCTGCCCTTCAGGACACGACTCTCTAAGTGGGGGTCCCCACCACTCCCTCGGGGGCCAATGCCTGCCCACAGCCAGGGTGATCTCCTGGCAGCCACTCAGGGGGCAGCAGGAAGTGGCCTGGACCCAGGCCCCGGGCCTGTCTTTGGTCCCTGCCACTCACAGCCAAAGCCCAGGATCCCCAGAGCGGCTCTCCACCCACCCCATCCCACCCCATCCCACCCCATGCAAACATTTCAGACCAAGGCCCACACAGGGTCTCAGCACAGGCCCAGGACCAGCTCAGCACACAGCTCAGCAGCCCAGCCAGGATCCCGTACCTACTGCCGAGAGACAGGAGCCACGGCAAAACCGGGGGCAGGCACCCCTACCCAGAGGGTCTGTCCCTGGGTGGGCAGGCAGGCAGGAGGGGCAGCATCTCCATCCCCGCTCAGGGTTCTCTCAGAAACCCAGCCCCGGGCCGGGGTCAGGGAGGGACCCATAGTGTCCCTCGGCCCTGCAGCACCACACCCACTCCTCGGAGACCACGTCCTGCCCGGCCACCAGAGAAGGGGACTCATGCCCTCCTGAGCCCTTCACTCCCACGCCAGGGCACCCACGGTAAGGGCTCCAGCTGGGGCGGGGGCAGGCAGGCTTAGCCAAGCTCCTATTCTGCCCAGACTAGGGCTCCCCTACCTCCTCCCGCCCTCCAAGGGCCCCTCAGCTTCCAGCACTGGCCCCCTCGGTGTCCCCACGTATCCTCCACCAGGAGGACCCTTCCAATATCCCTGCTCATCTTGGGAGGCAGCCCATGCCCAGGAAGAGGCTGGAGGTCCCCAGAGAAAGGAGGGGTTCCTTGTAAACAACCTGGCCTCCCACAGCCCAAATCACACTGCCAGGGCCACAGGGAGAGGGCCTAGGGACAAGACGGGCAGAAGCTGAGGGCCTGTCCCCACTGTGGCTCCCGGGCACGTGTCCCGGGCCACACTATGGTCAGGGCACCCCAGGCAGCAGACCTGGGGGCTGGGACCCATGCTGTGGGCAAGCCGGGGGCCCCACCACAGTCCCTGGGCCGGACGCTGCAGAGCCGTCCACACCACCCGGGGCCCCGGCCCGCGCGGCCGCCACGCCCTGAGCTCCGCGAACACTCCCAGCCCCCGGCTCCCGGGGAAGCTGCCGGATAAACGCTCTGCCGCAGCGGTGGTGGCGGCTGGCAGGGTGCCAGGCGGCGCTGAGCTGTTTCTCCACAGCAAAGCGAGCCCCAGCAGGCCCGGGGAGCGGGCACCAGCTGACAGCGGCGACCGTGCGGTCCCCCGCCGCCGACACATCCATCGCGGGCCGACAGCTGCCGGGCGCCCATTTACCTTCTCCAGCACAGCGAGCAAACGGGCCTGCTGATGGCAGCCCATCCATCGCCGCCCCCCAGGACGGGGGCAGGCAGCGGGAGGGCATGGGCACGGGTCATCTTGGGGGGCCCCACCTGCCAGGCCTCTGCCTGTGCACAAGCCAGGGTCCCGGCTCCCCGTCCCACAGGCAGGATGCTGGGCCACACAGCCTGACGTCCAAAGCCCAGGAGCCCCAGGAACCAGTGCCTGGGGGGGGGCGGGGGTCACACCCCCACTCAGACGGGGCCCCGGGGCTGTTGGGGTGAAGCACACCAACCTGCTCGAGACGGAGCCTCTCCGAGGGCAGCATTCACGGGGTCCTCCCGGAGGCAGGGCTCGGACGGCCAGTGTGGCCGAGAGAGGCATCCACTCCGTGCCCAGCAGAGGGGCACCACGTGGAGGAGGACACACGCTCCCCTGGCATGGCCCTCGAGCCTGGCTGCGGCCTCCCCCGGCCCACCACCCTGCCCTGCCTTCCCAGAAGGCCCCCTGACAGGCAGGGAGGACAGGGCTCATTATGCCCACCAGCTCCCTGGGGAAACTGAGGCACAAGTAGGGGACTCTCAAGGTCACAGATGGTGAGCAGAGCTGCCGATCCTGCTGCCCAGGCCGGGCTCGCTCCTTAACACCAGCTCAGCTCTTCACGGGTCTTTGGTTCTGCCGTCCAGCAGGCAGGCCCCCAGAGTCACGGCCCAACGCACACAGGTAGACTCAAGAACACACTGGGGCCGCTCCCCGCCTCCCTCCTGCCTCGGGACAGCGCCTCCCACCAACCACCACGTCCAAACCCACTGCCACCGACCAGCCGCTGCCAATCTCCTCCGCCTAGACGTCCCACCCGGCCGCCGTCCTCCCTGCACGTCCCCACCTCCTGCTCGGGCACCGTGCATCGTCTGCATGCAGGCCAGACGCGGGGCTGCCCGGAGTCCCAGCCCGGCTGCCACACATCCCCGTCCCCCTGGGATATGCCCACGTGCTTGGTCCCCACGGCCTGTGCCCACACCCACTGTCTCAGTGCTAGTCTCCTGCGCCCTCCAGAGCCCCCGCGGACAAGGCCACAGCCCCACTGCCCTGGTGCCCTCTGCCGTGCCCTGCCTACTCTCCCTGCACCAGCCTGGGCCTGTGTGCCCACCCCCCCCACCCCCCGCCTATTCCAACAAGCCAGCCACTGGGTCACCTGTCTCCTGCCCACCCAACTGACACGCACCTGGCCTCACCACAGTGGGGTTCGGGGAGGCTGGGTTTCAAAGACCTGGGTGTAGTGGGGGGCTCAGGGGCAACCACAACCACACCCCTGCCTGAACGAGAATCCCAGGGGGCCGGGAGGTTGAGCGGGCAGCCCCCAGGCCCGTCAGTCCACCAGCTGCGCCTCCATCTGCTGGCCCCTCAGGTCACAGGCCTGGGGAGAGGGGGCTGCAGTCTTGGGGCCCACTGGGGGTCTGCGAACCCAAATCCAGAGCCCAGAGAGCCTAGCTCAGAGCACCCACAGTTCACAGAAGCAGCTTGGAGGAACCCCTCCCCAACCAGGCCATCGAGTCTCACATCCCCAAAATACGGGTCTACTATTTCTTAAGGGTACAGACACACACCTGAACGCAGGGAGGAGGAAAGTGAGGGCTGGGCCCGGCAGGGGATGCGCAGCTCCCAGGAGCTGGCCCGCGGTTCGCCCTGCGGGGACCTCTGTCAGCCTGTGCAGAGCCAGATGCAGGCCGGGGGGCCTGCCCGTGGGGATGCCGGACAGGGACTGGGCATGCCGAGTGGACAGAACGGCGGGCCTCAGCCCACGGCAGGGGGTGCCCCGGCGAGCAGGAGCAGAGCCTCAGCCACAGGCTCCAGTTATGGGAGGGCCCGCAGGGAGGGCGCTGGCCCCGAGCCCGGCTGGGTGTGCCTGGGCAGGAGGGACGCCGGAGGCGGCCGAGCCAGCCCCCACCCCGCGCCGTCCCACGGCACTTCTAGGAACCGGGCCTGGTGCAACCCAGGCTGGCCTCTCCTGACAGCTGCTGGTAGGCGGGGGTCTGGGCATGGCGCTCCGGGCCTCAGTGTCCCTCCCGCACGAGTGCACTGTGCTGCCCGGGGCCCCCCACCCCCACCCCCCTGCATGGAGTCCGGCCCTCCGCAGGGCAGCCCTGCCCAGAGAGCACGCCACAGCCACCGGCTGGGGCCACCAGCACCGGCCGAGGGACCCAGGGTTGGCGGGCGGTGACCCCTCACCCCCCGAGCGAGTCACCCCAGCTTCCTCTTCTGTTGTTTGTTCTGCAGAGAGAGCCCAACAGGCTCACAAAACAGGAAACAGCCCCCAGCGGTGGCGGCCACGGCCACGGCCACACGCCAGGGCCAGCAGGCCCTGGGGCACACCTCCCAGCCCCGGCCCGGCCGCCCCGCACCGAGCTGCCCCCGGGGCTAGGCCCGGGGCCTCACAGACACGCGGCAGGGCGCCAGCTGCCTCTCGGACCGGGGGCTGCGGGGACCAAAGCCACAGCCACCTCAGCGTGAGCTGGGCGCTGGGCCACCCCTCCCCCGACAGCCAGGGCGACCGAGGCACACGGGACGCCCAGAGCAGCCCTGGCCTCCAGCCTGGGGCACAGGGTCCGGGAGCGGACGTGCGCCTTCGCTGGTCCTGCTGAGCCCCCCGCCCCGCGAGGCACCCGGCGGCACCCCCCGTGCAGACAAATCCCAGGGCCGCCTGTCCCCCGGCGTCTGCTCAGCAGCGCTGCCGTCTCTCCCAGGGGGAACCGGGCTGCCTCCGCGGGGGGAACCGCAGGCCCGGGGATGGAGGAGGGGGCTGTGTCTCCAAGGTGGAACCGCCTCCCCACCTCGGAGCCCCACGAGGGACACAGGCAGGAAACGGGGCTCGCCACCGCTGACGGAGGGGCGGCGGGAGAAACCTCAGCCCCAGGAGCCCGGCCCCCGCCACGACGCCGTGGACCAGCTCAGCCTGGAACCCGAGGCGGACCCACGCCGGAAAAGGCCCCGGCCTGCGGGGCTCGGCGAACTCAGGGCCGCGGCCGGCACCTCGGCCGGCACCTCGGCCGGCACCTCTCGGGGGAGGACCGGCGCTGGGGGCGCGCACGCACTCACACGCATGCGCACGCACACGCGCGCTCACACACGCGCCGTACCCGCGCACACCTGCCCGCAGACCTCGCCCGCGCCGCGCTTCCACGCCGGCCCCAGGGGCAGGGCAGCCCCACGCCCACAGGCCTGCTGCCCGAGGCCCGGCGGGCCACACTGTGCTCGGGGGAGGACAGCTGAGCGCGCGCCTCTGCTGGTCCCTCCCGGCCGCCAGCCGGCCCGCGCGAGCACAGGGGTGCCCGCCCGAGGCTCCCCACCCAGGCCCGGAGCCCCTGCCTTCATCCTCCGCCCAGCTCCTCCCTGCCTTCCTCCCCTCTCCTGGTCCACCCACCCGGTCCAGCCGGCCTGTCCGTGGGTCAGGGACAGCCAGGAAAACCCGCACGAGCCTGGCTGGGCAGACGGTGCCCACACGGTCATGGGCTCCAAGAGTGGGGCCAGTGGGCAGGGACGCCCCAAACCAGCTGCACAGACTCAGGCCACGGCCTTAGCACAGAGTAGTCCGAAGACAAAAGCGGACGCCACAGGCCAAGCTCGGCCAGACCTACATCCTGGAGCACGCTTGGTTTTTTTAAATTGTCAACCTTTAAGAATCAAGAGAAGGCATGGAAGGGACCAAATCCTTGAAAATGCAAATTTTTGAGTAATGCTGAGCCCACCAGCCCCCAGCACGAGTGGCTAGAGCTGGGCTCAGCTGCTCCTTGCTTGGGGCGTCTACTTATCACTCGGGATATGTGTGTCAAAACACCCAACTCTTGCTCAGGAAGCCCACCCATCTCTGGAGACCCCCGTCTGCCCAGCTTACTCTCCTGGGGACCGGCTCCCCACTGGACACACTGGGACACTGAGGCCCAGAGGGCCTGCCTGGCCCCCAGAACACCAGAACAGGTCAGTGCAGGGCTGGAACTAACCACCCAGGCTGGACTCCCCTCTGCCCACGGCAGCTGCTCTGGCCCAGGGCACAAAGCATCAAGACACCCAGGAAACAGCCCAAAGGTCACTCCCCACAGATGGACACCCACCTCCCCAAGGGGAGTAGGGGACCCTCTCTCCTGGCCTGAGGCTAGGGCCGGGCAGCAGGGCCTGGAGGCTGCCGAGGCTGGCTGTACCCTGACTTAGGGCCCCCGATAAACAACATGCCGAATGTCACCAGGCCATTCCCCACCACCGTTCCCATCATACACAAAGGGAAACCAGTGCCCAAAGAGCTCAACAGATTTGCAGTGACAAAGCAGCTAAATCAGATTCAAACTCAGCTCTCTAGATGCCCCACTGGGCCCGATACCCTACCCCCCAGCCCCTTCAGAAGGCACAGGCCCTGAGTGGCAACCTGGAACTCAAGCAGGCATTAGAAAGGCAGCCCCGCCCCAGCCTGGCTGGCCAGTGCGTGTCCCAATGACGGGGTCGGGGGGCCCTGGGCGGCCCTGAGGCCTTAATCTAACAGTCAACAAACGTTTGCCAAGAATTGAAGGCGTACTGGTCCCAAGTAGGGGCTGTGGATGTGTGCTGCCAGGCACGGGGAGGGGACATCAAAGGGGGCTGTAAGGTGAGGCAGACAGGGCTGGACCCGGCAAAGGGGCTTCAGGCAGGAAGCAGGACTCGGGGGAAGCAAGGAGGAGGTAGGCAGTGGGGGAGGGGATCAAGAAGGCAGGCGGGTGCGGGGTGCTTAGGGGAAGCTAGGTGGAAGGGCTCCCCACGGACCACAGGGCCCTGGAGCCTCCTCACCTCTGTCTCAAGGCCCGGTTCACTGTTCTCCCTGCAGCTGCCAAAGCAAGCTCTAGAAACACACAGCTGACCACATCCTTGATCCTCTGCTTCGAGCCCTCTGCAGCCCCCGATCCCTCATCCCTGTCACCTCTCACCTCCCACTGCAGCTCCTGCAGCTTCCCAGCCTGCTCTGCTGGAGAGCTCCTATGCATCCTACAAAACCCAGTCTCATGACACCCGCTTTTGCCACACCTCCCTGTCTGCTCCCTCTGCAGCTGAGGTCCCCCTCCCAACAGCCTGTGGGGTCCTGGGCTGGGGATGGGGCATCCTCACGGCATCTGCTGGAGGGCATGCATGAGGAGTGGTGAACTAGCTAGCTGGGGTCACCAGAGTTTTGGGAAGGAACAGGTCTGGAGGAAGAGGAAGTTGGGGGGGGTAGCTAATCCCCGCCCTGAGGCAGGAGGGAGTCACTCGCCAGGGGCACCTGGACGTGAGGCCTGTCCATCCCTCACTACCCATCCCTGAGCAACAGAGGGCTGTGAGGCAGGGGGCTGTGGGCAAGGCTACAGAGCAAGGGGCCAAGGCCACGGCTCCAGCCCCCTGGGTCCCACCAAGCCCCTCCCTGGGCGCAGGGCCCTGTGAGTGCGGACAGGGGAGGCTGGGCGGGCACCGGCTTCAGGCAGCTCGCTGCTCCAGCACAAACACACCCCATGCTGGGTCCCTGGGTGGTGCAGGGCCCCCCCACCCCAAAGCCCAGGCCCGAGGCAGGCACCGGGCCAGGCCAAGCAACTCTACCCTGCCCTCAGGAGCCCTCGGGCAGTGCCCCGGGCCGCCAGCGAGCCAGGCCTTGGACGGGCCCCAGTGTCCCCACCGCCTTCCAGGAAAGCAGGGAGGGAGGCGGCAGCCACCAGGCCAGCCAGCCCACACGGGCTCCAGAGCACCCGAGGGAAAGCCTGCAAGCCAGCTCCGGGACCCCGGCCCCGACCCGACCCCGAGGGCACTGACCTCTCTTGTGCAGCCAACCCTCCTTCACGATGGCCACGTCGTTCATGGTGTCCAGCTCCGGCACGCCGGGACAGCCCCGGCGCCACTCACAGGCCCCTCTCGGCAGGGTCTCCTCGAGCCCAGCCGGCGTACCCAGCCTCTGCAAGAATCAAAGGGAAGGGTGTGAGGTGGTGTCCAGCTTGGGGCCACTCCTCCAACCCCACGGGGAGGCCGGGAAGCCCTCTGCACCTAGGGGCCCATGCAGGGCCCCCCTTCCCACGCAGCCTGCCCCGCTCACAGCCACTGCCGCCCCCCACTAGCTTCCATCACGACACCTGATGCAAAGTGCACGTGACTCGACCTGTTCCCTGCGGCCGGGCCTCCGCTCCACCTGGGCTGCAATCTCCCTGCCACCCCTCTGACCTCCAGCCCTCAGCGTGATGCCCCCTGCGCCTGTGCCTTCGTAGAGATCACCCCCATCCCCAAAAGGCCCTCCTGGCATATTCCAGCCTCCCTAACCTGCCAACCCAGCAGACGCCACCTCCTCCGGGCAGCCCCTCTGACTGCTTGGCCTGCCCAAGCCCCTGGTGAGGGTGCCCCTGTTCTCCCTGCCCGTGCTGTTCCCCCCGCCCCATAGGCTGGGGCTCTCGGGGCAGGGCCCAGGGTTCCTCGTTCTTGCCCCAGACTAGGAAAGAAGAGAAATTCAAACATGAAGCAAGTAGGGCCAGGAGACCAGGCGGCTGGCTCAAATGAGAGCCCAGAGCCCTCCGGGGTGACATAAAAACCTCCAAGAAACCCCAAGCCCCTCCTAAACCACAGAACCCCTGCTGGCCTGAATCTGGTTCATTCATTGGGCCAACATGGAGCAGGCATCTCTGGTTTTGCCAGGCTCGGCCCTGGGGACAAAGAGAGGTTCAGATGGGTCCTGTCTGTAAGAAGCACCCAGTCCAGGGTGGTTACAGGCCCATAATCACAGCATTCAGGAGGCAAGAAATGGGGGGTGCGCTGTACGAATGCAGAGGCGCCAGTGGCCCACCAGCAGCCTTCTCCTGAACACACACTTTGGCCATTGAACCTGAGTGGCCCTCCCCATCGCTCCCTGCTGGATGAACTCCTAGGCATCCCTCAAAACCCAGTTCACACATCACCCATTCTGGGCATCCTGGGAAAGAGAACTCTTCCCACGCACCGTCCTCTGCTAGCCCTGCCCACAAGCACTCCTGAGGGCAGGCCGGGAGCGACCCCACACCCCCGGGCTCCCAGGCCAGGAGGACCCGAGGGCCTCTGCAGTGGATCCCAGCCTGGGTCTTCCCACAGCTGCGGACCTTGTCCGGCAACGCACCTTACTGGCCTCCTGAGGCATGGGGCTGGGGCCCAGAGAAGGCTGCTCGGCTAAACTGAAAAGGGCAGGAAGACCCCACTGTCTGTGTCTACTGCCAGGCCGGGGAGATACACTCTGCCCGGGGAGGAAAGGGCCCAGCGTGCTCAGCAGGCCACGGGGCAGCGACAGGCAGCAAGCAAGACTGAGGGAAGGAAGAGACCTCCAAGGACAGGGCTCTGAGCCCCTGCGAGGCAGGCGCGGCCCCCCTCTGGTGACACAAGTGGGCGTGGCCTGCAGGCAGAGGGCTGGACCCAAAGACCTCTGGATGTCCCCACCCCCACCCTGGCCTAAGCAGGGCCTGCTGCTGACAGAGTCAGCTGTCGAGCCCCGTGTGTAAAAATATATCTGTGCACATGCACAGGGTGATGTGCATCTGCACAGAAATGAACACACCACGCCAGCGCCTGGGCCGCCGCTGGGCGCAGGGCCGGAGGGACGGAGGGTCCCCGCTTCCCATGGCTTCCGCACCGCCAATGCCTACACCATAAGAGTGTGTTAGCGCCGTGATTATTTACGGAACAACCTACCAAAAATCGCCTGTGCTCTTATAGGGCCCCCTCCCTCTGTCTCCAAACACTGGTTTGTGAACTGTATGTTCCGCTGGGGGAGGGCAGGGAACCCAGCCCCGCCAATGCACCCCCTGCCCTTCACTTGGCCCAGGGGCTCAGAGCAGCCAGGGGTAGCCTGGAGCAAGGCTGGGGGGCCCTCTGGCTACCGAGCACAGGCCCGTGCCCCCCACTCTGCCCACCATGGCAATACGCAGGAACCAGTCCTGCCCGCAGACAAGTTCACCAATTGCCCCCCTATCCCCCAACCTGGGGGGCAAGTCCCAGCCGCCTACCAGGCCCCAGCCTCCGGGATGGGGTGGGCAGCACCTCCAAAGCCCACCCAGGTCACGAAGCAGTTTCGGGGCCCAGGAGGGTTGCTAGTCCTTTGTGGGCTGGCCCGGGCACCTCGCCATCACCTACAACTTTTTGTCTATGGGCAAAGGAAGTCTTTCCAAGGCCCACCCACAAACTTGAACGAGGGCTGGAGCAAGCCTTTCCGAGGTGCCCCTGAGCACCTACTGTGCGCCGCGGCCGGCCAGCCCGCCTCGTCCCTCATCCCCTGCCCGGCCCGACCGGCCGCTCCCCCAAGGTCATGAGGGAGGCCGGGGCCACGGCCCGTACCCCCGCGCCGCCGGCCCGGCCCGGCCCGCGCGCCCTCCCCGCCCAGGCCGCGCTCGGCCACTTCCTGCTCCGCTCCTCCACCCCGGCAGCGCGCGGCCCGCGCCCCGGCCCCGCCGGCCGGGAACAAAGCGCCGGGCCGCGGGAGGAAATCCGGGCCCCGGCGGCGGGCGGGCGCGCGGCGGGCGGCGGGCGGGGACTCACCGGGCGCCGCGTCCGGGCCGAGCGCGGGCCTAGCCGGGCCGCGGCCTCCGGCGCCCGCCGCTCGGCATCCCCGCGCGCCCGCCGGGCGGGGCCGGGCTGGAGGCCGCGGCGGGCGGGCGCTGTTCGGGCGGGCCTCGCGCGCCGCCGGGCCCGGTGCTCGTGGCGGCCGCCGGCTCGCGTCCTCCGGCTGCGCTTCTGCGCTGGCTGCGCTGGGCCGGCCGCCCGCCCGCCGCGCTCGGTCCCGCCGCCGCCGCCGCCGCCCGCCGCCGCCGGCCCGCCCTCTCCCCGCCCCGCGCCGCCCCGCCCGGCCGCCCGCCCACATCCGCCTCCGCCGCCCGGGGCGCCCCCGGCGCGGCCGGGGCGAGGGCGCGGCGCCGGGAGCGCGCGGCGGGCGGGCCGCCCACGCCGCCCGGGCCGCGTGCTCCCCGGCCTCAGTTTCCCGGCGCGTCCAGGGCGCCCGTGGGGGAAGGGCGGGCCGGGGACGATCCCCGGGCTTCTGCCTCCGTGGCGTGGGGGTGGGGTGGGTTAGTGTGCCTTTCCAAAGGTGCCCCAAGTGGGTAGCAGTGCTGTGGGCCTGGGAGCAGCCAAGACGACCCCACAAGGCCCAGTCCGAGGACCCTGCCAAGCGAGTGGTCCTGGGGCCGCGTGCAGGAGGCTAGGTGGAGGTCAGTGTGAGCGGCCCGGGCCGGAAGGCTGGCTGGAATGCACACAGGAGAGGGAAGGCTCGGGAGGAAGGGGTCATAGGCCCCTGTGCTGAAAGACCACCCGGCCCTGGGCAGGGCCCTCCATCCCTGGAGAGGGGCTTCCAAGACCTTCCCCTTGCCCCTAGGAAAGACAGGGACAGCTCTACGAAAGCAGATGGGAGACTTCACATGGTGACAGAGGCAGCAGAGGGCCACAGGGGCCGTGGCTGGGCATCCGCGGGGTCCTTGGCTTCATTGGGCACACCTGGCCTGGGTTGCCTGCCCTGAGCTGGACAGACACCCAGAGGGGGTTCAGACTCCGGAGAAGGGCTGTCAGAACAGAGGCAGCCCAGGCCCCTCCCTGCTGTCCACCTGGCAGGGGGGGGTGGGGGCGGGCTGGCGCAAGGCTGACAGGCTGACAAGCCAGGGGGACCCCAGTCCCCTCCACCTACAGATTCCCAGGACGCTGCTGATGACTCCCCAGCCCTGACCCCTCCCTGGGCCCAGCGCTAGGCTAGAGCCAGAAGTTTCTCCAGCAGCGGCCCCTCCCCCCATCCCTGAGGCCTCCAAGTTGATAGTAATCCTTTTGTAAAAGGAAGACTCTTGAGAGTTATCCTCCTGGAGTCGGTATGTATTTTGTGGGGGAGAGGGGCATTTTTGTTCTTCATTCTGGGTCAGAGTTCAGCCTGGGAGGTATAGATACTTCATCTGGGGCAGAGGCAGTCTCCCCTGCTCAGGGGGAAGTGACTGCCAGTTCCTCCCCTTGGCCCCGCTGCCCCTCTCCCCAACCCAGCCCAGCACTCTCAGCTCTGAGTACCCCCAGGCAGGGCCTTGCCTCCAGGAAACCGAGGGAGAGGCCTGGACCAGTCATCCACGCTTCTGGGACCCAACACCGGCCCTGAGGCTCAGCCACCAGATGTCCTGCATCTGTCCATCCCTTACCCCGCGAACCTTCCCGGTGGGCCCCTGGGGCCCCTCAGGGACTGTCCCACCTACCCACTGCTCTCCCAGGAAGGGTGTCCATACCTGCCCCCATCCTGGCCCGGCAGGGCTATGGAGAAGGCCCAGGACAAGAAGAGAATGGGGGGGCGGGGTCTGGGAGGGTGCCCTCTCATGGAATATGTGGCCTCACTGGAGCCCCGTGGCCATTTGAGGAAAGGCATCTTGGCCAGGAGGCTGCATCGAGGTGGTCCAAAACCTCCCGGCTGATCGGCCGCTGGCCTGTGTCCAGGAGGCCTCCCTGCCTGCTCTGCATGGAGCTCTGGTGCCCGCCAAGTGCCGGAGACCTGCCGCGAGCCCCACGCCCCATCTCCGCAGCCCCCAGTCCCGTCTGCGCCTCTGTGTGAGCCTGCCCTGGGACTGGGGCAGCCCCGCAGGCAGGGCCAACCCTCTCCTCCTCTGGCCTCTCTTCTGCTTCCCTCAAGAACACCCCCTCTGCACCTCGGATAGAATGGCAAGATGGGGACCCACTGTCAGCCCGCCCCAGCCAACGCTGGGGCCTCTGGGGAGCCCCTTGGCCAGATGTTTCCAACAAAAACTGCTGTAGCAGTCTCCAGGAGGGTGGCTGCCTCCCCTCCACCCCCGGAGCTCAGGGACCTCGGGCCCTGTCACCTTCTGCAGCTGCCAGCCATCGGGCCGGACTTGCAGGCCAGCACCCCCCGCCGGGTCTCAGCAGCAGCTGTAGGGCGGGGCCCGGGGGCAGCTCCCCGGCCAGATGGCCGCCTGGCCAGCTGCGTCCACGGAGGCTCTGCCTGCACCACTGCGGTGGCCTCCTGTCATCCCCGTGCCCGAGACCGCGATGGGCCAGAGAGGGGATCCGAGGGCAGGGGAGCGGGGGCGGCAGCTCCCAAGTGCCTTCCTGGGGCTGCCTGGGACAGCCCCTCCTGGGGAGTGGGGGGTGGGCCAGGGGCACTTAACCCGGGCCTTCCCACTCCCAGCAGTGAAGCCCCTCCTCCCGCTCTAGCTCATCCCTACCTGGGCGGGCCTCCCCGGCTTCCGCAGGCAGCGTTCTAACCTGCTTCGGCCCCTCTCCGCGCCCCGCAGCCTCGGTCAGGGCCCCAAGGAGAGCTTTGTCCCACTAGCCAGGCAGGGCAGGCCAGGACACTCTGCCCGCCCCAGGGCCTCACTCTGGCCCGCCTGGGGAGCTGTCTGCCCAGAGCCCCAGGATGGCCGGCCTCCCTCCCTGCCTCCGTGGCCTCTGGGGCCCGACCTGGGGAAGCAACCCGGGACGGGTAGGCGCCCCGGAGCAGTCAGGATTTGGTTGGACATCCCTCACAGAAGCCATTGCATTCACTCGAGACATGTACTGAACCCCCATTTTGTGCCCAGCCAGCTTCTTAGCATCAAGGAGACCGCGGGAAAACCTTGAGGTCGTGCGGTCTCGGGACCTGGGGAATGCTCTAGAGAAGGCTCAAGCGGAGAAAGGAGAAGGTGGGCCTGGGGGGCTCCTAGCTGCGGTGGTCAGTGAAGACCGCTGTCGGGGGTGGGGCCCTGGGAACAAAGACAGAAATGGGGGAGGAGCCAGGGAGGGCTCTCTGGGGGAACACAGTGGGAACCCCAGGGCCCTATAGTTAACCTTCCACTTTGCAGATGAGGATTTCAAGGTTCAAGGAGGTCGAGTGTTGTGTCTGAGCTTGGGAGGGGGCAGCGGGCAGGCTGTAAGCCAGACAGAACCCCCGGGGGCCGTCCATCAGGGTTCACTCTGACCTGACCTGAATCTGGCTCCTCCTGCTGGGGGCCTGGGCGAGGGGGGCTGGCCCTCCTTGAGGCTGGTGGTGGTGGGGGAGGGGGGGTTGTTGTGCAGAGTGGACAGACCTCAGGAGCCAGGGCAGTCTCAGTGGCTGAGTGCAGTGTGAGTTCAGGGTTCCAAGGGTGCTGGCCAGATTTAGGAAAGAAAAATGCAGGATGTCCAATCAGATGTGAACTTCAAATGACTAAGAAATAATGTTTGAGTATAAAAATGTGGCTTTCCTTCCCACAGACTTGAGATACCAGTTGTGCCGGGCCCCTCCTCAGGTCTCCAACCCGAGGATTTGACTAGGACCCCTGGGTGGCTCACACCGCCCCCCCCCCATCCCACAGGGGCTGCTCCCTCCTCCTGAGGAGCTGGGCTGGAGGCCTTCCCACTCCTCCTGCAGCCTGAGGTCCCACCCTCTGTAACCCCTAGTCCAGGCCTCCTTTCCACCTGCCCCCCACCCCTGGCTGGGACTCCTCCTCCCCAGCCCAGCCTCCATCTCTGGGGCTGCGGGCAGTGCAGGTGGGAATTCAGGAGCCTGTCGGGATTCGAATCCCGGTTCAGGGACTTACTGCCTGCCCTATGGCCGCTGCGTGGCCGTGGGCCCTTCCCTCACTACCCCCACCCCCCCGCAAACGGGTGTAATGATGAGAGCATCTAGCTAGCTGCATTGCTGGGAAAGGATGCTGAGCAGTGCTCAGTGCCTGGACTCTGCTCCATCAAGGGCAGCCCCTTTAGATCACTGCCCTGGGAAGAGACTGCCAGCCAACAGTCTCCCCCACCCCTGGGGCCCCAACTTCTCAAAATCATCGCTTTCTATTTCCCTCAGGTTATTTCCTTCTCTCGGCAGGACTAGATGCCCCCTGACACCTTCAGGCTGCTCTTGCCCCTTGCCCCCAGGGTGCCAACTCCGCCCCTCCGCAGGCTCTCCCCCTCCCTAAACACTTTTCTGCCTGCTCTGGACTCCGGGGCGCTTGGGCCTCCGACCGACAGGCGTTTGTCGGCCTATCCGCCACGTCTGCAGAATCGTGCCCTGTCCCTGGGGCTCTGGGACACAGAGCTCAGGGTGCCTGGCCCCCTGCAGAGGTTGCGCTAGGCTCCGCTGCCAGGGTGGGAGTCCCCTGTTGTGGACTCTGCCGTGGAGAGCCCGCTTAAGTGTTTGGAAGAAGGCACCAGCCAAATTGACTCCAATTTAAGAAGAGGTTTTCAACGAAAAAGGGGTGTCATCTTTTCAAAATTTACGACCCCCTCCATGTGTCCTCTCCTTCCTCCCACGGCCAGCGCCCCGCAAAGTGCGCCCTCGGGTGACAGCCCCAGCGCGGGCCCGGAAAGGAGCCGGTCCTCGGAAAGGGTTCCTTAGCAGAGGGGCGCATTTGGGACCCCCGTGGGGGCGGGGGGGAGTAGACGCCCAGGCCCAGGCGGCAAATATCGCGAGAGAGCCCCCTCCCCCGCCGCGCCCCTCATCCCCTCCCACCCCGGTGCCCCAGCTGGCGGCTCGCCGGGCCCGGCTGGGCGAGGCGGGGCGGGCCGGGAAGGGGCGGCGAGGGTGACCTCAGCGGTTCCGCCGCTCCGGGAAGTCGCCTCGGCCCGCCCCCTCCAGCCCCCGCCCCGAGTTTCGCTCTCTCCGGGGCGGGGCGAGCGGCGGGCGCTGTCTGGCCGGCCAAGTTGGAGCGCGCCCCGCCCGGCGCCCTCCCGTCCCGCGCCCTCCCCGCCGGGGCACGCTGCCCGGAGCCCCGCGCACCGGGGCCGCACCGGGGAGGGTGCGCGGCGCGGGCGGCGGCCGGAGAGCCCGCGGGACGGTGGAGGTGAGCGCGGAGGGCGGGCGCCGGCTCCGCCCGCCCCGCCCGCCGGCCCGCTCCCCGCGGCCGCGCTGCCATAAATGGGGGCGGCGGCGGCGGCGGCGGCGGCGGCGGCGGAGGGCCAGGCGGCGGCCGGGCGGCGGGCGGCGACGCGGGCGTCGGGGGACGCGGCGGGCGGCACCCCGGAGTGAAGTTCAGGGGCGGCCCGGCGGGGACGCGCGCAGGTTCGCGCCCCTGGACCCGCCCCGCGGCCGGCGGCTTCTGTTTCCTTTCGATCGAGTTTTTCCTGCTGCGGGGCAGGTGCCGGGGGCGGCCGCGGCGGGCGGGCGGGCGGGCGCCCCGTGCGCGCCCGCCGGGGCCCGCGGCGACATGGAGTTCCCGGAGCACGGCGCGCGGCTGCTGGGCCGCCTGCGGCAGCAGCGCCAGCACGGCTTCCTGTGCGACTGCACGGTGCTGGTGGGCGCCGCGCGCTTCCCGGCCCACCGCGCAGTGCTGGCCGCGTGCAGCGTCTCCTTCCATCTCTTCTACAGGGACCGGCCTGCGGGCAGCCGCGACGCGGTGCGGCTCAACGGCGACGTGGTCACGGCGCCCGCCTTCGGCCGCCTGCTGGACTTCATGTACGAGGGCCGCCTGGACCTGCGCAGCCTGCCGGTGGAGGACGTCCTGGCCGCCGCCGGCTACCTGCACATGCACGACGTCGTCGAGGTCTGCAAGGGCAGGCTCAGGGACGAGGGCCGCGCGCTGCACCGGGGGACCCCCGCCGCCCCGGCCGAGCCGCCAGGCCAGCCCCGGCGCCCCCAGCCCACCCGGGCCCCGGAGCTCTGCCCGGCCGCGCAGAAGGCCAGGCCGCCCCGGGCTGGGGTCGGCGCCCTCCCTCCGCGAGCGCCCGGGCGCCCGCCCTGGCAGGCCCCCGGGGACTCAGACCGGGCCCTGGACCTGTCACTGAAGCCGAGCCCCAGGCGGGAGCCAGTCCCTCCACCCTGTGTCCTTCAGACCCCCCCCCGCAGCCAGATGCAACACTGCGTGCAGCGACTAGTGAGGGACTCGCGGGACTCGCTGTCGGAACCGGAGGACGGCAGCGGCCCTCGCAGCCCCCACAGCCCCCCGCAGCCCCGCTGTGCTCCTGCGGCCAAGCGCCGGGCAGTGGGCGTGGAGCCGCTGCGGGGGGGCGGGGCGGGCGGCGGGGAGCGGGAGCTGGATGCGGAGCGGGGGGCCGGCGGGCACCTCTGCGTCTGCCCGCTGTGCAGCAAGCTGTTCCCCAGCGCCCACGTGCTGCAGCTGCACCTCGGTGCCCACTTCCGCGAGCGGGACGGCGCCCGGGCGCGCCTGTCGCCCGACGGCCCAGTGCCCACCTGCCCGCTGTGCGGGAAGACCTTCTCCTGCACGTACACGCTCAAGAGGCACGAGCGCACGCACTCGGGCGAGAAGCCCTACACGTGCGCGCAGTGCGGTAAGAGCTTCCAGTACTCGCACAACCTGAGCCGCCACGCCGTGGTGCACACGCGCGAGAAGCCGCACGCCTGCCGCTGGTGCGAGCGCCGCTTCACGCAGTCCGGGGACCTCTACCGCCACGTCCGAAAATTCCACTGTGGCCTGGTCAAGTCCCTGCTGGTGTGACCCGTCCCTGTGCGGCGTGGGAGGACGGGGAGGGACCTCCCAGGTGGGCCGCTGGGACGCAGCAGGAGGGATGGGAGCTGGTGGGGGGTGGGGGGCAGCCTGGTGCCGCAGCTCCCAGCAGAAAGGCCACTGCTGCCCCTGGACCACAGGCTCAGGCTCCGGGTGACTTGGCCTGGCTTGGGCCGCCCTCTTCCACGCTTTGCTCCCCCCCTCCCAACTGATTCCTGCCCCCAGCTGTGCCCTGACTTTGAACTCTGTCTTCCTCTCCATCCCCTGTGTCAGCTCCAGGGGGTGTCCCAAGGGCCCTGTCCCAAGGGCTCCCGCCCAGCCTCCTTGGCCCGAGGACGTTCTGCAGTCCTCTCAGCGGGGGCTTTCCTGACCCTCACTGACTCACGCGGGCATACCCTGGTGAGCCTGGCCCCAGGCTTGGTAGAGAATGAACACACCACAGAAGTTGTCAGCGTGTCCCGAAAACGGCACTTGGATGGAACAGGACCCTCCTGGTGGGGGGCCTCAGGAGCCTCCGCGGGAGGCCCTGGGCCCAGGGCGTGCAGGCGGGGGACTCGGGGCACAGCTGGTGTGGCCGGGCTGCAGAAGCAGAACCAGCCAGACGCTGAGGGGCTCTTGAGTTCCAGGTGCTGGGGTGGGAGGTGGGTCCTCCGGAGCTTCTGATCCTGACCACACTGTAACTCGGTCGGAGAGAGGGAGTCACAATTTGGATAGGATTCTCTTTAGATGCAGAGAGCCTCCCCGAGGTTGCCGGCTATCTGCCCGCGGGCGAGGGCCGTGCTGCTTCCCTGCCTGGTCCCGGGGTCCAGGGCGCCTCTGAGCATCCCCTGGGTGGGGCCCGGAGGGGCTGCTACCGGGCTGCTGTGGGGCTCACCCTGAGGTCACCGGTTTGCCTGCTTAGGGTCTCCCCGGAGTGCCGGTCGTTTACGGAGCACTGAGCTGGGGGCCAGAAGCTGCTCTCTCTACTAGGGGCGATGTTTGCAGGCTTTCCCTTCCCTCCAGTGGGGCCTGGGTGGAAGCTGCCATCGAACAGGGAGGGGACAAGCACCTGCTGGGCTGGGGGCACAGCCCCCCACTGTCACCCACAGCTCCTGGACCCCAAAAGACCTCTGCATTTGCAGTTGGTGGGGGTCACCCAGCAAATCTTGCTGCCAGAATCTCCGTGATGATGGCAAGGGGCGAGGGCAGGCGGGGGCTTGCCCCTGCTTCTGGGGGTCCTGCACGTGGCAGAGCCCCCTGGACTCCTGGTGTCCACTGACTGGAGGCACTGAGGACAGAGTCCAGCCAAGCTTAAGTTATTTTCTCGTCTCCTGGCAACACTTGATGTCGTATTTATTTGTCTGCCCGGTCTGGAGTGAAACGACCGGTGGCCTTCACAGCAGGCGGGCAGAAGGGGCCGTCTCCCTGCACACCCTCGGCTCTCCGGCTGTGCGGGCAGCCCACCGTGCGGTGCAGGGCCTCTCCCGGTGCTTGGGACTCCGAGGCCCTGGCCTGGATGCAGACCACAGAGCACACCGGGCAAGGGGCCCCCTGCTTGTGATCATCCTGGCTCTGGGCCCCGCACCTCTGGAAGGGTTACCTCACGCTCCGTGTCACCTCCTCCATGATCAGGTTTCCGAGTGTGTGTGTGTGTGTGTGTGTATGTGTGCACACGCGCATGTGCGTGTGTCTAGTAAATGGCGAGGCCGAGCCATGCCCACAGCGCCGGCAGGCGGCAGGCAAAGGCGGCGGCGGCCCTGGTTTTCCCCAGGGGTTCCATGGGGGAAGGAACTTACTTTCCTGTCCTGACTTATCGACACTGGATTCATTGTCTTCTGCAAACAGTTACTGTGAAGTTAATGTAAAGACAAGTGGTTAGTTTTTAATGTGATAACCAACACAGTTCAGACGAAATCTCTATATGTTCAACACACAGTTGTGTGGGAATGTGTAGTAAAGGTGCGTGTGGATGCCGTCCGAGGGGAGCCTGCTGTGTCGGGTCCTCCTGGGCCCGTCCCGCCGCCTCCCCGCGGCCTCATCTGCTCTGCCCCGGGGGTGGGCCGCGCCCAGTGACCCAGAGGACGGTGGTTTGTGCTTAGCGTCTGGCGGGAGGTTTTGTTTGCCATGACAGTCGGAAGCCAGAGCTGTCCTCCTGTGTGCCCATCATCGTCTTCATGCTCACAGTGCTAATAAAGTCCGCCCCAGGTGGAGATGGCCGGGGTTATTCCTGGGGACGGGAGCGTGTGCATCTCCAAGTGTGTGTGGGAAGTATGGGCCCTGCTGTTCTGGGCCGGTGGGGGCAGAAGAGGCCCCGGGGGCAGGGGAGGGTCCTAGGTGGGCAGTGGCCACTCTGGGGACCCTGTCTCAGATGGCATCACCTGCTGTGCCCCGTCGCGGGGGGCGTGGGCTAGGGCAGGGCTATGGACAGGTAGCACACCGTCTTTCCTCAGGCTGCCCTCCCTGCCCTGGGGCGTGGGGGGGCAGGAGGCAGGCTGGGACCTGGTGAGGGGACCCTGGTTTCTTGTGCGGGGGGCTATGGGGGGATCTGCTGAGCAGCCACAGGCCCTCGAGCTTGGATCTGAGGCTTCATGATCCTCTGGTCTTGGGTCATCCTGTCTACCTCCTGTCCAACCGCAACTCCTGGGCCCCCCCCCACCTGCCCCCCACATACCCTTTGCCTTTTTCCTTCCCACCACAACTCATATGTACCCCACCTCCCTCGGGGTGGGACTGGGCCCTCAGAGGCCAGGATTTGGGCGAGAGGTGGGCAAGGCTTGGAGGGGATGTGTCGCTCCTGGCCCCACCCTCACCCTGTGGGGCCCTCCCTGACCTCTAGAGAGCCCCGGGGACTGGGGGTGAAGCTGGGCAGTGGCTGGGCAGGCCTGGCCCCGTGGGGGTTCTAGAGCCCTGAACCAGATCAGGCTGGTGTCAGAGCTGACAGCTGGGCGTGGGTGGGCGTCCCAGCCCCTGCTCAGCCCTTGCATGGGAACGTGGAGCTGGGGCTCTCTGAGCGTTCCCTTGAGCTGTGCCTTTTCACCGGACCCGGGGCGGATGAGCAGACGGCCTCTCGTGTGTGTCCCAAGCCTAGTCCTGGCCAAAGTGTCCCCCAAGAAGAGCCAAAGCAGACCCAAGGGCAGGGCAGGGGGAACCGTACTTGCATGGGGTCCCCAAGGGTGGTGCCGAGCTGAGCTGGCGCTCAAAAGGCTGCTGGGTTTGGGGCTATACTTTGAGGCCTTACCAGTCCTTGCCCCAAATGCGGGTCGTTGCTTTCCGACGGTGGTGCCCGGCACCTCCCCTCCCCCACGCAGCCTGCCTCCCACTGAGCCCTCCTCCTGGACCAGCGCCACTGACCTGCAGGGAGACCCAGTCATGTTACCAGTTGGGCCTTCTCAGAACCGGCTGTTGCCAAGCCAACCGGGGGGGGGAGGGCATGGAGAGGCCCCCTTAGGGGGAGGGGCTGGCCTGGGAGGGGGCTGACATGAGGTACCCACACTCAGCTCCCTGC
Organism: Leptonychotes weddellii; assembly: GCF_054177405.1. Classification (NCBI taxonomy): domain Eukaryota; kingdom Metazoa; phylum Chordata; class Mammalia; order Carnivora; family Phocidae; genus Leptonychotes; species Leptonychotes weddellii. The sequence goes on along the minus strand of NC_138377.1, from coordinate 463,912 downwards.
CGGCTCCATCACCCACGCCTCTGGGGCTGGAGCCATCCAGCCTGACCCACTGGTGGGATGGTAAACTGAGGCACGTGGAAGGACCTGGGGCCTCCTCCTCCCTCCTATCCCCCTCCTCCACCAGCACTATCTTCCCAGTAGACCCCCACAGAAACTGACCCCTAAAATCTGGGCCAACTTCTAAGTGGAGGATGGAGCGCTCGGCCATCTGCACGAGGACTAGTGGTAGGGAAGGGCTGTTCCTCCCTTCCCTGCGACCCCCTGCTTCCCGGGTATTTCCTGGTTCCGCCGCACCTCCTTTGTCCCTATCAAAGGGAAAACGGGTCTGGGCCTCTCCCACGCACGCCCACTAGACGTCCCCAACACCAGCGTGGACAGCAGCCCTCTGCTTGTCACAGAACCCCGCGGGGAGGGCCACCTGCTCCTCGTCCTGGTCCCCAGGGCAGTTCTGTTCTGCCTCAGTCTTCTCATGCGTAAGATGGGAATCATGGCACGCCCCTGCAGAGGGGTGAATGGGGTCATGCCCGGTGGGCACACGGGCAGCGGCCGCTACATGCTGGCCGCCCCTTCCGCTGCGGACGACAGCAAACCTAACACAGCTGCCTCCCCTGGGGCCAGCCGTGGCTCAGAAGGGGCCCCAGCGCCGAGGGCCTTGGCAACAGTGGCCCGCAGAGCAAGTGGAGCTCGTCCTGGGAGTGTTGGCTGGGCTGGGTTGCGGGCGACAGCAGTTTGCAGTTTGGGGACCGGCGCTGTTGGGCCCTGTGCCTCCCCACAGGGTCACCTGCCCCCGGCCCTCATCCTCCCTGGCCGGGTCCCCCGCAGGGGTCTCCACGAGCACAGGGGGCTGTGGGAGGAGTGCGGGGACAGCTGGCTGGGGGCCTAGGGCAGCAGGGCCTGGCTAGCGGCTGGCCCTGCAGAGATCTCAGTGGATCTGGGGTATCCCCGGAAATCTAGGGGGGCAGGGACTCACCTCCCTGATTGGAGCCAAGTGGCATTGCTTTCGGCAATTTGAACAAAGTCTATACTCAGAGAAACCCATTCCCCGCCCTGTGCCGCAGACACGGGGACACGACACCACGCCCTGGGCAGCTTGCACCACAGGCGTTTACATTCTCGAAATTCCCGAGGCTGGAAGTCCGAGATCCGGGTGTCGGCAGGGCTGGTTGTTCCTGGGGCCTCTCTCCCGGGCGTGGAGACGCAGTCCTCTCCCGAGTCTGTGTCCTGATCGCCTCCGCTTATAAGGACTCCCGTCCTAGAACCTCATTTTAACTTGATCACCTCTGTAAAGACCCTCCGTCCAAGTACGGTCATGGTGCGAGGTGCTGGGAGTTAGGGCTCCCACACAGGAATTCTGGAGACACACTTCAACCCCTAACAGTCGGGGTTTCAGAAGCTTGCGGAGGCCCAGATCTGGGCCGGCCACTGCAGTTTTCTTGTCAGTAAGGTTTGTTGAGGATTCCATTTCGCCCTCCAACGTGCTGGGCAGCCCACGGGCCGCTGGGCACAGCTGCCTGCCGCCGTCCCGTGTCCAGACCACGGTGCAGGGAGGACTGCCCTCAACGGGCCCAAACCCATTCTGCCCACACCCTCCACAGTGGCCCGCACCTGAGTCTCACCCCCTCGTTGCTGGCGTCCCAGGGCGCGGACCCCCGGCCTCGCTGTCCCGCCGGGCTGTCGCTCCCAGCTCTGCTTCCCCTGCAGAGTGCCCCTCCCATCTGCCCCCCCAAGCCGGCCAGGAAGGGACATCTCTACCCCCCACTGCCTCTCACAGAATCTCATATCTCTTGAGGCCCACACCCCCCAAGGGTAAACCACCCTCCCTTCCTCTCTGCGCTGGTCTCTGAGCCCTGAGGTCCCTCTGCTCGCAGAAGGCTCCCCCTCCACACACGCTGAGCCATCCCCTCATCCAGTCTCCGAGGCCAAGGCTCTGGACATCCCACGGTCTGCAGGCAAATGCATCCAGCATCCTTCCCTGGGCTCCGTGGCCCCTTCTCCTGCGCCCCCACACCCGGGTCACACAACAGCTGCACCCCCCTTGGAACCTCAAGTCCAGCCGCCCCCCGCCCCCGCCACCGCAGCACAAGCTCCGTTTCCCCATTCGCCCGACCACGCAGCTTCTCGGTCACGAGTCTGAAGCTGCCGGTGTGGCCACCTTCTTCTCACCATCGCCGGCCCCTCCCCTCCACCCGGCTCCCCTGCCCAGGCTCTGAGTCTTTGGGGAACCCAAGCCTGGACAGATGCGGCCCCTCCCCTCCCTGCGCGGCCTGCAGAAAGGGAGGGGCTTGGGCAGTCGGCTTGAGCCCATTCCAAGGACACCATAGAAGGAGAGCAGGACCAACCGCCCAGAGGGCTGCTGACGCCTGCCCAGCTCGGCTGGACCGACCCCCCGCACAGAGAACCACCGATGTGAGGGCGCTGGAGAGCCAGGGGGGCGGGCAGCACGTGCACAGGACTCCGCGGGAAGCGCGGTGCCGCCGGTTTGTCACAAGGCACTTAGGGGGCACGCGGGGCAGTGCTCAGCACCGCTAGCCACCAGGGGCCCCGCGGTGAGGCCGCGGGACACGCCCGTGCCCAAACGGGAAGCCCGGCGGCACTCACACAGGTGGGACGTGGCGCTGCGCTGGGGAAGGCGCCCCTTGCTTGGGAGGTAAAACATACCCCGGTCACGTGACCCGGCCATTTCCACCGGGAGGGCTCATCCGGGGGAGGGGAGACGTGTGTCCCCAAGGGACCTTCCTCACGTGTTCGTGGCAGCGAGAGCCGCGTTAGCAAAGAGCCTGCGACAACCCCAATGTCCACCAGCTGGAGTGGACGTGCCAGGTGCAGAATCCTCACCCCACGGGACGGCGTGTGACCGTGAAGGGGGGGTCCCTGTTCCGGGGGACAGAGGGCAGCAGGCAGGAAGGGCGCCCACCGTGCTGTCTCACCTGCACGAAGCTCTAGAGCGGGCGGGGTAGCGTCCAGGGGGAAAATCAGACATTTGCCCCTGCAGGGGGAAGCGAGGATCAAGGGGGTCCAAGGGGACTTCGGAGGGGGGTGGACAGTTCCTGAGTTTTACAGGGTGGCATGCCATGTGGCCGTCAAGATGTATCAAACTTTACTGTGCATTTTGATGTGTGTACATTTAAAAACCCGATAGAACAGTGAAAGGGCAGGAACAGACAGGGCTGTGGATGCGGCCAGAAGAGCGGGGAGCGAGCAGCTGCTGAAACCGAGACAGGTGCCGGGAGCTTACTGTGCTCGGGAAACTCCCATGTTTGAAACTTTCCAGGATAAAATGCTCGGAGACACCCTTCTGCATCAGACTGGCACAGCCTGGTCACATCCTCACGCGTGAGGCTGCGGGGCCCGTGCCGGGCAGGCGCGGAGCGGGCGCCTGCCCGGCTGGGCCGTAACAGTGCCTGTGGGCGGTGGGACCAGCTCCCTGGGCTCCCACAAGCGCCGCTCACCAAGCACACGTGCGGACGGCAGTGTGACCCTCCCTCCAGGTGCCAGGGACATGATCAGCACAAGAACACGCATGTGCGTGGTTACAAAACATTCTTGGAAGGATACTAAAGAAATAAAAGGTGGAATGTGGGTCATTCATGGGGAGGGAACTTGGTTCCTGCCTGACCGGGGGAGTGGGGGAGATCTGGTTTTATTTTGAATCATGTTATGGGTCATTGGTCACCAACATACATGAATTAGGTTAAACTTGAAACCCCGTCCTTTACCCCTCACATTCCGGCAGGACCTCTCATACGACTGCTTATGTCTGTGTCTTTTTACGCCCCTTATTCCCTCAGTGTCGTGTTTTCACCTTGATTCTGCCATTAAAAGGCACATACCGGAGCTGCTTCCCCTGGCGTGTGCCCCCAACGCACCGCATTCGCCCCTGCCTTTGGGCTCCCACGACTACTCATTTCTCGGGTGTTCGCCAATGTTTCTGTAAATACGGATATTGATTCTCCCCAGTGTCCCCCACGGAGGTGTCACACCACAGAAGCTGTTCTGAATGTTGCTGTTTTTCCTCTTAAAAACAGACAGTAGAGATCCTCCCACACCAGCACATGAACGTCCTCAAGGCCGTAACCTCTAAACAGCCACACCCGGTCCACTGTGGGGTTGTGTCATCACCAGCTGGTCCCCTGGAGCGGACACTGGGCGCTTTCCAGAGTTGTGCTGGTAGACGCCATGCTCTGGCAGATAGCCTTGATCGCGGAGCCGGTGGGCATAGCTTCTCGGGGGGCAGAAGTACTTGCGATGCCAAGAGCGCCAGAGCGCCTCCACGGCGGCGGTCCGTGTCGTTTCCCCAGCACCTGCTCCCTACTTGCCAACCACGGCATGTGACCGCACTGTGGGCTTCTCCAAAATCCAGTAGGTGAGGAATCGTTATCTCTGTATGACTTTCATGTGCATTTCTCTTACTACGGGTGACCCTGCACTCATGGGTCTTTTGTATTTCGTCCGGGTTGACTCTTGGCTTGTGTCTTTTGTCCATTTTTTTTTTTTTAAAGATTTTATTTATTTATTCGACAGAGAGAGACACTGAGAAAGGGAACACAAGCAGGGGGAGTGGGAGAGGGAGAAGCAGGCTTCCCGCTGAGCAGGGAGCCCGATGCGGGACTCGATCCCAGGACCCTGGGATCATGACCTGAGCCGAAGGCAGACGCTTAACGAACTGAGCCACCCAGGCGCCCATCTTTTGTCCATTTTCCTATTGGGCATTTCCACTCCGATGTCAAGGGATTTGCCAATATTTTTGGTACATTTTTACGGTTTAACTTCGTTTACATTTAGCTCTTTCTTTTTAACTGCTATGTGGTCAAGGGGTGGCTCAGACTTTCTCGTTATTCAGATGAGCAACGCCGTCTGTGCAATCTGTCCAGCTTCGCTGACCATCGTGACCACGCACAACCCCCCCCTTGTGCTGTGGCTTGTGACCTCTGCCCTCTGCTGCCCTCCCCTCATTCTCCTGCGGCCATGACACATTTTGATCTCTGGTGGGGCTGGCCGCTCCCTCTTCTTTTTCAGAGTCTTCTTGACTATTTTTGCTTGTTCATTTTCCACGTGGACTCCAGACTCAGCTCATCCTGCTCAGGGGGAAAGCTATTTACCCTGCAATCCACTCCAGTACGACTCCCCCCAAACCGCTCATGACATCAGCAGCCTCCAGGCTGCTTTCATGCCGGGGGCCGCGGGCCTCCATCTCACCACTCCCTGCTGCAAATACTCCTCTCCCAGCTTCCTTCTACCTCACTGGCTGCGCTCCACCTCTATCCCAGCTCTACACACAGGGTGCCGCTCAGCCTCCGCCACGCTCCCTTCTCTGTCACTGCTGTTCCTTAGGGAGTCTCACCCTTTCCGTTGTGACAAATGCCCTCTCTTTTTTAAACATTTATCTATTTATTTTAGAGAGAGTGTGTGCAAGCAAGCATGGGGAGGGGCAGAGGGAGAGAGAATCCTGTAGCGGCCTCCGCACTGAGCGTGAAGCCCGACGTGGGGCTTGATCCCAGGACCCCGAGATCATGGCCTGAGCTGAAACCAAGTGTCAGCTGCTCCACGGACTGAGCCACCCAGGCGCCCCTCCCCAGATGCCTTCTCTTGCCCATGACACCTGCACTCTCTCCTGAGTGCCTTCCAGGAGCGCAAAAGGAAATCCGGATCCCCCCCACAAACCAGTTCTCTCCCAGCCGCTCCCCTTCCAGCAACCAAGAGCCCCAGTGAGCCTGTCGTTGGAGCTGGGAGCCTGGGTGTTCCTTCTTTGACCTTACTCCCCAAGTTCCACAGAAAGGTCTGGGGCTTCTATCTGCAGGTCTGGGCCTCTCCACCTCCACTGCCAACACCCTGGTCCAAGTCACAGTCACCATCCACACAACTACTGCCGGTCTGCCAAGGCATCCATCAGACCCTATCAGTTCCTCACCCCGCTTGTAAGGACATCCAGTCCCATTCTTCCCTGGTAGATGCGGCCCCTGCCTTCCCCGACCCCACCTCCCAGCACCTGTCCTGAGCCTTTCCTCTCTAAGGTTTGGAGTCGCCAGCCCTGGCCCAGGTCCGAGAGCGTGCTGCTTGCTTTCTTGCCTGGCCTGGTCGACCTCCACTGGAAGGGGCT
>NC_138377.1:439899-457315 GCF_054177405.1 Leptonychotes weddellii | reverse complement strand
GCTCCGGGGACTGGCAGTGTGGGGTCCAGGGCCAGAGAACTGGCGGTCCGAGCACTGGGGGTGTGGGGGCAGGAGAACTGGGGTGAGGTCTGGGGACTGGGGGTGTGGGGTCGGGGCTGGAGGACTGGGGGTCCAGGCACTGGGGGCGTGGGGGCCGGAGGACTGGGGTGAGGTCCGGGGACTGGGGATGTGGGGTCGGGGCCAGAGGACTGGGGTGAGGTTCGGGGGTTCGGGGTGTGGGGTCGGGACTGGAGGACTGGGGGTCCAGGCACTGGAGGCGTGGGGTCTGGAGGACTGGAGTGAGGTCCGGGGACTGGGGGTGTGGGGTCGGGGCCGGAGGACTGGGGTGAGGTCCGCGGGTTCGGGGTGTGGGGTCCGGGGCCCAAGAAGCCGAGAGCCCCGCTCCTTCTCGCCCCTCCTCACTCTATTACGACCTGTCGCTGGTCTTTGACGCCACCCAGGGAGGTTCTCGAGGGGACAACTCGCCCCGCCCCGCCCACCCGAGCTGACGGGTGGCGAGGAAAGGCGGGCAGTCGAGGAAACGGCCGGCACGTCCGCTCCAGGACTCGGCGAACAGTCCCGTACAAGGCGAGCACCCGACCCTCGGCTCGCGCCCGCAGCCACCCGGAAGTGTCGGCCCGGCCGCGCATGCTCGCTCCGCCTCCCGCGCGCTCCCCCGTCACGTGGGACAGCGTGCGGCCGCTCCCGGAAGTGCCCCGGGAAGCGCGCGCCCGGGGCCGCGGGTCGTGCGCGGCGGCGCTCCGCCGTCGGGCCGCGCGGGGACTCGGGTGAAGTCTGTCCGTCCGCCGCCGCGGGCGCTCGCGGGGCACCACTGCGCGGGGCTCCTGGCGGGCCGGGCACGTCGGGCGCGCTGGGCGAGCGGCACCGGGCGCTGACTCGGCGCCGACTTACCCGCGGGGCTCACCTGTCCGCCGGGCGGCGGGGCGGGGGCGGTCTGCGGACCCCGCCCTGCCCTTGTCGGCCCGCCCGCCGCCGCGCCCGGTCGGCTGGAGCACGGAATTCTCTCCGGGGCCGGAGGGGGATGGAGGAGAATTCCCACCCCGCCTGCAAGGGCTGGCGTCCACGTGCTCTGCCGCGCTGGACGGCCGGAGGGCGGTGGTGTCGTCGCCGGACGGCTTGGTTGGCTCCAGATCTAGGAGGCCTACCTCCCTCCGTGGACAGTGGAATAAACCCGTCCCCACCCCGCCTCTGCCTCCAGGGGGGCCCCTGAGCCCCTCCCTTCTTCCCTCCAAACCGGTCTAAAAAGCAAGCTTGATTTACTTCCTAAACTTCCTGAAGGGAGTTTAAGCAAATGCCACTAATTTGCTGAGAAGCCTTATTAAGCGACTTGGTTGGATGATGGTTGGGTAAATGGATCGCTGCTATATCAGTTGTCGCCCTTTTTGCTTCGAGTAGTAGAAATACTGACAAGTGTGGCCATCTGAACCCACAGGAGCTTGTTTTTCCTCCCATAACAGGAAGCCTGGAAGCGGGAAGATTTCTGTTAGGTCAGCAGCCCAGGGGAGCCAGCCAGCATCTCTGTAACCAGGAGGGGCTTTTCCCTCGTGGTCACAGAGGGTTGCCACAGCTCCAGATGTTACATCTGGGGCCCCCTGGAGGAACATACATCCATGTTCCAGGCTGGACAAAGGTGGAAAAGGATTGTGACAGAGCTGTCTCTTTTATCATGGAAACAAAGTGCTCAGATGCTCCCCAGTCGGCCCCCGGCTACATCTCACTGGCCAGAACTTACGTCCCAAGGCCAACTCTGCTGCAGCACCGCTGGGGAGTGGGCTTGAGCTTTGCGGGTGTTTATAGTGAAAGAGAAGAGAGCGGGGCTAACGGCTGGGGTGGACATCTGTCGCTGTCGCTGTCCAGTGTCTCTCATGGTTCCCATGTTGTCAATCCCGTCTTCCCACTCAGAATTCAGAGGGACCACCCGGGCCTGCGTCCCTTACCATGTCTGATGTGGCCTGTAAGGGGGCTGCCACACCAGGACACCCGTGGGCTGCTGGGACAACACTTTGCTGAATCTGGTCTTGGCAAAGGCAGCGTATTTCTGGGGCGGGAGGTGGTGGTGTTAGCTTCCTGCTGCTGCAGAAATAGGGCGTTTCTGGGCTTGGTGGAGGCAGCAGATCCCTCACCCAGACCAGCTCAGGTAGGGGGTCCTGGAAGCTTAGCCCAATCCTCAAGCCATCTTACAGCTCCTTATAAATCCACATTTGCTTAACAAGTGGATTCTTTTGTCTGCAACTGTATGGGTTGGATTGTGTCCCCTCAAACGTTACCTTGAAGTCCTAATCCCCAGTACCTGTGACTGTGACCTTAGTTGGAAATAGGGTCTTTACAGATGTAATCAAGTAAGAAGAGGTTATTAGGATGGGCCTTAATCCAACATGACTGGTGTCCTTATAAGAGGGACATTTGGATGCAGACACACAAGGGAAGAGGCCTTGTGACAGCCGGGCAGAGATTGAAGGGGTGCAGCTGTGAGCCCAGGAGGGCCCGGACTGACAGCCACACCAGAAGCGAGGAGGGCGGCAGGGAGTTTCCTGTCCTGGGGTCTCCCGAGGGAGCACAGCCCTGCCGTCACCTTGATTTCAGATCTGGCCTCCAGAATGTGAGAGAATAAACTTCCGTTGTTTTAAGCCCCCAGTTTATGGTCTTTTGTTCCAGCAACCCAGAACCCCAGCCCCTGCCCCAAACCACAGTGCCGGGGTGAGTGGGAAGGGGGGTGGATGGACGTGTAACCAAATTCCAGGCGGTGGGGTTTGCTTAGTGATGAAGCTCCCCACATCCTTAAGAGAGACGAACAGCTGACTCAGACTCTCTCTGTGCTTTCCAAGAAGCAACAGATCTACCACCCTTGGCAGCCGCCCTCCCCCACACCCACCCAGCTGCCCTGCCTACCTGTGCAGAGGAGCAGGGAGGAGGGGAGACCTTGGCCCCATGGGGGTACCGTGTTCATGGTGAGATGAGTGATTTTCACCCCCCATGGCCCCTGAAGCCAAACCTTGGTTCTTATGCTCAGGCTGGGGTGGGCACTGCACCCAGGAGGGTGGGCCACAGCTGTGCGAACTGGGACAGCCAGGGCCTGGAGGGCTGGGTCCCAAGTCATCCTCAGTCACAGGGTGGTGAGCCCTGTACTCTTGCTCTGACAGCAAGGAACCAGGTGTCTGCATGGGGAGGCCCCTTCCTCCTGGGGTCCGGGGCTGCTCTCCATCCCAGGATGTCCTCAGCATCCAGGGCTCTCTGCTTGGCGGGGGGTGAGGGGGGGCGTTTCTCAGCATCCCCTCAGCCTGGAGGGGCTCTCAGCATCCAGGGGACCCACTCAGCGTCCCAAGGGCACTCAGCATCGGTGGGGCTCTCCACATCTGGGGTGGTGATGAGGGGTTCTCAGCATCCGGGGGAGTCGCTCAGCATCCCGAGGGCCCTCAGCATCCGGGGGTCTCCGCATCTGGGGTGGGGGTGGGGGGCTCTCAGCATCCCGGGGACCCTCTCAGGAGTTCTCCGGGCCTCGTCCCCGCGACCAGCGCGCCATCTGGCGGCCCCGAGCCGCAAAGCACCCCGCGCAGGACCCGCCTCTCTTAGGGATGCGCTGGGGGCTCCTCCGAGCAAATCCCCTCCGCACCCCGATCGTGGAGCTGAGGGAAAGCGCCCCCTTTGAGTGCAGCTGGCGCGGGTGGAATCCGGGCTCCCGCCCTGCCGGGGGGTGGGGAGCGGACACCTGGGGAGACCCTGCCCCTGCGCGCGGACCAGGGGGTGTGTGGGACGGGGTGGGGGGAGCGGGGCTGGTCGCGGGGGCTCCCAGGAGAAAGGGGGAAGCTTGGGGCTTTAGGAGGCGCTTAGGAAGGTGGCTCTGTGTGCAGAGAGGAGAAAGGGGGGCGGCTGCCCTGGTCCCGGGCGGGGACGAGGCCTGGACTCCCCCCCCCCCCCCCCCGCCAAGTAAGCGGTCAAGGCCTTGGTGGGCGTCCGGGTGTGGAGGGACGGGTGGCGAAGCAGGTGGCCAGGGCCGGATCTGCGGGACAGGGACGGTCACGGCGGGGGGCACCGGGGCGGTGACCTCGGCTCTGGCACCTGCGATGGGGGAACAGAGAGACCTGGTGGGGCCTGGGATTTGGGAGGGGCCAGCACAGGCCTGTGTTGGGGCCGCGGGGGTGGCTGCCCCCGGGAGGCCGGGAGGGTGGGTGGCGGGGGGGGGCGCCATTGCGAGCGGAGGGGCTGCCTGGAGCGGCGGCCTCGGTCTCTGTGGGGGTGGGGCGATGGCAGGCCAGGTTCAGGTGGGGACCCGCCAGGGGTCTCTGGACAGCTTGCGGGCAGCAAGAAGGGAGAGCAGGAGCTGGAGGGGCTCCAGTACCCCCGGGACTGTGGGGGTCCTCAAGGACGCGCCGGTGCTCACACCCAGCCTGCCCTCTGCCCCGCCCTCGGGTCCATCTGCTGCATTGTTCCCGAAAGCTACTCAATCTGGGGTCTCTGGAGCGGGACTCTCCACCGGAAGCCAGCCTACACGTGCCCAAGACACTGTCTAGGGGTTCCCTTCGGAGCCCTCGGGGAAAACTGCCTGCGTCCTCCCTGGGGGACCCGGCGAGCTGGCCGGCTGTAGAGGGGCAGGTAACAGCAGGCTCACGGGCCCCTTCCCTGGGCCCTGGCAGGGGAGAGCTGGGGACCTGGGACCTCCATGAGTTGGGGAGGTGGCTGGTTAGGAGAGGGAGGGCAGGCCAGGGGAGAGAGGTAGCCACCAAGGCCTCAGGGGCCGCAGAGCAGAGGGCAGCTCCCAGGAGCCAGATACACATCCTGATACAGTCCACCTCCTGCCCCATCCCTTCACCCTGCCCGGTCCCCGGGGTCCCTCCTGGCCTCGGCTGCGCCAGGTTAAAGTGTTTATATTTGTTTAAACAATTATTTAAGCTTATTTCATGTGTGTATGTGTGTGTGTGTGTGTGTTTTAAGATTTTATTTATCCTTTTGTCAGAGAGAGAGAGAGGGAGGGAGGGAGCGAGCAGGGGGAGCAGCAGAGGGAGGAGGAGCAGGCTCCTCGCTGAGCAGGGAGCCCCATGTGGAACTCGATCCCAGGACCCTGAGATCATGACCTGAGCCGAAGGCAGACGCTTAACAGATTGAGCCACCCAGGCGCCCTCATGTGCGTGTTTTCAACTTAGACGGATGGCAATGTGTTAAAAATCATGCTGATTCTTTATCTCCCGTGTTTGCCTTGAGGTGTGACTTAGACACAGCACGGAGCCCACATCTGAGGTGGACAGCTAGATAACGTGTATGTGCGTAGACGCCCCTGCAAACACCCGAGTTCGGAGCCCAGGCCCACACCCTTGTGCCCATTCAGTCGGTACAGGCCCCCCTGGTCGCTCACCAGCTCTGCCTGGTTCTGAGCTTCATCTGAAGGCACTCAAGCAATATGCCCTCTTCTGCATCCAGCCTTTTTTCACTTGGTAAGCTGTCCATGAGATTCATCCACGTGTTGCATGGAGCCATAGTTCTCTTACTGCTCGGCAGCCTTCCATGAGGGACTGCCCACTCTCCTGGGGGAGACCTGGGGGTTGTTTCCAGTTTGGGGTGATCAGCAGTAAAACCACTCTGATTGCTTTGTCTGTTTTTTGGTGGATATAAGCATGCTAATTGTATTTTTCTTTTACTTTTTATTGAAGTATAATTTATATCTAAGGAAGGCACAGGTCTCTACTGAAAGATATCTGTAAGATATTGGGGTTTTTAAATTTATTTTTTATTTTTTTAAGATTTTATTTATTTATTTGACAGAGAGAGCGAGAGAGGGAGAGAGAGCACAAGCAGGGGGAGTGGGAGAGGGAGAGGAAGAAGCAGGCTCCCGGCTGAGCAGGGAGCCTGATATGATGCAGGGCTCGATTCTCCGCTCCATCCCAGGACCCTGAGATCATGACCTGAGCTGAAGCCAAGAGTCCGCTGACTGAGCCGCCCAGGCGTCGCATGTAAGAGATTGTTTATATGCAAAGCCTGTAATTCCACAAACTTAAAAAACAGATATAATTCACATACCATAAAATTCAGCCCTTTAAAGGGTACAGTTCAGTGGTTTTTAGTGTTCACAGAGTTGAGCCAACATCACCCATCACCATGATCTAACTTCAGAACATTTCATCATCCCCGAAAGAAACCGGGTCCCGACGCGCAGTCCCTCCCCCTCCCCACTGGACAGACCGCATGTTGTTTCTCCCTTCATCTGTCGGTGGGCATTTGGGTTGTTTCTCTTTCGGGCTATTGTGAGTGTGGCACTGCTGTGAACACACATACATGTTTTGTGTGGACATATGTTTTTCATTCTCTTGGTTATATATCTGGAAGCTGACTTTCTGGATCATATGGCAGCTCTCTGTTTGAATTGTTGAGGAAGTCTTAAACTGTCTCCAACATGCCTGCGCCACGTTCATTCCCAGCAGTAACATAGAGGGGCCGGGCGTCTCCACATCCTCGCCAACACTTGTTACTGGGTGTCTTTTGGGTGACAGCCATTCCAGTAGGAGCGAAATGGCATCGCCTCGTGGTTTTAATTTGCATTTCCCTAACGACTAATCATATCGAGCATCTTACCCTGTGCATATTGGCCATTGTATGTTTTGTTCATATCCTTCGCCCATGTTTTAATTAGGCTATTTGTCTTTTGCCTATTATCCATTTGTAAGAGTTCTTCATATATTCTGGTTGTCAGATGCTTATCAGATGTGAGGGTTTGCAAATAATGTCTCCCATTTTGTGGGCTGTCTTTTCATTTTCTTGATTGTGTTCCTTGAAGCATAAATGTTTTTAATTTTATGGAAGGCAAATTTACCTATTTCTGTTGTTGCTTATGCTCTTGGCATCATGGTAACATTTGCTTTTGTGTTTTCTTTTTAGAGTTTTATGGCTCGGGCCCTTATGTTTAGATCTTTGTGTTTTTTTTTTGTTTTTTTTTTTTAAGAGAGAGAGAAAGAGAGTGGTTGGGGAGGGGCAGAGGGAGAGGGAGAATCCCAAGCAGGCTGCATGCCCAGCACAGAGCCCGACGTGGGGCTCGACCTCATGACCCTGAGATCATGACCTGAGCTGAAATCAAGAGTTGGACCCTCAACGGACTGCACCACACAGACACCCCTTTGATACATTTTGAGGTAATTTTGTGCATGTCGTGAGGCAGTGGTTCAACTTCATTCCTTTGGGTCTAGAAATCAGTTGCCCCAGCAGCATCACTGAAGACTGTTCTTTCCCCGCTGCACTGTCTTGGTGCTCTTGCTGGAAATCAGTTCGGCATACATGTCTGGGTTTATTTCTGGACTCTCGGTTCTGCTTCCACGATCTGGAATGTATCGTCCCACCAGTGCCACGCTGTCTGAATTACTGTAGCTTTGTATGCATTTTGAAATCAGGAAGTGTGAGTTCCCTAACTTTTTCTTTTTAGAGATTGTTTTGGTTATTTTGGGTCTTTTGCATTTCCGTGAGAATTTCAGGATCAGCATGATGATTTCTCCACATCTTCACCAATATTTGTGGTTTTCCATTTTTAAATCATGGCCAAACTTGTGGGTGCATAGTGATGATTCATTGCGGTTTGACTTGCATTTCCCTAGTGACTAATGATGGTGAGCATATTTTCATGTGCTTGTTGACCACCTGTATGTCTTCTTTGGAGAAATGTTTTTTCTTTTTTTTTTAAGTAGGCTCCACGCCCAGCGCGGAACCCAACGTGGGGCTTGAACTCACAACCCTGAGATCAAGACCTGAGCCGAGATCAAGAGTCAGATGCTCAACCAACTGTGCCACCCAGGCACCCTTGTTTTGCTTATTTTTTAGTAGAATAGTTTGTTTTGTTGCTGCTGTTGAGTTGTAGAAGTTCTTTATGTACTCTGCATATTAATCCCTTATCTGATGTATGATTCACAAATGCTTTGTCCCAGTCTGTGGGTTGCCTCGTCCTTTGATTCAGAAAGTTTTCTAATTTTGATGAAGTCCAATTTGCATTTTTTCTTTTGTTTCCTGTGCTTTGGTATCATACTTAAGAAACCATTGCCAAATCCAAGGTAATGGAGGCTTTACTCTATATTTTATTCTGAATTTTACAGTTTTAGTTCTTAAATTTAGGTCTTTGATTCATTTTGAGTTAATTAGTTATTTAGGTAATTATTTTTAAAGTAAGCTCTATGCCCAACACAAGGCTTGGACTCATGACCCCAAGATCCAGAGTCACATGCTGAGCCAGCCAGGCGCCCCATGAGTTAATTTTTGATTATGACATGAGGTAAGGGTCCAGCTTCATTCTTTTGCTTGTCAGTATCCAGTTTTCCCAGCACCATTTGTTGAAAAGGCTGTCCTTTCCCCATTGAGTGGTCTTGCTACTTTTGTCAAAAACCAATTGACCATACGTGTGAAGGTTTACTTCTGGGCTATCCACGCTATTCCATTGGTCCATACATCCATCTAATTACTGGAGCTTTGCAGTAAGTTTCAAAATTGGGAAGCAGGAGTCCTCCAACTTTATTCTTTTTCAAGACTATTTAGGCTACTTAGGACCCCTTGCACTTCCACATGAATTTGAGGATTCGCCTTTCTATTTATGTGGGAAAGGCTTTTGGAATTTGCCTGGAGATCCTGTTGAATCTATAGATTGCTTAGGGTATTGACCCTTTACGGTGTTGAGTCTTCTCATCCATGAGCACAGATGTCTTTCTGTTTATGTAGGTCCTCTGAAATTCTTTTCAGCCATTGTTTTGTAGTTTTCAGCATTCAAGGCTTTCACCAACTTGGGTAGATTTGTTCCTAAATATTTAGTTCTTTTTTTTTTTTGTAGAGAGAGAGTGGTGTGTATGCCCGCATGGAGGGGGGAGGGGCAGAGGGAGAGGGAGAGAGAATCCTGAGCAGACTCTCCACTGAGTGCAGAGCCTGAAGTGGGGCTGACCTCACGACCCTGAGGTTATGACCTAAGCAGAAATGAAGAGTCGGACTAACTGACAGAGCCAGCCAGGTGCCCCATAAATATTTAATTCGTTGAGATGCTGTTGAGGATGGAATTGCTTTCTTAATTTCTTTTTCTCTCCTTAGTTATTTTTTTTTGATCTTAGTACTTACTACTACCTAACATTTAAATATATTTTTTGTTTATTTTTTTCTTTTTTACTAGAATAAAACTTCTGTAGGGGCTAGAGCTTTGATTTGTTTCCTGCCATGGTTTCGGATCTTAAAACAGCATCACGCGCATAGCTCAGCATGCAATTGTTGAGTGCATTAATGAACAAAAGGAAATGTTTGCCTGTGTTGGCATTCCCTCTGTGGACCAGAGTTTTTGCCCTTGTGCCACGAAAAGGAGGCTACACTAGGCATCTGCGAACATTTTTTCTGCAATGGAGGTTTTATTTTTATGGCAGAAATTCTCAATCAGGGGAGTGATACCCATTTGTCTTTTTGATGTTGTTTGTGGTTGACAGACGGTTTTGCAAGGCACTGCAACGACTCGCATTTCGTCCATCAGCACGGGAGGGTCCCTGACCTCTCACACGCCCAGGAACACTAGACACTAGCCCGTTTCCAATGTCTGACAGCCTGAGGGTGGAGCCCTGTGTCCCTGGTGCTTTACTTGGCATTTCCCCCGCAGGTAGTGCATGCGTGTGTGTGGTGACCCGTTGTCTTTGCTCGTCTGTGAGTTGCCTATTTATATCCTTTGTCCATCTTTCTACTGGTCTTCAAAAATTTGTTTCTGGGGGCACCTGGCTCTGTCGGTGAAGCGTCTGCCTTCGGCTCAGGTCGTGATCCCAGCGTCCGGGGATCGAGCCCCACGTCGGGCTCCCTGCTCGGCGGGGAGCCTGCTTCTCCCTCTCCCGCCGCCTGCCGCTTTGCCTACTTGTGCTCACTCTCTCTGTCTCTCTGTCAAATAAATAAATAAAATCTTTAAAAAAAAATTGTTTCAGTCATGGTGCCTGGCAGGTTCAGTTGGAAGAGTGTGTGACGCTTGATCTCGGGGTTGTGAGTTCAAGTCCCATGTTGGGTGTCTATGTGATTCAAATAAATAAAAACTTAAAATACTTGTTTCTTGTCACTTACCAAAAGCCTTTTCTGTATTATAGATAATCATTATTTGTCTGTTGTCTGCTTTACAAATATATACGTTTTCCCAAATTTACCATTTTTTTAAAGCAATCTCTTCCCCCAACATGGGGCTCGAACTCACAACCCTGAGATCAAGAGTTGCACACTCCACCAACTGAGCCAGCCGGGTGTCCCCCTCTCCAATTTACCATGTTTGCATTGAGCTTGTTTACGGTTTCCTTTTCCACACAAAATTTAATATTTCTATGGAGTGAACTATGTCTATCTTTTCTTTATAATTTTAGGGGAACTAGCTTGGGTTAAGAGGTTTTTCTCAACCCTGGATTCCATATGTGATCTGTTTTCTTTTTTTCCCCAATTCTTTTGATTTCTGCACTTAGTGATTGAATCAGTCTGGTTTGGGCGCTGACATGCTATGGGACATTTTCCTGCCGACGGTCGTCTCGTTGCCTCAGCACCACTTATTAAACAGAATCTTCCCTCCTCTGCTGTCCTTGGCCAAATTCTCCCGTACAATGGTGATGATTTCTAGAACTTCTACTGGGGTCTGGGGACTTGTTTGTCTCTTCTTAAATCAGTTCCACATTTACTGGGTTACACAGTAGCTTTAGAGGTTGGCTTAATATCTGGGAAGGCAGACGCTCCCTTGCCCTTTTGTATCTTTTTGCTCCATCCTTTGTATCTTTTTGCTTTATCCCCTTTTGCTCTTTTGTCAGCTGTTCTGGGCATTTATTCTCTCACAAGCGTCTGAAGATCTTTCTAGCCCCTGCCAAGATCTTCTGTGCAACTAACTAGCATTGCTTTCCTTTGCTCAGATCTCGCTCTGCACTGTTCTGCAAGACTGTAGAGCTTTCTTCGTTTAGGACCTGGGCCGTCCTTAGTGGTCTCCTTAACTATTTTATATTTCTGTGTCACTGTAACATATGGGACATATTTTCTCGTTTAAAAGCTCATTATTGGAATAGAAAAAAAAATAAGATTGATCATTCCATAAGCTTCTCTTCTTGCCAATTCACCAGATTATTCTATTGATTCCAGTAGTTTTTACTAGAGTGTCTCAGATTGTCCAGGTAGTCAAGCATATCGTCCTCAGAAAGAGGTGGCTTTGTAATTCTTCTTTTCCAATCTTGATGCTAATTACCCTACTTCCATCTATATTCATAAGTGGGATGGCTATCTTCTCTTTTTTTGTACCATCTGTTATCAGCTGGGCGGGGGGAGGGGGAGGTCCTCCTTTCCTTGTGGGACAGAATAGGGTCAATACTGCTCCTCCTGCATTTGCCCAGACTCCTTTGCTCACCACCTGGTCCAGTCCCTGCAGGACGAGCTGTCTGCTCCTGCCCACCCATCAGGGGAGGTCCCTGCTTGCCTGGAGCCGGGGGTCCTGTGTGGGACGGCCCAGGCCCTTTAGTGGATGGATTCCCCCAGCGCAGGGTGTGAGTGTGAGCCCCCTACTTGTAGGCCTGGGGGCTGAGAAGGAGAAGCCTAGAGCCCACTGCTCCAGGGCTGTGAGGAGCCAGGCCAGCCCAGCTGCTGGGCGCCTTGTCCCCCATCAGGGTCATGGAAACTTCCCCAGCCCAGCCCACTTGTAAGTGTTGTATGCCACCCGCCCACGGGAGATAAGGCAGGGCCGGGGCTTCACAGGGGCATACAGTGGTGCTCAGGCTTGGAAGTGTCCCTCCCTCCTGCCTGGGGCTCCTGAGCCCAGGCCCTGCCTCCCTGCCACTCTCCCACTGAGCCCGTCATCCTTCCCACTGTCTGCACCTCTCTACGGACAGGCCCTTACTGCAAGCTCCCCATCCTGAGAAACAAGCGAAGCCAGTGAAATCCTGCCCCTCCTACCATCCTGGCCTTAGCCACCTCCATCCTCCCCTCCCCGGCCCCCTCCTCTCCCCACAGCTCCCAGACCTCCCTGGCCCCAGCGTCTGGAGCCTCCTTGCTGGCCTGACCCCCTTCTTGCTTTCTCCCATCTGTGCTCTTTGGCTCTTCTAAGTTGCCCAGGACTGGGGGAGGGGGCACACCATGCCGGCACAACGGGCACGTTCCGGGAACCCCATCCTCTGGCTCTCTGCCCCAGGGCATCCAGGACGAGCTGAGCACAGTCCCGGTCCCATCGTGGGAGAGTCAGGGGCTCACAGATGGATAAGGCCGCGAGGAGTTCTGCAGGAGCAGACTGGCCCAAGGGCTTAGCACAAAGCTTTCCAGGCAGGTTCCCTGACGCCTCAAGTCTCTGACACTGGCGGGGTGCCGCAGTGCCTCTCCTTCCCTGGTGACCCCCCCGGGGGGCCTTCATGCTGTCCACACCCCAATTCTCCCCCCTCCCCACTCCAGGGGAAAGCTGTGAGCCCAGTCCTGGGCTGAAAAGGACAAGCACGTTGGCTTTGGGACCAGGGTCTCTGCTGTGGCTTTGGGAACTCAGAAGACAAGAAGGCGACTGTTGTCCCTGGGGTCCCTCCGAGATGGCTGGGGTGCATCTCAAAATATGGCTCTGTGGCCCCGCTCTCATAGGAAAAGAAAGCACACATTTAAAAATCTCATCCGGGGGCCCCTGGGTGGCTCAGTCATTAAGCGTCTGCCTTCGGCTCAGGTCATGATCTCAGGATCTTGGGATTGAGCCCCATGTCAGCCTCCCTGCTCAACGGGGAGCCTGCTCTCCCTCTCCCTCTGCTCCCCCCGTTCTCTCTCTCTCTGTCAAATAAATAATATATAAAATCTTTAAAAAAATAAAACTCTCATCTGTCCCCACTTCCTGGGGCCAGTTGGTCGCACCTCACCCCTCCCCCCACCCCCAAATTGGGTCTCCCAGAGCTCCTCTTCGCCCCTGCGGTTGCCAACCCTGCCAGGTGGGGACTGTTTCAGCTCCTCCCACCCCTCCCTCCCCCCCCTCCCTCTGCCTGGGCCCCAGTCTTTCTGATGGCAAGGTAAGGAAACTGAGTCACAGAGAAGCCACGTGACTCGCCTCAGATCACAAGCTGCTGGGTGGATCACGAGTCCCCATTGGCACTGTCCTCTGGGACAGCAGGACGTGTGTCTGTGCGGCGTCCACCGCTGGCCAGACCAGGCTGGACATCCAGTCCCTCTTTCTCCGGTGGACGGCTGTCCTCAAGGGACACCTCTTTGTGCTCAGACTCCTTCGCCTGCAGGGATACATTTCTGAGCTTGTCCCGCGGGAAATCTCTGTTGCTCCAAGACTGGAAGGCGCCCCAGAGCAGAGTGTGTGCAGAGGGGACCTGCTCCAGTGCCCGGGGTCTGCGGAGGAAGGCGAAGAGAATGACCCAGCCCTGGTGCAGGCAGGGCCCCTCAGCTGCCCCCGGCTTCAGCCCCTCCTCACCCAGCTGCACCCTCGGTCAGGGTTTAACTGCTGGTAGATAAAGCGTGACGAGTGGGTGACAGCAGGGCTCCTCCAGGGGCTACCAGGGTAAACAGCAGGGGTAGAGCGGGGGCGGCGGGGAGGTCAGCACGTGCTCCTGGGGTCGAGGCCTTCAAGCTGGGATGGGGGGGCTGGCAGCCAACAGTGGGCACACAAGCCCGGAGTGCAGGGTGGTGGTCCAGAGCTTCAAGAGTGGGAATGAGGCTGGAGGGGAGAGGGTGCATTCGGGGGGCCTCCTAGGCTCAGGTTTGTGCCACGGCCCGAGGGCCACAGGGAGCTATTTGTGTTTTGGGGTGGCCACTCTCTGCTGGGCAGGGACAGGAGCCAGAGGGCAGGTCGGGAAGAAGGGGGGCAGGAGGGAAGGCCCCCCCGCCATCTGCCTACCCTGGGTCCCAGGATCCGAGAGAACACCGCTGTCCTCTGGAATGGTCTCTGGGAGGTAGGGGGGCTCTGACCCCACATAAGGGGAGGCCATGGGTCTTCTGGAGAAGGCAGGGCTCCTCCTTCCCCACCCAGCGGCGCCCCCTCTTCCTGAAGCTGCCTTCCTTCCCACAAGCCAGGCCTGTCCAGACCCTGGTATCCCCACCCTGCCTGCAGCCTTGCAGGGGCCAGCCCTCACCCCACCCTACCTGGAGTGAGGACGCCCTGATGCAGGGGACACTCCTGCTCTGTAGGGAGTCCCAGCAGCAGACCCCAAGGTGAGGACCAGAGTGTGCAGTGAGAGGGGGTAGACGAGGAGGTCGGGTGGGCATGCAGCCCCAGTGGGCCACGGGAACCCCTTTACTGGCGTAGCTGTGGGACTGAGCTAGGAGCTCGCCTCTCCAGGAGTAGGGGCTGTGGGTGCTGACTCCTTCAGCTTGCGGCTGAGAGTCTCTCTTTCATGTGTCATCCGTCCAGGGAGAACCAGCTACTGGGCATATCCATCAAGCTCTTAATGTCAGTTACTTTATTTTTAATTCTAGAATTTCCATCTCATTATTGTTTTCATAGCGTCCAGGCCTCTGGTAGAATTCTCCATCCTGTCATTTATTTCTTGAATGTTTTAATCATAATTATTTAAAAATCCATGTCTGATAGCACCAATAATCTGGACCACCTGTGAATCTGTTTCTTTTATTTTTAATTTTTTTTTTAAGATTTTATTTATTTGTGAGAGAGAGAATGAGAGACAGAGAGCATGAGAGGGAGGAGGGTCAGAGGGAGAAGCAGACTCCCCGCCGAGCAGGGAGCCCGATGTGGGACTCGATCCCGGGACTCCAGGATCATGACCTGAGCTGAAGGCAGTCGCTTAACCAACTGAGCCACCCAGGCGCCCTATTTTTTCTATTTTTTAAAGAAAAATTTTATTGGGGCACCTGGGTGGCTCAGTCAGTTAAGCATCTGCCTTCTGCTCGGGTCATGATGCTGGGGTCCTGGGATCCAGTCCTTCATCGGGCTCCTTGCTCAGCAGGGAGTCTGCTTCTTCTCTCCCTCTGCCCTTCTCCCTCTGTCCACCTCCCTGCTCATGCGAGCACGCTCTATCCCAAATAAATAACAAAAATCTTTAAAAAAATAAAAAATAAAAAATATTTTATTTTTTTATTGGGGGGGCAGAGGAAGTGGGAGAAGGAAACCCAAGCAGACTCTGCACTGAGCGTGGAGCCTGATGAGGGGCTTGATCCCATGACCCTGAGATCATGAAACCAACGGTAGGACGCCCAAACCGACTGAGCCACCCAGGTGACCCTCTATTTTTTTTGTTTGACTTTTGTTCCTGTCTCCTGTCATGGCTGGTCATTTCTGAGTGAATGTTCGACATTGTGTAGGGAAACCATACAGGGTGGGGGCAATGTTTGCCCCGAGTCCGCTGGAGAGTCACACGCAGTGGCCTGGGCTGAAGGTCTGGATATTTCCCAGGCGCTGTCCCTGCAACGCCAGGCTCCAGCTTCCCTCTGCTAAACATCCTGCTTGGCTTTGTAGGCCGTCAGCTGCCACTTTCTCGCTTGGCTTCCTAGCCCCTCCCCCAGACCGCTCAGAACCAGGCAAATACCCCGAGGGGAATAGAGGTGCAGAGGGTTGGCTGGTAGCTGTGAGAATGCTGGAAGCTTTGAGCTGCCACATCCCTGCTTGGCCGCCAGGCCCAGAACCAGATTTCCCCAACGGGGAAAGGGGCTGAGAATGCGGGGCTCCTTCAGTGTGAATCCCTCCGGCCAGGACCTCAGCCCCTCAAGTCCTGGCTGCCTCAGTTGCTCGCCGATGCCTTCAATCTCCTATATGCTTTTTTTTTTTTAAGATTTTATTTATTTATTTGAGAGAGAGAGAGAGCTTGAGTGGGGGTTGAGGGGCAGAAGGGGCAGAGGGAGAAGCAGACCCTGTGCTGAGCAGGGAGCCGGATGCGGGACTCGATCCCAGGACCCTGAGATCATGACCTGAGCCGGAGGCAGATGCCCAACCTACTGAGCCGCCCAGGCGCCCCTGCTATGTGCTTTTAAATCGAACTTTTAGAGTTGTTTTTGGTGCAGGTTTTTGTCTGATATTTGCTATTCATCAGAGCCAGAAACGGAAGTTTTTGCTTTGCGGTGAGACTTTACTTTTGGATGCATGGAGTTTCATGATTGTGGTTAAAAATTAAATGGTCTAATAAACTGTAATGAGTGTTATAGATTTGATGGGTAGATGGTAAAATTAATCTACCAGATGATTTGATGTAAGAAATTATTAAAATTATATACGTATTGTGTATTTTAATTCTATAACAGAATAATGAGAGAAATAAGGTTGCATTTATTTATTTTTTTAAGGTTGCATTTTAGTAAGAAACATATTAAGAAAGAAAACATGTTGGGGCACCTGGGTGGCTCAGTCGTTAAGCGTCTGCCTTCGGCTCAGGTCATGATCTCAGGGTCCTGGGATCGAGCCCCACGTCGGGCTCCTTGCTCAGCGGGAAGCCTGCTTCTCCCTCTCCCACTCCCCCTGCTCATGTTCCCTCTCTCGCTGTGTCTCTCTCTGTCAAATAAATAAATAAAATCTTAAAAAAAAAAAAAAAGAAAGAAAGAAAACATGTCAAGATAGAGTATTTTTCTTTTCTTTTCCTCCTCACAGCATTTGACCTAAGAGCAAAAACCTTAATCAAAACTGATTCCCCTGGCATGTGGTTTCTGGGTGGGATTCTCACACCACTAGCACAATTCCGGAAGAGTCTGAAAACTCCAGTTTACTGCAAAGGAAGGCGGCAAGCACGCGTACATCTCGTTCTGATACCTGGGAGTGGGTCCTTTTGGTTCTGCCTGCCTCTGGGAGGCTGCAGTCACTTATCTTTCCTCGCAAGAACTTGGATTTCTGCCTCATTTCATTTGGGTCCAGTTTGAGGCCACAAAACCTTGCTACGTTTTGTTCAAATGCTTCCCTGTTTGAGCCACGGAAGCAGGGGAAAGAGCTCTGCGGGGCATACGCGTTTGGTATGCAGCCCACCCTGAATGAAGGCTCTACGGTGTGTGTGGAAATTGTAAAGCAGGACACGTGATTTGGGGCAGGGAGCGAGCGGGCAGGGCCGGCAGGTGACAGGGTCAGAGGATGTGCCGGGCCCCAGGCCCCGGGTGTGGGGTGGGCTCACAGGTAGGTTACACATAATAGTATCTACAAATGCTGTTGTAACACGTTTTAAAAATATGTCGGCTTTCCTTAAATTTTTAAAACTGTACAAAGAGCCCATGTGCGTGAGTCAAAATACACCAAAGAAATAAACGTAGAGTGTTAAAATAAATACAAATATATAAAATATATAAAAATAAAATATAAATCAGGGACATGACACAGAACATTCCATTATGTGAATCAAAATAAAAAGTTATTTTGCTTAATAAAACGTGACACTTCAATATCTTAGGAGGTCTTTGATTAGAGCTCCAAGAGAACACGTCTCAGCCACTCTTCAGTCAAAGATCAGATTCTGTCTTCCTGACCGTAGAGGGGACGTAGGGTATCTCAGCTGCCCCTGCACCTGCG
>NC_138377.1:427158-439799 GCF_054177405.1 Leptonychotes weddellii | reverse complement strand
CAGACACTAGGCCTTAAGGCGGGAGGCTCAGGGACCGCCTAGGGGGACACCGCCTCACAGTCACTCCCAGCCCACCCTCACCCCTCAGGTTTACCCATCCTGGGGCTCCTGCGCTGCTCCCCAGCCAGGTCCTGGAAGGACTGATGGCCCCCCTCCCACAGCAGAGTGGTGCCCCGCTTGGGCTGCCGGCTCTCAGCTGGGCGAGTAATTAAACGTGGACTGAGTGCCGCTGCCGCTGTGTGGGCTCTGGCCCCCACTGTCTGCGATAATTACCTTCAGCCCTGAGGCTGAGTCCGAGGACTGGGTCTCCAGGAGGCCAGCAAGCCTGGGAGAGTGGCCAGGGGGCCTCCAGGCCTCTGACGGGGAGCGAGGCCGGTGGGGAAGGCTCTGCCCGGGCCACTGTCTCCAGTCCCCCAGCTGCTCCAGCAGCAGACAAGCCCACAGCGGGCTCCCGAGCTGGGGGCCAGTGGGACCAGGGCCTGCAGACAAGCGTGGTTCCTGTCCTCTCCCAGCCGGACAGGCCCCTGTAGGCCTGGGCAGCCGTACTGGGGCTGTGAACAAGGAGGTGTCTCCTGGCCTCACCTCTAGGAAGGCCCAGCGCCTGGCTGCAGCTGGCCTTTGGCTTCTGGTCACCGGCAGGGGCGTGCAAGGCCCAGACTGGCCGCAGGGAAGGGAAGAACCTGCGTGGTCCCTCCGCGGGGCGTGAGTCGGGCACCCCCGCCTCCTGAGTTACATGCTAGTATTAAGACCACCTTCTGCGAGCTGCACTGTGCCCAGTGGTCAGGCTGGAAGCTTCTAATGCCCTGACGCTAGCGGCTAAATGCAAAAATCCAAAGGCAAGGGAACAGTCGCAGTACCCCAGGACCCCCCGTCCCTCGTGGAAGATAAGGTGGCTGGGCAGCCAGAGGCTCACTCCTGCGGGCTCGGCCAGACTCCCGGCCCGAGTCCTCGAGAGTGGGCTATGAGGCCCAGGAGGAGGCTGGTCCCAGCCCCAACCTCACCTGGAGGCTGCGGAGCCTAAGGGCTTCAAAGGGCCACCGGCCCTGGGGCTGGGGACAGACAACCCTGGTTCCATCTCTCTCTTTCCCTGGCTCCACTCTCACCCCTGGAGGCGGGGGTCTGCACTCTCCGCCTATAGCAGTAGGCACCAGATCAGGCCCCTGCCTGACCTTGAAGCCTTGTGTCCTTGGCCGCAAGCCCACTGGATCTGCTGGACGTTCCCTTGACTCCGGCACATTCTGCAGGGCCCTCCCGCCTCTCTCCTGACTCTCTCTTCCCTAAAGAATACAGCACACTTTGTCATCTTTAATATGGCTTCCTGGTTTAAAAAATTTCAAGCAGAGCCAAGGGTAAATGGTGGAAACAAGGTCTCCCCACCCCCAGTTCCCATGTGCAGAGACCACCACCAGGACCAGACAGCATAGAGGAGTCAGAGGGGCTGTGGGTTCACTTTGAATATCAAAGAGATGGCTCTGCGCCAGTCCAGGATGTTGGTGCCCCATGCCCAAGGCTGCAGAGGGTCCAGCCTCACTCAGGGGTGGCCTTGCGTGGACACAGGTCCAGGCTGTCTCTAGCTTTGCGGTGAGGAGCAATGCAGTGATGCGAAATCATGGCTGCCCTTGGTGGCATGCACGTGGCTATTCCCAAGGGAGGGATCCCAGCAGGGATGCAGGGCTGGCCGGACACCTGCCTTTGTGAGGCTGATGGGCAATGTCCCCACCCAAACTGCACATCCCATTTGGAGATGTAACCTGGGGGTGCCTGTCTCTCTACCCCTCCCCTCCTGACCCTTTTTGAGACTTCCTAGTCTCCCTGTAGGGGAAGACTGCTACCTCCAGGGAGCACGCACTTGCTTTTCTCTGATTATGGGTGAAATTCAGCATCTTTCAACAAATAGCTATTCCCGTTTCCTTTTGCACACATCCAGGCTGCTTGACGGACTTTCTACGAGATCGGCAGCTTTTTTTTTTTTTTTTTTTTTTTTTATTGAGAGAGACAGAGAAAGAGCATGAGAAGGGGGAGGGTCAGAGGGAGAAGCAGGCTCCCCGCCGAGCAGGGAGCCCGATGCGGGACTTGATCCAGGGACTCCAGGATCATGACCTGAGCTGAAGGCAGTCGCTTAACCAACTGAGCCACCCAGGCGCCCCGAGATCGGCAGCTTTTACCTCACTAATTTACCAGAGTGCTCTGTTAGGGGAGTCGGCTCATTGTCGAGCATATGTTTTACAAAGTTTCCCCAGTTTGTCACACATCCTTGGACTTAAAAGGTTGTATCTATGCAAAATGTTGCAATCTGTAATTTAATTAGATTTATAAACTTTATTTTTAATGGCTTCTACATTTGTATCATGCTGAGAAAAGCCTTCCTCATCCTGAGACTATTAAAGTCTCCTGTGTTTTCTTGGAATGCCTTTGTGGTTGTGGGTTTTTTTTGCACTTCTGTTTCTGGACCATAAGGATTTTATTTTGGAGATGGGAGTCCAATGGCTGCCAGTCATCCCAATACGCTTAATTAAATAACGCCCTTTTCCTCGTGGATTTTATTTATTTTTATCTTTTAAGATTTTATTTATTTATTTGACAGAGAGAGACACAGCGAGAGAGGGAACACAAGCAGGGCAAGTGGGAGAGGGAGAAACAGGCTTCCCGCCGAGCAGGGAGCCTGATGCGGGGCTCGATCCCAGGACCCCGGGATCATGACCTGAGCCAAAGGCAGACGCTTAATGACTGAGCCACCCAGGCGCCCCTTCCTTGTGGATTTTAAATGCCAAATAATCATATGCTAAATGATGACACAAACCTCTGATCTGTGTGTCCAGTGAACTGCCCATAACAAAATGTTCCAGTTTGTTCTACGACAGATTCTGCCCTCCAGCAGAACTAGAGCCTTCTGTTTCAGAATTTTACAGGATCTTCTGCTTCTTTTTTTCCTTTTTTATTGTGGTAAATATACATAACATAAAATTTACTATCTTAACCATGTTTAAGGGTACAGTTCAGGGGCATTAAACACATTTACGTCACTGTGCAACCATCACCATCACCCATTTCCTGAGCCATTTTCATCTCCCCAAACAAACTCTGTCCCACTGAACACTCACCACCCCATCTCCCCACCCCCAGCACCCCCAATCCTACTTTCTGTCTCTGTGAGTCTGACTCCTTTAGGGACCTCATATAAGTGGAACCATGCAGTATTTGTCCTTTTGTGACTGGCTAATGTCCTCACGGTTCATCCATGTTGTAGCAGGAGCCAGGATTTCCTTCCTTTTTAAGGGTGAATAATATTTCACGGTGGGGTTGGATTCCCTTTGGCTCATCCATTCATCCATCAATGGACATTGGGTGCTGCCACCTTTTGGCTACTGTGAGTAATGCTACTGTGAGCATCTGTGTCCCTGCCTTCAGTCCTTTGGGTGAAACCTTAGATGTGGAATGACTGGATCATATAATAATTCTATTTTTAAGTTTTTGAAGAACTGCCATACTGTTTCCCAGAGCAACTGCACCATTTTATATTCCCACCAACAGTGCACAGAGTTCCAATTTCTCCACATCCTTGCCAGTACTTATTTTATCTGTTACGTATCTACCCATATTTCTTGATAGTAGCTATCCTAATGGGTGTGAGCTGGTGTCTCAGATGATGTGGAACACCCTTCCATGTGCTTGTGGCTGTCTGTGCACTGTCCCTGGGGACATGTCCATTCTAGCACTTTCAGCCTATTTCTTCTTCTTCTTCTTCTTTTAAAGATTTATTCATTTGAGAGGGAGAGAAAGAGAGAGCAGGGGGAGAGGCAGAGGGTGAGGGAGAGAGAGAATCTCAAGCAGACTCCCCGTCGAGCGCAGAGCCCAACACTGGGCTCCATCCCACCACCCTGAGATCAGGACCTGAGCCGAAACCAAGAGTCAGACTCCCAACCGACTGAGCCCCTCAGCCTGTTTATTCTTGTGCCTTTATTCTCTACATGGACTTTAGAACTGGTTTGTGTAGTTATAAAAAACATCTTGTAGCCACTTTTACTGGCTTGTATTCAATGTATAGATCAGTTTGTCCTGTTTTCCTTCCCCCCAACTCCTCTGTGGGTTCCTGGCTGGGTGTACCTCATTCTTTGCAGCCCCTCCCTGTGGGTCCAGGTATTCCCCCATATCTGATGGCGTCTAAAGCTGCTCCCTGGCTCTGTCCAGAACTCCTAAATATTACGGGACAGCTCACCTGCTTGTCCTCCGGGCTCTCCACCCCTGTGTCAAACTCTCAACTGGTGATCCCTGCACATCTGGTCACCTGTTTCCCAGGGACAGCAGGCTGCCCAGGTGACTGCTGGGAACCATACTTGCCTCCCCCCTCCCACTCCTTGGAGGAAGTCAGGATCCTGAAAGAAGACAGACACAAAGAGAGAAAAGGACTTTTATGAAGGGCCATTTACCAAGCTGTGTACAAGGGATAGGTGAAGCTCTGGGTGGGGGCTGGTCCCAGAGTCCTGAGAGGGTAGGAAAGGGCCCCTGGGAAGGGGCTGGGGCCTCAGGGACATGGTAGGTCTGGATCCAGTTGGGAGTTGGGGAAATTCCCCAACCTCTGGGCTGGAGGCCAAACTCACCCGGAAGCCAGTGGAGGTGGGGGATGGGGCCACTGATGTAGTGCAGAGCTCAGAGCAGGGTGTAGAGGGAGGAGGGCAGGTCTGGGGGGCAACCGGGAATACCCAGTCCAACCTCTTCCTTCTCCTCAGTCCCCACTTTTCCAGCCCAGAGTCTCTGGCTGGATATCTGACCATTCCCACCCCCCCCACCCCCACCTTCTTGGGCACCCAGAGCTCTCCAATACCCTCATCAGGGCAGGTCTCAGCTGGTATCAAACCCTCCTGCGGCGCCACGTTGTCCTTGGGATGAAGTCCAAACTTCTTGATCACCCAGCTGCAGGTCCCTCCCCTGACCTGTTCCTCCCCCAACCCCGGGTGCCCTGGCCTCTGAGTTCTCACACGGCGCTGCCGGCGGGGCCAGCCCAGGTGGGCCGCCTGCTGCCTGGCACACTCCGTACTCTCCTAGCCCGCCCCCCGCAGGTGGGTTGCCACCTGCATGGTAGGTGCTTGAGGCTCCCTTCCATTCTCCAGGGTGTGTGCCCCCCTTCTTGCTCCCACCCACAGGGCAGGGCCTGGCACGTGGGTTTCGCGGGGACTGAGGACTATGAGGGCTGACTGTTGAGTGCCCCTGGCGGGGCGGCAGCAGGCACGGGTGCACGGCGGGTGGGCACCGTCGCAGCTCCAGCTGTCCAGGCCCTAAAGCCCAGGCTCCCCAGCACACCGCCCTCCCAACCCCTGCTCCCAGGACTTCCCTCCACTGCCGCTGCTCGCCCCCGAGCCTCTGCTCAAGACCTTCCCCATACCAGGAAGGTAGGATGCCGTAGGGCAGTCCCTCCGCGAGGCGTCTCCCACGCTGCCCCCGCCCCAGCGTTAATCCCTTTCCCTCTCCCAGCTCCCGGGTCACCCGACACCAGCAAGCAGCCCGTGAGCCTTACCCCAGGAACGGTGAGCACCTCCAGGGTCCCCAGACCCACCCCGCCCCGCGGCCCACGCCACCGTCGACGGCCACGACCCCCACCCCGAGCCCAGCCTAGAACGCCAGGTGTCTGGGAGCTGGGGGCGCGGGAGGGAGGGCTCAGGTGGGGCAAGGTGGGCCTCTGGGACTCCCTTCCCCTCCCCCAAGCTCCACCCTCATTTGGGCGGGCGGGGCTGAAGGTTAGGGGCTGGGGAACGCTCCCCGAGCCGGCTTAAGCGTTAACCCGCGGGCCCAGGGCCAGGACGCCGGGCTGCTCCGGGCCCTAGGTTCCGCCTGGCAAGCGGGGCGGGTCCCCCAGCCGAGGGCGGGGCGGAGACTGGGAGGGGAGGGGGTCCGTCGGCCGGGTGTGGGAACTAGCGACCAGGGGGCGGGCGCGGACAACCTAGTGGTGGGCGCGGGGGACCCGACCGAGACAGAGAGGGGAGGGGGCCGGGGGGTGGGGGTGCGGGAGAGGGCACCGAGGCAGAGAGCGGACCGAGGCAGAGAGGGGAGGGGTCTGCGGGGGGCGCGGGGGCGACGAGGGGAGGGCGCGGGGCCGAGGGCCGCGTGCACCTGGCGCCGGGGCCCGCCCTAACCTGGATTTCCGGGGGCGGGGCGGGACGCGGGGGCGGGGCGAGGGGCGGGACGCGGGGGCGGGGCGAGCGCCCGCAGACGTCAGGGACCCGCGCGCCAGGCCGCGGGCCGCCGCTCCGCCCGTGGGCTCAGCCGGGGCTGCCGCGAGCGTGCGGGCCGCGCCGGGCATGTCCTAGGCGGCGGCCCCGCCCAGCGCTCGGCCGGCGGGCGGGAGGGCCGGGGCCGAGCCGGGGCCGAGCCGGGGCCGAGCCGCAGGTAAGACGCGCATCCCCGCGCCCGCGGCGGCCGGGGCCTCCTTGCGTCCGCACCTGCGCCCGCCGGGCCGCGCGGGGATGGAGATGGGCGGGGGGCAGGAGCCGGGGGAGCAGGTCCCGTCCGGGCTGGACAAAGGCGTGGGGACGGCGGCCGCGGGCGCACCTGGCCGGGCCGGTAGCGCCGCCGCGGAGGCGGCCCGGGTCTGCGCCAGGCGGGGAAGGGCGCCCGGCGCGCGTCTACTCGGCCTGGAGAGGGGGGCGCAGGCCTGGGCGCCGGGGTCCCCGCCCAGGCACCGGCTCGGCCATGGCTGCCCCGGCGAGCGCTGATTCAGAAGGCGCCGCTCCCTCCCCCTCCAGGCCCGGCCGCCGCCCGGCCTGGTCTCTCCTCCCGCGGTCCCTCCCTCCGTCCTCCTCCTCGTTTCCCTTGTCGCCGCCGTCTCTCCGCTGTCCCTGCCTCCTCTCTCGGCCTGTTCCCGGCCTCCGTTCCGTCTGCTCCTTCTCGCCGCCCGCCCGCCCGCCCGCCCCAGCTCCTGCCGCTCCCAGACCCTGCCCCCATCCGTTCCCTCTCCCGGTCCCGGCCAGCTCCCAGCCCCTGCCCCCGGGCGGCTCCACCTTCCCTCCTCACCTCCTGGCGGGTGGCTTTTCTGGCTGGGGCGGCCGTGGGGACAAGTTTGGGGTGTTTATTATTCTCCCTCCTAGCAACGATGGCCAGGCCAGCCCCGATCCGGCCGCAGGCTGTTTGGGAACATCCTCAGTTCCCCGGCCTGAGCCTTTTCAGGGTGGGCTGGTAGTGAGTGGCAGGGGTGGCCTGGCCGCATAACCAGGCTCTCGGGGCTTGGCCTCCCTTTGCTGTAAACCGAGGCTGTGGCGTCCTCTGGGTGGGGTCGCTGCCTATTGGAGCCGGTAGCAGGTGATGGAAGAGTGTGGGATGTGGGGGCTGGGAAGGGCAGTGATGGGGCTGTGATGGGGCAGGGGCCCCTCCCCCTCACTGCCCGAAGGAGGGGTTTTAGAGGAGGCTGGGGTTGTGGAGGCCTCCGGAGCCCTGCAGGGGAGGGGGTGGAGGTCACCTGCTCCTCCCTTCGCCTCTAGCGCGTGCCCCTCTGGCCGGACTCTGAGGAAGTGCCTGGGGCTTTGGGGAGGGGGTTCTGGCAGACTTCTCCTGGGGTGGGTTTTCCCACATCCTCCCACCTGCTTGGCCCAGGTGACATGAGGGTATGCCAAGGGATACGTGGTCACTTGGGCCTCCATGGCCTTGCTCACTGCCCACCCAGAAGGGAGCTGACAGCTGGGGCCTCTGGCTGTGGGTACTGCAGGGACAGGGACCGGGGATGCCCCCACTGCTCCCACCATCGCTTCTCTCCCTTCTTGTCTAATCTCCTGTCTGTGCTCCATCCTCTGAGTCACACTGTGGCTTCAGGACCTCCAGGGCTGGCCACGTGGCACCTGCCCATGCCCTTCCACTGTGTCCCCTGCTCTGCTCAGTGCTCCGCTCATGGTGTTTTTGAAATTCTTCATGACTTTTGGACAAGGCTACCACACTTCACTTTGCGCTGAGCCTTCCGGAGATGAAGCAGGTCCTGGAACTACCTTTTGGCTCCAGCACCGGCCACAGGACTCCCCGAGCCTTGTGACCCATGTCTCTGCACTGGTTCTGTCTGTCTGGACCACAGTGCCCAGACGTTCACATGCCCACTTCGTCCACCTGCTCCTGTCCCTGCTCCAGCATTGCTCAGATGTCCCCTTCCCAGGGAGCCTTCCCAGACCCCCCCACCCCTCCCTCCCTGCTTCGTTTTTCCTCTGGGACACGCACACCTTCTCAGGGCCTTTCATCTTTGCTGCCTGCCTCCACGGCTGGTGGGAAGGCTGGTGGTGCGGGTCACAGCTGTCTCAGAGCCCAGGACGCCCCTCGGCACATGGCGGTGCTCGGGATGTGATTTATCCAGCGTGTGTGTGTGTGTGTGTGTGTGTGTGTGTGTATTTCGGCAGTATGCGTGTCTGTATGGAGAAGAGCGGCCAGGACACTTGCGGGTGGTGCTCTGGATCACAGGAGGCCGTGTGCACACGTGTGTCCCATGAGCGTGTGTGCGTGTTTGGTGTCCACACACCAGCACCACTGTGGTGACACAGCTCTGGGGCTCCGGGTGAGCAAGGCGCCTGTGTGGGAGCCTGTGCGTGCGGGCTGCCCCGGGGCCGGGTCTTGGGTGACATTGGCCCTTGTTGTCACTCACGTTGCCCCCACTGTGCCCCTCAAGCTACCGTGGTGCTTCCTTGCTCATCTTGACCATACCGGCCCCTCACGATGCCCCCGGGACCTCGGGCACCGGGCACCACCTCTGTCACCTGCTGCCTTGGTCAGCTGGTACTGTCCTGGCTTGGGGACCTCAGCAGGATGGCTGCAGTGGCCACCAAGGGCTGTTTGGTCTCCTCTAAGTGATCAGTGTGCTGATGGCTCAGGGCTCCTATCCTCAGCTGTCTCCCCCTGGCCCTCCTTGCCAGGCCCACCCCAGAGTGTCCGGCTAGGGGAAACATCCCCCGGTGCAGAGTATGTGTCCTGGGATGGGGTCTGGCCCTGCGCACCTGGCGTTGCGGGGGCCCAGATGGGCCATGCCGAGTCCCACTCAAGAGCTGTTCCTGGTCGGGTCATGAGGGCATGTGCGGCTCCACACGTGGGCAGCGTGGCCTGTGCCTCGTCGTAGACTCAACGCCTGGCATCTAGGAGGGAGAGGAGAGGGGCCTAGAGCACAAGGGAGGCCTGGGAGAACTTAGCTGGGGAAGGTGGCCACAGGGGCAGGCATCCTTAGGGAAGGGCGGGTGGCCTAGTATGGCTGGGGCCCAGCGTGTCCAGGGGTGGCCGCTGCGTGGCCATGGGGTGCTTGAACCTCCAGGGGGGCAGGATCTGTGCTGGGCCTTTCGTGTCCAGGGGCTGGGGCCAAGGGAGGGAAGCCTGCTCTAACGCCTCCTTCCCCCCAGGGCCGGACAGGCCTGGCCAGTGCCAAGATGAGTGTCACCTCCTGGTTTCTGGTGAGCAGCAGTGGTAACCGCCACCGGCTTCCGCGAGAGCTCATCTTCGTGGGGCGTGATGAGTGTGAGCTCATGCTGCAGGTGAGTGTGAGCCCTTTGGGGCTGAGAAGGCAGGTCCAGGACCCGGGCCAGGGAGGCGCCCATCCTACTCGCAGGACACCTGGAGGGAGCCCTCAAGGCGGCCCTGGGCCTGGGTGTCTCCACCTGGACCCTGGACCCACAGCTGGGCGTGTGCAGGCCTGAGCGTGTGCTCACGAGGCTGGTCCCTGCCTCTGCATATTAGAGCTTTTCTGACAGGAGGGTGTTTAGGTGCCTGTCAGGTTCTCAAGGCACCAGGGACCCACCTCTGGAAGGTGCTGGAAATCTATCCGTATCCTTGTTGTCTGGGGCCCCAGCTGGGCCACGAACGGAGCGGGGAGCCCCAGGGCCATCTGGGGCCATCAGAGCTGTCCAGGGGAAGACTGGTGCCCCTTTGAGGCACCCTGGGGTGGGGAAGGGGCCTTTCTTGGGCAGAAAAGGCTGGTGGGGCCAGG
Organism: Leptonychotes weddellii; assembly: GCF_054177405.1. Lineage (NCBI taxonomy): Eukaryota > Metazoa > Chordata > Mammalia > Carnivora > Phocidae > Leptonychotes > Leptonychotes weddellii. Next base: position 429,865 of record NC_138377.1, on the reverse strand, counting down.
GCACCGTGCTCTTGACCGTCAGGACTTTCAGGCCCTGGGTTTCAGAGTGTGGGTTTGGCTTCCGTGGGGCTCACGTATCTGGCTATTTGGGAACAAGGAGGGTTCAGGTGTCCTTTTCCCTGCGCCTCATGGGTGTGATTGAGTTGGGCTTCCTGCAGCCCTGCCCCCCGCCCCCGTGGCACATGGGCCGCTCTCCCCCGAGCCCCCCAAGCTCATGCCCCCGACTACGGTGTCCTGGGTGGGCCGCTCGGGTGCAGGGTGAGGCCTGGCTCAGGCCCTGGCTCCCTTGCGTGAGCCTGGCTGCTGTCGCAACTCCCCGGGACACCTGGGGCTTGGGCAGCAGACATCCGCCTCCGTCTCCTGAGGGCAAGCCCATCCCTGTCTGGACACCCTGGCTTCTCCCCGAAGGTCCTCGAGGGACTTGCTTGGCTAGACTGGCCAAGTTCCTGCGTCAGGTCTGGTTGCTGGGCCTCCGGAGTGTCTTTAATCTGGAACAGTCTGTCCTCTTATTTCTCATCACGCCTTTGGAAGCTGGGGAGACTGAGTCAGTGACTGTATGGGGTGGGCAGATGTCTTCCGTAAAGACCGGGGCACGTCTCTGAGGCCTCTCGGGCCGCACACCTCCGGGCCGCGGAGCAGCCGGCATGCTGGCACCAGGGGGTCTTCCTCGTGGCCTCGAAATGTCAGTCTCCTGTCGTTCTCACGTGTCACGACATAGCCTCGGCTTATTAAAAACCATTTACAGGTAGAAAGCGCGCTCCGAGCTCGCGGTGCGCACAAAGCAGGCGCAGGCTCGGTCGCACCCCTGGTGTCTTGAGCGGCCCCGCCGAGGTCTGGATGTGGCTGGCGGCTCCTGACGGTGACGCGGAACGTGACCCCTGTTCTCTGTCGCTGGAGGCGGGTCTGAAAACGTGCTGGGTCCCTGACCCTGGCAAGGTGCCGTGCGCCTGGGTAGTGTGTTGATGGCTTTGCTGGTCTACCTGGGGTGGCCAGGAGGGCCTCTTGGAGATCAGGGCCCGGCGTGGGTGTTTTCCCTGCCCACTGCCTGGCTGTCCCCTGCACCAGGCCCTCACTCTGCTTGCTGCTTTTCCCAGGGATTGGTGCAGAAGCTTCTGGGACCGGAGGTGGGGATCAGGGTGCTCAAGTGAGCTTCGGTCCAGTTCCAGTTCTGGTTCGTTGGTGGGGGAGCCTTGAGCCGGGCAGGAGCAGCGGGCACTTCTCAGCCCTTCATGCAGGTCCAGCCCCAGGCTCGGGTGCACCTTGCTGTCCTCCGGCACCTGGGGAAACTGAGGCTCCAGGAGGTCATGCATGCAGTCCACCCCCGCAGCCTCCCTTTCTGCCTGGGCCCTGAGCTCCTGGGTGGGTCCACCCCTTGCGTCTCCTGGAGGTGCCCTCACACCCGTGCCTTGGTGTCCCCATCTGCTCAGGTGATTCCCATAGTGTCCTTGCCTCTCCTTCCCCAGCCTCTAGCCCCTGCAGTCATAGCCTGTGTGGGCCTCACCCAGGCAGCCCAGCTCCGTGCAAAATCACCATCCTCCGTGTCCTCCAGCAGGGCTCCCGCCAGTGTCCCCGCCAGTGGTCCAGGGACACACCCTGACCTTCCCTCTCCCTTACTTGTGCTTTGGGCATCCACAGGTGGCGCTGCCACCGCGCCCGGGCTCAGGGACAGGCACACTGGTGGATCCCGGCCTCGCCCTACAGCTGCCCTGCCCCGGCCCCTCTGCTCAGGGGCCCCCCCCGGCCCCGCTCATCCTTCTCTGCCAGCTCACCCCCTCCCTGCCTCGTCCTCCTGGAGGCCCGGGCCTCCCCTCTGTGGGGTCTGTGTCCTCGTCCCCGTGTTGTCACTCCACGTTATGACGGAGCACTGCACTCTCCCAGCGCCTGGAGGGCCCTGCAGAGACCCTGACTCCTGGGGTCACTGCTCCGGGGTGGGGCCGGCCACACCCAAGTAAGCAGGGACCAGAGGAGTCCCCAGGGCAGAAGCCCGCAGGAGGTGGCACGGGAACGGGATGGGGGGCCGTGGGCCCGACTGGACACTCAGGAGGGGGAGGGGCACGTGCCAGGCGGGGTGCGGCCTCCACACAGGGCACAGGGAGGAGGCAGTGCAGGGAGGCTGGGGAGCAGGGGGCTGTCCGGGGGCCTGGGCCGCAAATGAGGCGGGAGGGGCTGTGGCTTGTTGGACCTCGGGGGCCAGTGGAAGGTGGGGGGCGTGCGTGAGGCAGAGCCGGCCATCCTGGCCATGCGCCGCCCCACACTCTCCAAGTGTGGCACAGAGCTGGTGCCCGCTGGCGTGAGCGTGGATGCGGGCCACCGGCTGTGGCTCTTGCTCTGGTGCAGGGCGTGTCCCTGTGCACGTGTGTGGGAGCGTGTGCCTCTGCACGCGGGCGTGTGTGGGGGCGTGTCCCTGTGCATGCGTGTGTGGGCGTGTCTGTGCACACGTGTGTGGGGGCGTGTCCGTGCACGCGTGTGTGGGCGTGTCCCTGTGCATGTGTGTGGGAGCGTGTGCCTTGCATGTGTGTGTGGGGGCGTGTCCCTGTGCACGCGTGTGTGGGGTGTGTGCCTGTGCACACGTGTGTGGGCGTGTCCCTGTGCATGCATGTGTGGGCGTGTCTGTGCATGTGTGTGTGGGGGCGTGTCCCTGTGCATGCGTGTGTGGGCGTGTCTGTGCACACGTGTGGGGGCGTGTCCCTGTGCATGTGTGTGTGGG
>NC_138377.1:408505-426658 GCF_054177405.1 Leptonychotes weddellii | reverse complement strand
GGCACCTCCCCGACCTCCAATGCCCAGAGCACATCCACTCCTCCTCTTGGCCCCTGGGAACAGCACTGGGGCCGGGGGAGCCCTCCCCCGGGGCAGCCCTAAGGGGCAGCTGTGGAGCTGCTCACGCACTGCAGCCCCGGCAAGCCCGTGGCCCTGGGCCGGGGCCGGCTGTGGGGAGAGCGTGGCCCACTAGCTGCCAGCCGGGACCCTGCAGGCATCAGGGGTCACGGCTGCAGGCGTGGAACTTCCTGCCCTGCGGAGCGTGGGGTGAGGCTGCCAGGCCCCGGCTGGGGCAGACGGCCCGCTATCAGCTCGCTGGGAGGCCCGGAGGCCTGGTGGTCCCCGTGGCCCAGACTGGAGGAGGACTGGGTGGTCTGTAGGCCCGGCCAGAGGCTCTGTGATCCCCTGGGCCCGGGCTTGCTGGCAGCTGGCTTCCCTGGGGCCTTTGGCCTGGCTCTCCCACCCGGCCCCGGGCTCCCTGGACTCACCTCTGGGGGTCGTGCCTTGGTATGCATCTCGCTCCAGACACAGACTGCAGGCCCTCGGCTCTCTGTGCGGGCAGCAGGCTCCGGTGATTGCCTCCACCCCCAGCCCACCTGCCTCCTCTCTGCAGCCTGCTGCTTCCCCTTCTGGCCACTTCCTCTTCGTCCCGAGTACCTCCCTCTGCACCCCGGACAGACAGACATCTGGAGCTGGGTGGGCCAGCCAGAGGGTGGGGCTGGGAACTTTCACCTCCAGAGAAAATCTCTCTCCCTGGCCCCATCTCCCAAGGTGGAGGCATTCTCTAGCCACAGGCCCGGGCGTCGGTTGGGCTCAGTGTAAACCAGAGACCAAAGGAGCCTTGGCTTGAACAGGATTGTTCGTTTCTCTCTCATGCTAACCAGGTTCAGGGGCCGGTGGCCTAGAGACTGTATTTGCTTCACAGCAGTGGGGCGCCGGGTCCCTCCAGGCCCCTCCTCAGGAATCCTAGCTCCCAATACCTAGGGTTGACTAGCAGCCTCGTGGCCCCACAATGGCTGCTGGAGGTCAGCCATCAGCTCCGTGTTCCCAGGAGCATAGTTCTGGCTTCCCTTAGTCTGTTCAGGCTGCTATAACAAAACACCACGGACTGGGCGCCTTGTAAATAGCAGACATTTGCTCCTCACAGCTCTGGGGGCTGGGAGTGCAAGGTCAAGGCGCCGGCAGGTTGGGTCCTGGTTCTCTCCTTGCTGTGTCCTCCCAAGAGGGAAGGGCTGGGGGCTCTCTGGGGGCTCTTTCATAAGGCACTAATCCCATCACAAGGGCTCCACCCGTCTGACCTGGCCACCTCCTGGAGGTCCACCTCCCCTCCCCACGGAGTCTCTGCTCCTCTTCCCTGCTCCCGGGCGCTGGGAGTGAGGCAGAGATGGCTCGTCCTGCAGGAACGCCATCTGGGGGCGGCAGGGACCACAGGTCCTGCTGACTCTCAGCTCCCCAACGAGTGAGTGATGCTACATCTGACTGTTAGAAAAATGTGCTTCCGGCCTTGCTCCCAGCAAGCACCCAGGGCTAATGCTCGGGCGCCTTGCAGATTCCTGGTTCCTTATCAGCCTGCGCCTGGGGGGCGCAGACCACTGGTTTCCTGCGTTATTCCCTCTGCATTTGCCTGGCCAACAGCCTTCGGTAAGAAGTTTCCAGCTCAGCCGGAACGTTACAAGGGCTGTCTTTCTTTTCTTGCTTTTTAATTTTATTATCCACCTTCCCCTGTTTTGTCGAGATGTAACTGACATATAACATATTGGTTTCCAGGGTACAACGTAACTAACGATCGAGATTTGAATATACTGCAAAATGACCTCCATGAGGGGTTTGGTTAACAGCCGTCACCTCACAGGAACGCTTAAGACGTGCTCTCTTGGCAGCTTCCCAGGATACAGCACTGTGCTCACCGCATTGCCCACCCCATCCCAGGACCCCTGGATGACGGAAGGTGTGTCCTCACGACCCCTCGCGTTCTCCCCCCTCCCCCACCCCGGCACCTGCCAGTCCGTTCTCTGGATCTGTGAACTCGGTTTTTTCAGATTCCACACCTGGAAGTGATCATACGGTACTTGTCTTTCTCTCACTCAGCTCGCTTCACAGTATGCCCTCCAGGTCTACCCACGTGGCAGGCTTTCTTTTTTATGGTTGAGTAGTATTCCACCGTGTGCGTGAATACACACCACACCCTCTTCATCCATCCGTCTGCTGATGGACACGTGCGTCGTCCTCACGTCTCAGCTGCTGTGGATCACGCCTCAGTGGACATGGGGGTGCACGTCTTGCTCAGGGACCACAGCAAGCTTTTCTTCCCTGCTTTGGGTTTGTACTTATATCTCTTCTCTCTTACATGGAAACTTTTGGTTCCTAACATTAAAATAATTACTTATTAGCTTTGACTTATAACAGGTTTAACACAACTTCCAAGTAACAATTCTAATATCAGTACAAACAATAATACTACGAACTGAAATTTAAGACTTCTCTGCAAGGGTTTTCTTGCTGTTGTATCTGACCAAGGATGTGAAAATCAAGCACCATGTTCTTTTTTTTTTTTTAATTTTTTTTTTAAAGATTTTATTTATTTATTTGACAGAGAGAGAGAGATAGTAAGAGCAGGAACACAAGCAGGGGGAGCAGGAGAGGGAGAAGCAGGCTTCCCGCCGAGCAGGGAGCCCGATGCGGGACTCGATCCCAGGACTCTGACATCATGACCTGAGCCGAAGGCAGACGCTTAACGACTGAGCCACCCAGGCGCCCCCAAGCACCATGTTCTAAAGTCAGTCTTTTAAAACCAAAGCGAGAGGCATCACGATGCCTGACTTCCAGCTCTATTACAAACCTGTCATCGTCAAGACAGTATGATACTGGCACAGAAACAGACACATAGATCAATGGAACAGAATAGAGAGCCCAGAAATGGACCCTCAACTCTATGGTCAAATAATCTTCAACAAAGCAGGAAAGAATATCCAATGGAAAAAAATCTCTTCAATAAGTGGTGTTTGGAAAACTGGACAGCCACATGCAGAAGAATGAAACTTGGCCATTCTCTAACGCCATACACAAAGATAAACTCAAAATGGATGAAAGACCTCAGTGTGAGACGGGAATCCATCAAAAGCAGCAACCTCTTCAACATCGGCCGCAGCAACTTCTTGCTCGACACGTCTCCAAAGGCAAGGGAAATAAAAGCAAAAATGAACTATTGGGACTCCATCAAGATAAAAATCTTCTACGCAAGCAAAGGAAACAGTCAACAAAACTAAAATGCAACCCACTGAATGGGAAAAGATATTTGCAAATGACACTACAGATAAAGGGCTTGTTTCCAAAGATCTATAAAGAACTTCTCAAACTCAACACACAAAGAACAAAGAATCCTGTCAAGAAATGGGCAGAAGACAGACACTTCTCCAAAGAAGACATATAAATGGCTAACAGATGCATGAAAAAATGTTCAACATCATTAGCCATCAGGGAAATACAAATCAAAACCACACTGAGATACCACTCTACACCCGTTAGAATGGCTAAAATTAACAAGACGGGAAGCAACGATGTTGGTGAGGATGCAGAGAAAGGGGAACCCTCTTACACTGTTGGTGGGAATGCAAGCTGGTGCAGCCACTCTGGAAAACAGTATGGAGGGTCCTCAAGATGTTAAAAATAGAACTACCCTATGACCCAGCAATTGCACTACTAGGTATTTACCCCAAAGATACAGATGTAGTGAAAAGAAGGGGTATGTGCACCCCAATGTAGGGTATTATGCTAAGCAAAATAAGCCAGAGAAAGATAATTATCATATGATCTCACTCATATGTGGAATTTAAGAAACAAAACAGATGAACATAGGGGAAGGGAGGGAAAAATAAGATAAGATGAAATCAGAGAGGGAGGCAAACCATAAGAGACTCTTATCATAGAAAACAAACTGAGGGTTGCTGGTGGGAGGTGGGGGGATGGGGTAACCGGGTGATGGGCATTAAGGAGGGCATGTGAGGTAATGAGCACTGGGTGTTATATGCAATGGATGAATCACTAAATTCTACCCCTGAAATTAATAATACACCCTATGTTAACTAATTTGAATTTAAATAAAATTTTCAAAGAAGAAAAAAAAGAAAGTCAGTGTTCTTCCCCAGGTGAGCATCTACCTGGAACGGGTTATTGGGTAAGGCACGAGACCCGTGTTCCTGGTGGATAATTAGGAGTCCTCTTGTGCTGTTCTGCTGGCCCTGTGTTTATCAAGTCTCCAGATGTGTGTGGGTCTTCCTTTTCTCTTCCGCTGATGTGCTCACCCTGGCGCCCAAGCGGCCCTGCCCCATCCCTGGGGCGCCCGCGAAGGCTCCGGGACCGGTAGACCAGTCCCTCCCCTTCACTACGACCACCACGTGCTTCGTACACATCCATCGAGATAACCCTATATTTTCCTCTTTGAATCTGTTAATGAAGTAAATCAGGGATTTCCTCAGGTTAAATTAACCTTGGGGTCCTGGGATAGCCCCGTAAGAACCGTGACCTACATTGCGTGCGGTTGGATTGGCTTCAGCAGTAAGGGATTTCCAACTGTACATCTGTGCTCACAACTACCGCTGGTGACACGTCGTGTTTCCCTTCATGCATCACCTGGTCTTGGTATTTAAATATATTAGAGTCCTAGGGGCGCCTGGGTGGCTCAGTCAGTTAAGCCTCCAACTCTTGATTTCTGCTCAGGTCATGATCTCACGGTCATGAGATCCAGCCCACACTGGGCTCCACACTGGACATGGAGCCTTCTCAAGATTTTCTCTCTCTCCCTCTGCCCCTACCCCACCACTTGAGCTCTCTTTCTCTCTCTCAAAAAAAAAAAAAAAAATTATATTAGAGTCCTAGAATGAATTGGGTATGCACCCTTTTATTCCTGTATTTTGAACTTTGTAAAACAGGCTAAAATACTCTTTTTTAATTTTGGTGGAGCATGGAAATCTTAGATCGTTTACATCTTTGTGGGAAGATTGTAAATTATGAATTCAATTTCCTTAATGGTTATAGGACCGTTCAGGCTCTCTGTTTCTCTGAGAGCCAACTTCGGCAAATCACATTTTTCTAGGAATGTGTCCTTTTGTTTAACATTGCAAGCTGTCTTGACAAAGGTTATTCACGATGCTTGCCTTCCTAGCCGTTCACTCGGGCACGTCCATAGGGATGACCCCTTTGCGTTCCTCAGACTGGCTTTGTGCCTCTTACCTTTCTTCCTCGGTCCCTGGAGATCTTGCCAGAATTTTGGCGATTTTATTTTTTCTCCAAGAAATCAACTTTTATATTTTTTGTTTTCTGTTATGGTTCCATTTTAAATTTGTTCCCGTTTTTCACCTTTATTACATCCATTCTTCTACTTCCCGTCATATGTTTCTGTGGCTATTTTTCTGCCTTAAGCTGCGTGTTTGGCTCTAATTTCCAGCTGTTCCTTTGCTGCTACAAAGAGCCTAAGGGATCCGTTTTCTGCAGATCTCTGCTTCCGCTGTGCCCCATGATCTCCTATGTGACTCGGCCGGTATTTACTTCTGAGTATTTTACATTTTTTACTGTTTTTTCTTTTACCTGTGAATGATCTGGAAATCTGGTTTAGGGGCACCCGGCTGGCTCGGTTGTTGGAGTGTGTGACTCTTGATCTCAGGGTCGTTTGTTCAAGCCCCATGTTGGGTGTAGAGATTACTTAAAAATAAAATCTTAAAAAAAAAAAAGAAATCTGGTTTAAGATTTCCGAGTGTACGTGAAGCTCTTTCTTCATCACTGATTCCTAGTTTAATCGAGTTTGGGTTAGAAAACGAGGCCCGCGCCGCGCTATATCTTTAACGTTGGTCAAGAACAGGCCTCGTGTGCACATGTGTGCTCAGGATCTGTAAATGTGTTTGAAAAGAACGCACAGCCTCCGCTGGGGAGGGTCTGGGGTCTAGATCCATCTTTAAATCCAGTTCATGGATGTGCTTTCAAATCTTATACATCACTTATTAATGTTTCGTCTCCTTGGCCCAGGAATGACTGGGAGACTGTGCCAGTCTGTGGATTCCCACGCACACACCTGCTTCCCGCGGTGAAGTCTGCACTTCCGGTGTCTCTGCTTCCCCCGACTAAACCACCTGTCACCATGCTCTCACTTTCCCTCGTAACAGCTTCTGTCTTAAAATCTATGTTGTCCGATTTTAATTTAGTTTAAATTTGTGTGGCTTTTTAAAAATATCCTTCTACCTTAGGTTGATGTGCATTCTTGAATTTCAGATCTGTGTCTAGTAAGTAACAGAGCTGGAATTTAATTTTTTATTTTTTTATTTTTTTAAGATTTTTATTTATTTATTTGACAGAGAGAGACAGTGAGAGAGGGAACACAAGCAGGGGGAGTGGCAGAGGGAGAAGCAGGCTTCCCAAGGAGCAGGGAGCCCGATGTGGGGCTCGATCCTGGGACCTGCGATCACGACCTGAGCCAAGCTGAAGGCAGACACTTTTAAATTTTATTTATTTATTTATTTATTTGAGACAGAGAGAATGAGAGACAGAGAGCATGAGAGGGAGGAGGGTCAGAGGGAGAAGCAGACCCCCCGCCGAGCAGGGAGCCGGATGCGGGACTCGATCCAGGGACTCCAGGATCATGACCTGAGCCGAAGGCAGTCGCTTAACCAACTGAGCCACCCAGGCGCCCTGAAGGCAGACACTTAACGACTGAGCCACCCAGGCGCCCCTCCAGGCACAGAATTCTTGATAGACAGTTATTTTCCCTGGAATCCGAGGTCCTTAGGGTTCTGTTATTGCTGAGAACTGCCATCATTCCTGTGTAAGGGATTTCTTTACTCTGTGGTTGTTTTTAAAACATTCTCCTTGTCTGTGGTGTTCTTCACTGTTACTAGGGTGTAGCTAGGTGGTTTCCTTCTTTTTTTAGGTTTATTTATTTAAGTCATCTCTACACCCAATGCAGAGCTCGAACTCATGACCCCGAGATCAAGAGTCACACGCTGCATGGACTGAGCCAGCCGGGCGCACCAACAGTTTCCTTTTCTGATCCCGTGTGGCACACACCGCGTGTGCTTTCCGTGCCTACGGAGCGTGTTCGCCGGCTTGCCAGAGCTCCTGCAGCACAGAGCTGCGCCTCGGCGGCTCACACAGCAGGCATTTACTGTCCCAGCCTTGGAGGCTGGAAGGGCCAGTCCCCCCGGGCTCGTTGTTCCTTCTTTCTAGAACTTAGAAGGATGCGGGGGCAAGGTTTCTGAGTTAGACTGAGGAAAGAAGGAGCTGACACCGAGTCCCGAGACCCAGAAGGTCCCCTTTATGATGAAGCCGCCCCCCAGGTGACCCCTGATGCTCCCACATCTTCAGGGGTGCGGTCCGACTCCGTTTTAATCGTGTCCTTGCAGGTGAGGTCTGGCAGGACCCCACACGTGTGGGAAAGGTTTATGGTTATTATCCTCACAGCCCGCACGGGACCCCAGGGCAGCGCGGGGCTTGGGCACAGGCGGAGGGGGCAGCTGGGAGCACTGCTTGCCCGCGGTTTCTGCGGGAAGGAGAGCGGGGCCGGGGAGCAGCCTTAGGCTATGCATGCCCCTGGGGAGTCCGTGAGCCTGTGTTCCCTGCGGTGTGAATGCGGAGCTTACAACTCTCTCAAGGCTCCTGGTGTCCATCGTGAGGATCAGTTTGCTTGGGGCTGACTGTAATAAAACATCAGTTTATAGAAATGACAAGAACGGCTAATTCACTGCAGCCCCCTGGTCCGGTGTGGCCTCTCCACAAGTCCGTGGGCTGCACACCGGGCTGCTCCCATGAGCACGTCATCCGCTTCACCCCACGTCTACCCACGGGCCCCCTTCACACAACAGAGTTTGTTTCCTTTTGTTTTTTACCCAAAGCGGAGGTGGACACCAACAGGTTTCCGCAAGTTCATTCGCCGGCAAGTGGGTTGTCCACCTTTGGGTGCTGACGGGGAGAGTGGTCCTCGATCACTCCCAGCATTGGGCAGACCCCCCAGTGTCGGGCAGGCCCCCAGTATCGGGCAGGCCCCCCCAGCTGGGGCAGAACCCCCAGCATCACACAGATCCCCCAGTGTTGGGCAGGCCCCCCAGTGTCGGGCAGGCCCCCCAACATCGGGTGAACCTCCAGCATCATGCAGATCTCCCAGCATTGGGCAGGCCCCCCAATGTTGGGCAGGTCCCCCAGCATCGGGCGAACCCCCAGCTGAGGCAGAACCCCCGGCATCAGGCAGACCAGGGCCTAACCGGGCCTCACCGAGCTGCAACCATGGCCCCAGTCCAGCCAAGGCGTGCTCCGTGGAGTCTGACAAAGCATTTGTGTGTGTTTTCGTCATCCTTTATCCACGTCTTGCTCTTCGAGGTCCTGAATCCACCACGTGGCTGGAAGCAAACTCCCTCGCCTTCCCCTCCCTGGCCGGCCACCCTGGCATCTAACGGGATGCTGGGCTTTGAGCCTGCTGCTAAGTGTTCTCTCCACCCTCTGAACAAAAGGAACTGTGCTTCCAACAACTGCCTCAGGGATTCTGTTCATTTACCTCTGGGGTGCCAGGCCCCCTTTTCTGGGGGATGCTCCCCAGTCACTGTCATGGTCTCCTGCTTAGGGGCTACTAAGATGTGCCACCCATTTCCCGGTTTCTTTACTCGGTGGGCTTGCACACCCCTCCTTCTCCAAGCTCAGCTCCCATCCTTCCTGGATTCTTGCATCCCGGCTGGGAAAGCAGGAAAGCTCCAGGCTTCACCGTCCGAGAATGTCTCTCCCTCACTCTGGAATGATGGTTTAGCTGGGTGACAATTCTCTTCCAGTCGCTAAAGGTCCCGACCTCGGACGCAGCTCCCCGTGGAGGAATGGGCGTCCGTCCACCTGCTGTCCCTCTGAAGGCTGCTTCTCTTACCTCCCTGTTTGCTTTGAAGGTTTTCTCTCTGTCTTGGGTCTTCTGGGTTTCAGCGTGGCGTGTCCAGGTGAGGATGGTTCTCATCCACCCATCTTGGGGCTTGGAGCTCTTAAAGTGGAGGATTTATGCCTGTGATCATTTCTAGAACATTCTCAGCCGTTATCTCTTTGGCTATGGCCTCTGCCTATTTTCTGTATCCTCACATTGTGAAACTCAGGCGAAGTGTGTGCTGAGCTTCTACACCCCGCGTCCTGTGCCTCCGACTCTCCCTGCTGCGGGTCTTCACCTCAACCTTTGCGTCCTGCTGACGTCCAGCCGCCTCAGGTGCGTCTTTAGCTCTGTTTACTAGCTGCTCAGCATTCTCTGAGGTTTCCATTTCTGACCGCAGGTTTTTTACTCCCACCCAGAGCCTGGGAAAGAGATGAGCTTCCCTGCTCTCTCCCGGGGCCTTCTCCCTGTGCATACAGCCTTGAGGACACTCAGCTCTGAGCAGGATCCTTAATTTCACCTCTGCTCCTGCTGGGCACGAGTCCTCTCTCCTGAGTGCGTGTGGACAGACAAAAAGTAACAAAATTGGTAGACCCCAGCAAGACTGAGCAAGAGAGAGGGAAGGTATGAATCACCACTATTTAGGGTGAAAATGAGAGCACGGAAACAGGTCCTACAGACACTAAAAAGAAAGCAAGAGAATATTATGAACAATTTTATGTTAATACATTCATTTTCCATTCCTCATTACTGTTTTGAATTCTTACTGCAGTATAATGTACACATGTTGGAGGGTGCAGATTTTCAGGTGTACAGAGCTGATGTGGGGAACAGAGCTGGTGTGGGGAACAGAGCTGGCGTGGGGAACAGAGCTGGATTGGGGAACAGAGCTGGACTGGGGAACAGAGCTGCATTGGGGAACAGAGCTAGCGTGGGGAACAGAGCTGCATTGGGGAACAGAGGTGGCGTGGGGAACAGAGATGGCGTAGGGAACAGTACTGGTGTGTGGAACAGAGCTGGACTGGGGAACAGAGCTGGCGTGGGGAACAGTACTGGTGTGGGGAACAGAGCTGCACTGGGGAACAGAGCTGGTGTGGAGAACAGAGCTAGCGTGGGGAACAGAGCTGGATTGGGGAACAGAGCTGGACTGGGGAACAGAGCTGGCATGGGGAACAGAGCTGGTGTGGGGAAGAGCTGGTGTGGGGTACAGAGCTGGATTGGGGAACAGAGCTGCACTGGGGAACAGAGCGGATACCAGGGACTCCTGTGCTGTGGTCGAGAGGCCTGGAGAACAGGGTCTGTGGCAGCTCGCCTTGTGGGCTGACAGCAGGCTGAACACTTTCCCCAGCCCACCTCTCCAGCTCCTCTGGGTCCTCCCTGCAGCTGGAGTTGGGGGATGCGACCCTGCCCCCCGCCAGGGTCTAAGACCGGAGGCCCTAGGCACTCAGCGGTGTGACGTCACCTCAGCCCTGGTGTCAAGTTGGGCATGTTCCAAAGCCATGAACTGCGGGGAGGAACTGGAAGGAGCTGTGGCTCGGCAATCGGTGCCCATGCCCCTCGGCTGGTACATGTCTGCAGAACAGCCTACCTGAGGGTGCTTCTGGTCGTCCTGTCCTTGAATGGCTGGAATAAAATAACTTCTCTTTTGAGGAGCAAACGTCTGAAATTTCCCTGCTGCTTTCTCGCCCACAGCACCCCCTGGTGGCAAGGTCTGGGCATTGCAGCATGCCTGGTCTGGGGGAAAAATGGGATTTCCTGGCGAATGAAGGGAGACCCGGCGGGCCAAGCATCCCCACCCCAGACACCAACGGTGGAGAAAGGAGCTCAAGGTAACAGACGCCGGGATCTTGCCACGTGATAGAATGATTTATTAGAACAAATTCCATGACAACTCATATAAAATAACCATTTTCTGAAAGACATCCATGAGACCACCTGAGGACACACATACAGAAGTACCTCCAAGAAGCCAGACAAATAAGTTACTGATCCCAAGTCGAAGGCTGGAAGGGGGAGGAACAGGAATTTGTGAATAAAAAAACGTGTACGGCAATCACTGAGGGTGGGTGCATGAGAATGGCCACTGTTTGTTTCCAGGGGACAGGCTGTGGGCAACTGTGTGGGGCATGCAGGAGGCCGGAGGGGCCCAGCGCCACCTCCGTGTGGACACAGCAGGCTCGAGGGGCGGGGTCCCGCAGGGAGCCCACCACCACTCACACACATACGTAAACATCACGGGGGGGGGGGCACAGGACCCATGCACGCGACTCCACGTCAGCTAAATGTAAACACAGAGACACACATCACCCGTGGCGGCCCGGACTCACACCCACTGGCCCCAGGCCCCATCCCGCAATCGCCACTCACACAGGTACCAGGCACGGTGCAGAGCGACCCGCCCCCACCTGCCACAGCCCACGAGCTCTTTGGCTTAGAGGCTCCAGAAACATCCCCCTTGCCCCGGGGGGGGTGCTCTGCCCACCCGGCATGTTCCCCGCTGAAAGAACCCTGAGAAGGCAAGACTGTCCCTGGGGGCCCCTCCCTGCCCCCCACCCCCCACCCCCCACGGGACCAGGAGTACAGCAGCCTGCAGGGCCCCGAGCTGGCTGCAGACACCCCAGGAATGCCCACAGCATCAGGCAGGATGGGGGTGAGGGCTGGGGGAGCGGGTGCGGCCCAGGGAGCTTCTGGAAGCCTGGTTTCCCGCCCCCTCGGTCTAGTGCCCCCCTCCCTCCCCCCGCCCCCAGCCCAGGACCGCAGGAAGCCAAGTGCAGGAGCCCGGCCTCCGTGGCTGGGCGGAGCCGCCCCACGCTGTGGACACGCGCCTGGGCGAGCCGTGAGCCTGGGCGCACGTGTCTGGCATGGGCATGCCTGCGTGCTCGGCCCATGTGGCTGCAGCCTGCACGCGCAGTGGGCTTGGCAGTTGCATTGGCACCCAAGGCTTGAAGTAGTGGGGTTCCGCCCCAAACGCCTCCACAGGCCACATCCCCGCCCCAGGCCCCCCGACCCCGGGGCAGCGGGGAGCCGCCCGGCCCTCGGCAGAACTGGCTGCGAGTGCGCTGGCCGGGGGCACCCTGCCCTCGGGTCCCGGGGCTTCAGCAGCCCCTCCTGGCTCCGTGTTTGGCACTGAATGACCGCCCCCACCCCCGGCCCAGCCCCTCTTCCTCCGCCTGGCCCCGGCCCGCACACAGGGACGGGACACGTAAGCCCACGGGAGCCCTCAGCAGAACAGCCGCCCCAACACAAGAGGCGGGGTGAGGGCCTTCCAGGCCCGGGGGCTGCTGCAGTGGCCCAAGCCCCTCTTTCCTTAAAAGCTAAAGACAGAAATAACAGCAGTGGGGAGGAGGGGGGGTACACACCTGTGACGCTGGCCCTTGGCGGAGGCCACAGCAGGAGCTGGGCCAGGAGGACAGCGGGGGTGGCCACAGGGGCTGGACCGTCCAGCTGGGGCGCCGGCTGGGAGCTAGGGAGGGCTGTGGGCACAGAGGCACCTGCCCACAGGGTTATGGCACGTGGGGGTCTGTGGCGAACGGTCCGCAGCCGGGAAGGGCCGTGGCGGCAGACAAGGGGCTGGAGGTGCTGGACCCAGGGCACGCGGAGGCCGCCCCGGCCCCGGCCGCCTAGATCAGGAACCTCTCGGCATCGGGGAGGAAGTCGGGCAGGAAGGCAGGGTCCGGGAGGCCCGGGGACCCGCAGTTCGCCCGCTGTGGGAAGCTCCTCAGAGGCAGGGCCGAGGGGGGTGAGGATGGGCTCTGGGCAGCCGGCCGGCCTTTCCCCAGCTGGGCCGAGCCCGCGGAGCCCCGGTTCCCGGTCAGCAGGTCCAGGTTCCCGCTGGGGTCCACGATGGCGTTGATGACTGCGGGGGCGGGGAGGGTCAGGCCGGCCGGCGGGTCCTTCCTGCCTCCCGGCCCACCCCGGGGTCCCTCTGCTGGTGCCTCGGGCAGCACCTGGGGCCACACCCACCTTCCAGTTGCTTCTGCACGCGCCTCAGTTCTTTCAGGATGGAGCTGATCTCCTGGAAGCGGGCGGGAGGGGGCAGATGGAGCAGGGCCGCCAAGGGGGTCACACCCCACTCCCTGCAGCCCGGCGGCTGGGCGCAGGCCGGCCCTCACCTTGTTGGATGTCTTCAGGATGGGCACCTCGTTCTCCGAGTTGATTCTGGCTTCCACCTCCTCCCAGGCACGCCCTGTGTTCTGAAAGAGGATCCTGCCGCCGAGGGGGGAGGCAGAGGACAGTGATGATGGAGCCCAGACACAGGCAAGCCCAGACCCCCCCGCCTGGGCCCAAGGGGAAACACAGGCCCAGCACCGGAACAGGGCTGGCTGGAGCCAGAGTCCCGGCCTCTGGGCATGACGTGCGGAGGGCTGGTCTGGAGGCTGGGGTCACCCTGGGGCTCTGGTTCCCGGGAGCCGGGCATGCGTGTGTGCACGGGCACCCCCTGGGTGATGTCCCCCCCCCACCGCGGCAGGTCCTCGCTGATGGGTGTATGTTCGTGTCTGTGTCTGAGGGGAGTCTGGGGGGCGGCTCCCACTGGCCCACAGAGCTTGCGGGGCCCTACGCACTTCATCTTCTCGGCGAGGTGCTCCGTGTTCTCCCGGATGGCATGGGACAGCTGGGACACGGGGTTCAGCATCAGGTTGTCAAAGATCACCTGTGAGGACCAGTGTCAGCATGACGCCTGGGAGCCCTCCGGAAGGCCCTGCTCCCCAGGCACACCCCAGCGCCCGGCCGGGAGGGCCCCGTGCGCACAGCCAGGCCAGCTCTCTAAGGGGCGGGGGGGGGTGCCTGCCTCCTCGCGGCTCCGAGGCCGCATCTTGCTGGCGAGGGGGTCCTCACAGCGGTCGTTCATGTTCTGGTCCAAGTCTCGAGAGCTAAGGGAGCCAGGGGGCACCTTCTGGAAGTTGAGGCTGGCCTCGGGGATGCGCTGCACCAGCTGCGGACAAGGGCAGGTGGTGAGAGCCCTCCGGGGTGGGGGCATCGCCAGCAGGGGCAGACACCATGCCTCCGCCCCGACGACAGCAGGGCGACGGAGTGGACCCCCAGCCCAGTCCGCTGGGGGCCCCGGGATGCCCCAGCCCCCAAGGAAGGCGGATCCCAGCCCCCGTGCTTCAGGGCGGCCGTGTCGGGAGCCGAGCACGGGACGCACAGCCTTGGCGAGGGCTCATGGCTCAGACCGCCCGGGCACGCAGCTGTGCGGGGCGGGGCCGACGCGGCCAGGACCGGGGACCAGGCCAGACCTCAGCAGGGTGGTGGCGGGGCGTACCTCCTCACGGGCGGAGATGGTTGAAGCAGGGGTGCTGGGCACGTTGCTGAGGGAGGGGCTGCGGGCGGGCCCCGGCGAGCCCAGCGAGTCGCCGTCCCCGGCCACGTCGTGGATCTCCCGGGCCAGGATGGCCACATCCTTCACTAGTGTCTGGCTCAGCCTGCACCCAGAGGAAAGAAGGCGGGTCCTGCAGGGTCCTCCTGGGCGGGGCACCAGCGCTGGGGAGGTCGGGGGGGTCGGCAGCCTGAGGGAAACCTCCCCGGGCCGCCCTCCCCTCTCAGGTGGAGGCAGGAGCCCTTCCCAAGAGACAAGTGCAGGGTGAGGGGCAGGGGCTGAGGGCATGCAGCCTCCAGCCTGGCCCAAACTGTGCCCAACCAGCCACTGGCGATGCCAGACAGACAGGGACCCAAAGAAGGCTCAAGTGTCCGATGCCCCAAGGAGGGTGGCAGAGGTGGGGCTGGGACTGGGCAGGAAGGGCGGGCGGAGGCACCCCCACGCTCCAGAGCAGGCCACACCTTCCCCTCTGGCCACCCAGGCCCTACTCTGCAGGCAGGGACACTGAGGCAGGGAAGGGGTCACAGACAAGGATCAGAGGCAAGCAACGGGTGAGATAGGCAGGCGGAGACCAGGAACCTTCCCGCAGGAGAGGGAGGGAGGCCACGGGAGGCCAGGCTCCCAGGCCCAGCCCGGCCCCACTCACACCCCACACAGGTTAGGCATGCTTCCCCACCAGGCTCTCAGGCCACCCGGAAAAGGACAGGGGCCAGCAGGGACCAGGAGCACCTTCTACCCCTTAGTGCCCAGGAAGTCCCCAGGCTGAGCGCTGTCCTCGAAGCACATCAGGTCCCCCAACCAGCCTGTCCTGTGGACTAGAGCCCTCGGCCCAGGCTGGGGGTACAGGAGTCCCCTGTCACTGTCCACACCGCTCCCTTCCCTCGAGGACGCATGAGCAACACCCTCAAGGTTCCTCGGCACATCACTGCTGCAGTCGCCCAAGTGACGGGGCCTCCAAGGCCCACCAAGGCCCAGCGACCACCCTCAGCTGTCCCAGCATGCTCGGGACGCCACCCAGCCGGCCCTCAGGGCCTATCCTCTCCCATCGCCACCTGCAGCCCTGCCTGGCATGGCCACCCGAGCTCAGCCCCACCCAGAAATGCTGAGCACAGCTGGAGAAAACTATCCCGGCCGGCCCCTACCTCCCCAGCAAGGCTGACCTGGGCCCCCTCAAGATGGCGGCCCCCCAACTGGGTCCCACCTTCCCTACATCCAGAAAACACAGAAAGACGGCTCTCAAAGTCACGGATGCCAAACGGACGTGTGGCCCTGCCTTAGCACCAGCCCCCACGTCCTCTCTCCGGCCCCCGGCACATCGGGATGCCCAAGCCTGCCCATTCTGGGGCAGAGGCCCAGAAACCCACAGGGGCCCCTCCATCCCCCCTCCTCGCCTCTCTCACCCAGCAGCCTCCTTCCAGAACCCTCACTCTGCCTCCTCAGCAGTCCGCCCCCTCGTCAGCCCTGTGCACCGCCCCCCGCATCCTGGGAGCTCCGTCCCCGGCCCTCTTCATGCCCTGCAGGTCCTCTCCACTCAACCTCCAGCTGCCATGGCCATCTCTGTGTCTCCACCCCCACGGACCATTCTCCCAGGAACCACCTGCCTCTGGGTTACCTTTCTAGGAGGCTCACGGGCTCAAGCTCAGCATCCTCAGCACCAAACACTCACCACTCACCCATCCCCGGACTCCTCCTGCCCCTGCACGAGCCCCACAGAACCCAAGCACTGTAGCCCTGACCACTGCTCAGTGCAAGACCACTCCCCAGTCTCCACCACCTCTGCACCAGCCTCCCTGCTCCTGGCCTGGAAGTGACCCAGGAAATAACCACATGACAGTTCATCTTTAACAAAAATACTACAGTTCTTTCTCATACCAGAGCGCCCACACCCTCCTGGACAGATCTGCATTCATCCACCCGCCCACCCATCCATCCATCACCCACCCAGTATCCACCCACCTATCCACCCAGCCACCCGATATCCATCTCATCCACGCACCCACCTACCCATCCACTCTTCCACCCACCTACCCAGTCACTCATCCATCCCTCCACCCACCCATCCATCCCTCTACCCATCCATCCATCACCCACCCAATATCCACCTACCTACCCACCCAGCCACCTGATACCCATCTCATCCATCCATCCACCCACCCACCCATCCACACACCCAGCCATCCATCCACTTACCCATCCACCCCTCCATCCACCCACCCAGCCATTCTTCCATCCTTCCATCCACCCAGCCATCCTTCCACCCACCCATCCACCCCTCCATCCACCCACCCGCCCACCCCAGCCACCCCTCCATCGACCAGCCCTTGCTGAGCTCCTTCGGGAAGAGAGTCTCCAGCCCAGGCCCTGGCCTGGGGGTGCCCTTGGCCCCAAGGTGAGGGGCGCTCTGGCTCGAAGGCTCCCCCTGAGTTGGGCTCACCTGGCAATCTCAGCGATCTCTGCCGTCTGCACAATAAAGCCATAGGGGTCAGGATCTTCTTCCTCGTCATCTGTGTCCCGGGGGATGGGGGCCCGGGAGCGAGTCCGGTTGGAGCTGCCAGCCCGCGGGGTCTGCGTGGCTGTTGAGGCATGGGAGTGTGTGTGTGTGGGGGAGCCGTGGTGGGAGCCGTACTCTTCCTCGGATGTGGACGTGCAATCCGAGCCCTGCTGCCGGCGACGCGTGCCTTGGGTGCACGAGTTGTTTCCAGAAGCAAGAACAGAACAAAGCAGCGCTCAGCACCCTGTGGCAGCCCCGGGTCCTTCCAGACGAGCGCCCAGCGCTGCAGGACAAGCCGCTGCAGCTGCCCCCCCCCACGCCCAGAGGCCTAGCAGCTGAAGCGCCAACAGGTACAGAGCTCCACGGCTGTGAGGCCACCACCAGCCCAGAGGCACGAGGAAGGACGGGCAGGGATGGGCAGGATCAGGGAAGGACAAGGACTGATGGGCAGGGATGAGCAGGGTCAGGGAACGATGGGGAGGGATGGGCAGAGTCAGGGAAGCATGGGCAGGGATAGGCAAGGTCAGGGAAGGACAAGGATGGATGGGCACGGATGGTGAGGGACGGGGAGGGACGGGCAGGGACGGGGAGGGACACACAAGGACGGGGAAGGACAGGCAGGGTTGCGGAAGGATGGGGAGGGACGGGCAGGGACGGGGACAGAAGGCGAGGGACAGGGAGGGACAGGCAGGGTCAGGGAGGGACGGAGAGGGACGGGTAGGGATGGGTAGGGAGGGGCAGGGACTGGGAAGGACGGGGAAGAACAGGCAGGGTTGGGGAAGGATGGGGAGGGACAGGCAGGGATGGGGACAGAAGGCGAGGGACAGGGAGGGACAGGCAGGGTCGGGGAGGGATGGACAGGGTCGGGGAGGGAGGAGCAGGGTCGGGGATGGATGGGGATGGATGGGCAGGAACGGGCAGGGACAGGGACAGATGGAGACGGACAGGCAGGGTCAGGGAAAGACAGGGTTGGGGAAGGACAGACAGGGATGGGCAGGGTCAGATAGGGACGGGCAGGGTCACGGACGGGCAGGGACGGGGATGGACAGGCAGGGACAGGAATGGATGGGGACGGACGGGCAGGGTCAGGGAAAGACGGGCAGGGTCGGGGAGGGACGGGCAGGGTCAGGAAGGGAGGGGCAGGGTCAGGGAAGGACAAGCAGAGATGGGCAGGGTCGGAGAGAGACGGGCAGGGATGGGTTGGACAGGCAGGGTCAGGGAGGGACGGGCAGGGATGGGGAGGGATGGGCAGGGATGGGTTGGACGGGCAGGATCGGGGAGGGACGGGCGGCCTGGCATTTCCACGGGCCTGAGACTAGTCACCCCGTGGGCAGAGGCCACGTCCTGTGGGGAGAGTCTGTACCCATCAGATGGGAACCGCCAGGACTGGTGGCAGGGAATGGAACCCACGGATACCCCAAATCAGGGTAGACCTCCCCACGTGGATCAGCCGCAGGCCTGGGGGGG
>NC_138377.1:395925-408005 GCF_054177405.1 Leptonychotes weddellii | reverse complement strand
GGGGCCTTGATGTCCACCGTGGGCATCTTGAGGCTGGGCATCTGCACTTTGGGCAGCTGACCCTTGATCTTGACCCCTTCTGCTTTGCCCTTCAGCCCGGACACAGCCACCTCTCCCTCAGGGAGGGACACCTCCAGCTCTCCCCCAGGGAGGTCGATATCAGCAGTGGGCACTTGGACGGCACCCTCTGGGGCTCGCACCTCCCCACCCAAGGAGGGCAGTGTGGTCTCGGCTCCGACCTTGGGCACCGACACGTCCACGGATGTTCCCAAATCTTTGCTTGGTGCCGATGCGCCGAAGGACGGCATCTTGAACTTGGGCATCTTGAACCTGCTGTCTCTGGCAGCCACCTCCTTGTCTCCCAGGGACAGGTCCCCTTCCAGTCTTTGTTCCTCTGCTGCAGTTGGCTGTCCCCCTCTTGGGTCTCGTGTTTCCTCTTTCTCTTCTCCTAGTATCTCCTCGTCTTCCGTATGTAGTACTTTCACTTTCATGGTGCTTCCTATTTCTTGGTCCAGGTCCAGGACGGGTTTCTCCCCGGCTGCTCTCACGTCCTTTCTGGGTGACCATCCGAAGGAGGGAATGTTGAACCTGAGCATTGTCCTCCTCTCCTCCCTCCCTCCTTTGTCCTTGTCCCCATCCTTCTTTTCTCTTTCCCTGTGACCTTCCTCAGGTCCCCCTGCTCCTCCTTCTTCTCGTTGTGGCAGGTGCACTTTGGGCTTCCTGGGTGCTGCCAGCTGAGGTCCTGGTGCCCCCTCCCCCGCGGGGTGGGTCTCCTCTGCCGCGGTCCCTCCCTGCCCGTCCCCCTGGGCCAGCGGTCCTGTGCCTCCTTCTGTGTCTTGATTTCTTTCTTTGGAAAGTTTAAACATGGGTGTGTTTAAACTGGGTATTTGGATTTGGAATTCTGGTTGGCGGGCCTGTGCGTCTCCTTTGCCTTGCAGAGCTGATCTGGCAATCCCAGTTTCCACGCCCTGAGCCATCTCTCTGAGGTCCTCCCCACCTTGTGGGGCTGAGCTCACCCCAGGCTTCCCCTCTGACAGAGCGTCCTCTGGGTCCTTCGCGTCCTTTGTTTGTTTTCGGCGCCTAGACGCCACGCTGGCCCCTTCCCCCAGGGCTCCCCGGCTGGGGGCTCCAGGCTCTGTGGGTGTCCCTGCTGGTACCTCTGCCGTCCTGTCTTCTCCCCTGCTTTGCACGGTGGCCTCGGTGGCCTCTCGTCTGTCCTCCCAGGATCCGGCCTCCTCTACAACCCCAGCCTGGAGTGCTCCACCTTGGACCCCTCTGCTTGGTCGCCCCTCCAGCGTCGGACCCTTCCCTGAGCTCATCCTGAACCTCAGGTTCAGGAACCTCCTCTTCCGCTGGCCGTCTGGTTCTGCCTTCTGCTCCTGATCCTCTGCTGGGAGCTGGGCCTCCGTGTCTGCGCTTGTGGGGGACACATCAGGTGCATCTCCCCGCCCGTAGGCCCCTGAGGAGCTGTGTGACCTCCGCGGTCCTGGCTTGCTCGTTATTGACTGGAATTTGGGCCAGGACAGCCTCTCTTTTTGGGGCCGCCTGCATCTACCCTCCCTGGGCTTGGCGAGCAGTCTCTCCTGGTCTCCGCCCCCTTCCAGGGTCTGTGTGGGGGTCTCTGTGGAGCCATCAGCCACATCTTTGTCCTGAAACACAAGGAGAGTGAACTTGCAGCTGCTGGTACGAGGCACTCAGGGGACAGAAGAGGGTGGGGTGGGAGCCCCTCCTCAGCCTCAGCCCCGGGGTTTGGGGGGAGGTCAGTGGGGCCCAGCCTCCCTGGCTGTGGTGCATCACCTGCTTCTCACTGCCCTTCGGGCCATGCTGAGCCCCCCTGGCGGCCCCTTCCTCGTCCTCTGTGGCGGGACGTTTCCGTTTGACTTGGAACTGCACCTTGTAAGGCTCTGAGTACTGGAGAATTTTGAGAGCGTCTTCATATTTCATGTTGTCAAAGAATATGGTTGCGCTGAGCAGCTGATCCCCTAGACAAAGACAGAGCGGCCCTCGGCCTTAGATGCCCCAGTCCCGCCATAGCTCGGAGAGATGCATCTACCGGGGCCCCCGGAGCCCAGCCCCTCCCTCCACGGAGCCCTGTGTGGGAAGGAGGCCACCCCGTGGCCCTGGTGGGAACGCCTAGCACAGCCAGCGGCCCCGGCCTGGAGGTGGCTGAGCAGTCTCAGCAGGGGCATCCTGAGCGCCGGGCGAGGCCCGTTTTCCTCCAGGTCCCTCCCGTCCTGATGGGGACCATGGGGACCCCAGGGAGGGGGCGGTCATGGCACCTTCTCTCAGGCTGAAGAGCTTGGCAGCTGACGAGTCCTTCAGGACTTGTTTCACAAAAATCCCCTGGTCCCCACCACCTGTGACACTGTATCCGCTGGCTCCAGCTTCTGCCTCGGTCGTCAGCATCACCTCTGTCGCCTCCTGCATGGACTGGAGCAGAAGCACATCAGGGCCGTGGTGCGCTTCTGCCTATGGCGCCGTGGGCATCCGTGCTGGGGGCCTACCCACCCTGAGCACGGGGACCCCAGAGTCCTGCCCATCATCCAGGAGACAGGGGGCAGCACAGGAGCCCCCAGCCAGGGCCTGGGCTGTCCTGTCCAGGCCTTGGAGAGAGCCAGCTGCAAGCCACCTGCTGCAGGAGCGGCCTCCTCTTGTCCCCCCAACCTGCCAGCCCTCGGGAGCAGCTGGTTGGCCCATCGGGCTCAGTGAGCAGACAGGAGGGGCTTCTGCTCGCAGGGTGGGCAAGGCTTGTTCATCCCTCACGCCCCAGTGGCACGCAAGGCAGCGGGGGTTCAGGCGGGGGAGGGTCAGAAGTGCCGAGGATCACACAGCAAGCGGGACGGCCAGCCCGACTCAGAGGCTTTGGGCCCTGCCGAGCTGTGGGACTGCAGGAGCCGCGGATGACAGGACAGGCTGCCTCGGGGCCCTGCACCCTCCTCACTGGGCGCCCCCGAATCCAGCACCTTCCGTGGTTTGTGTATGAGGCAGGCAGCAGCTGCACCCATTGCAGAGACTGAGGTCTGCGTGCCTCGGTCTCCCTGGCCACGTGGGCCTCTTCCTCGGACGTCTCAGGGGAAGCCCGGACCAGCCTCTGGAGGCCCCGCCTCCAGACCAGGCCCGACGAGGGTGACAAGCAGGCCCTTCCCTGGTCTCCTCGCCCCTCTCCTTGCTCCGACCCAGCCGCGCCTCCCGCCCAGCTGGGGGTCTTCGCAGGGAGCCCACCTCCCTGACCCACAGGCACTGCCACACCCACCTGCGGATGACTCATCCTGGAGAATGTCCGGGAGTCCCCTGATTCTCGCTTCCACCAGGATCTCCGTCCCCCGGAGTCCGAGGAAGCCCGCCGCCTCGGTGTGTCCTCCTGCAGCCACAGAGGCCAGAGGTCACGCACCTGCGCCCACCCCGGGCACAGGAGGGACTCAGGAGACCGGAGGCCCCAGAGCAGTGCTGCGTGCCGAGGGAGCTGATCTCATGGCTGGGGCGGGGGGCGGGGGGCGGTGTGTGTGGCGGTGACTCTTGGCCCGGGTGCTTCCTGACAGGGCCCAGGCCCCAGGCCCCAGCACCCACACCCAGGGCAGACCCCCCCAGGAACTGGGGTTTTGTGGGCAGGGTAAAAAGGAAACAGAGCAAGAACAAGTCTTTTAGGAAATACACCTGCTCCCATGCCCTCCCCCTAGGCCCCTCCAGAGACAGCCCGTGTATGCCCACATCGAGCATGGGCTCTCTTTCCCACACGTGCACACGCGTGCACAATCTCATCTCCGTCTTGGCCCGCTGAAGGGAGGGGTCCTGGGGGACGGAGGGGTCAGAGAGGAAGGCGCAATGGGTAGAACTGTGGCCCGGTGGGCAGCAGGGCAGGGCTGCGTGGCTGCACAAACGGGGGGGAGTTGCCCACACAGGATGATGAAGGAGACATGCTCACACCTGCACTTTCCCTCAGCCCGTGGTCTCTGTCCTGCAGGCTTACCGGGAGTCCGGAGCCAGCACCCTCCGCAGCGCGTTCATACACAGGGGAGGACCCCTGTGGCCGTGGCCGAATGATCTCGTCCACGGGCCCTTCAGTCACCTGGCAGGAGAGAAAAATCAGGTAGCCCTCAGCCACCTGGGCTCTGCGCAGGCCCAGGAAAGGCTGGGGGCTCTGTGAGGGGGGCATGCATCCTCCAGGGGCCTCGCTTACAGACTGGTCCTCTTCTGTGTCTGCGTCCGGCTCCTCAGGCTGCAGCTGCCGGCCAGACACTGCAAAGAGAGAGGCTGAGTCAGCGGGGCCGTGCAGGTGGGGAGACCAGATGGCGGACCCGGGGGGCCGGGCCCAGGCGAAGTCCGTCCGTGCACCTGGTGCACGCGTCACCCCATCCCGGACACTGGGTCTGGGAGCACACGCAGGGGTGGGCAGGTTGTGACATCAGGTCAGGAAGCGGTGAGCCTGCGCAGGGGGACTCAGGCGAAGTAGCCTTCACAGATTTAGTCCCAGAAAGTCACCAAACAAACACACAGAGAAACAACAATCCAGCCCCGAGGGGGCCAGAACCCAGAGTTGCTGCAGTGTCCAGCACTCAGCCAGAAGTGACATGACACGCAGAGAAAGAAGAGCGTCTGATCCATACCAGGGAACAAAGCAACTCGCGGAAGCTCTCTGAACGTCCAGAGGTGGGACTGAGCACTGACTTCAAAGCAACGACTATGGATGGAAAATACCGTGGCTCAGCGAAGGGAGGCTGTCCTAGAGAAACAGAGATTGTAAAAAGGCTACATGGAAAGTCTGGAGTTGAAAATGTACTACAGGGACTCAGTAGCAGAACGGACATGCCAGGAGAAAGCATCGAAAAAACTTGTAAATTAATAGAAATTGGCCAATTTGGAGAACAGAGGAAAAAAGATTCAAGAAAGTGGCGGTGCCCGCGAGATGTGCGAGAGCACATTCAGCCCAGCAGCCTGTAAGTGGCCCGAGTCTCAGAAGGAGAGAGAGAGAGAGGGAGGGAGGGAGAGAGGGAGGAGAAAGGCCGCCGGGAGCTATCTGCAGACCCAGGAGGCTCGGCCATCACAGCGGGATAAACACACAGAGGTCCGGACCCAACACATCACAGCCCAGACGATGAAGAGAGGGGAAGATTCTGAAAGCAACAAGACAAACAGGAGCTGCACAGTAAGGGTGGGGACCACACAGTCAGCACCCGGCGCCCCGGGAGCTGGGCGTGCGCCGTGGAAGGGCACACTGGCGGGGCTGAAGGGAAGACGTCGGGAAGCTAGACCTCCAGGCCTAGCAAACCGTGCTGCACAAATAAAGGCAAACGGAGGCATCTGCAAATGAGCCAAGACTGGGAGAATCCACTGCGGGCGCGTCTGCCTCCCCAGCAGTGCTGAAGAAAAGGCACGGCTGCGGGAGCCTATCTCAAGTCCGCAGGGAGGAACGGGGAGTGCGGAAAACGCTACATCGGCGGGCGAGCACGAGAGAATATAAATATACCTTTTCCCTCCGTCCAGCTCAAGTCTTCACTTCTTTAAAAGACACGACGTTGTAGGAAGCAGGGGGTTGGCAAACTTTCCTTGTAGAAGGCCAGACAGTCTAGGCGTTGGAGGCCACGTGACCACTGCAACAGCCTGAACTCCCCAAACAAGCAGCGGGCGGGGCTCAGGGCACAGGCCAGTCCTTCCACTCCCGGGGGGGAGGCAGTCATCCCAGGGCCGCCTCGTTGGGATTACCACACATACAGATGCGATCCGTATGTGATGACCAAGGCAGGAGCGAGGGGGAGGAAAGCACATACGTTGGGTCAAAGCTTCTCTATTTTACCAGAAGGAAGTAAACATCGCTAGGGTTACGAGTGGGCACAGGCGTGGACCATAAACAGGCTTAGGAGAATCTGGGGTGATGGGAATGTCCTAGAACTGGATCGTGGTGATGGTCGCACAACTTCACAAAGCTACTAACAACGATTGAACTGTACATTCACAGTGGGTGGGTATTGTGGTATATAAATTATCCTCCATCGAGTTGTGCAAGAAAAACGGAATTGATTGCACAAAACAAAAGTAATAAAATGTAAAATTTACCATGTGTAGAAGTAAAGCCTATGACGACTATAGTTTGAAGGATGGGGTTGCAGGAATGAAAGTTACCGTAAAGTTGTAAAGTTCTTACCTTATACATGAGGCAGTATATACTGTGATGGGTACAGAATACATAGTATAAGCCATAAAGGAACCATTGTAGAGGATGCAGAGCTAATAAGCCAACAGTGGAAATGAGATGGAATCCTAAAAATCCATTTTCTATAGATATATACAATGTGTGTCTCTCTTTCTATGTATATTTAAAATGTATATTCCTGAGTAATTATATATGTGTAAATGTATTTAACTATCCTAAAACATGGTAAGGAAGGAGGGAGAGAGGAGCAAGGATAAAACAGAAAGCCATGAGCAAGACGGTGGGATTTCGACCAACCACGTTCACAATTACATTAAGTATAAAGGGACTTAAAATTCCAATCAAAAGGGAGAGATTGTCAGAGGACATTTAAAGAGGCAAGACCTAACCATATGCTGTTTACAAGAAATGGACTATAAATGTAAAGATATAGATAGGTTAAAAGTGAAAGGAAAGAAAAGTATACACCACGCATTAACTGTCCTAACATTTTATAATGATAGAAGGGATGGGGGAGGGGGGCGCCTGGGTGGCTCCGTCGGTTAAGCGTCCAACTCTTGGTTTCAGCTCAAGTCGTGATCTCAGAGTCATGGGATCGAACTCCACATTGGGCTCTGCACTGAGTACAGAGTCTGCCTGAGATTCTCTGTCCCTCTCCCTGTGCCCCTCCCACTGTGCACTTGATCTCTCTCAAATAAATACATAACTCTTTTTAAAAAGGGAATAATTCATCAAAAACCACAATAAACTTGTCTGTATACACCTGATAACAGCGGTTACAAACACAGAAGAGAAAAGTGGCCGCACTGACAGGACACTTAAATCCACAATTACGACAGGAGATCCTAACGCTCCTCTGGGTACAGAATAGGACACATAAGAACAGGTGAATAACCAGTGAACCAGTGAGACCAAACTGACACTTGGAGGCCCCTCCACCTGCTCCTATGTGCACATGGGACATTCACCAAGATAGACTACATGTCTCAGTAAGTTTAGAAAAAAAAGGGGGGGCACCTGGGGGCACAGTCGGGTGAGCGTCCGATTCTTGGTTTCAACTCAGGTCATGATTTCAGCTCCATGCTCAGAGGGGAGTCTGCTTAAGATTCTCTCTCTCCCTCTGGCCCTCTCATGCACTCTCTCTTTCTCTCAAAAATAAATCTTTTTAAAGAATAAAATTAATAAAATGTTGGGGCACCTGAGTGGCTCAGTCGTTAAGCGTCTGCCTTCAGCTTGGGTCATGATCCCAGAGTCCTGGGATCGAGCCCCGCATCGGGCTCTCTGCTCAGCAGGAAGCCTGCTTCTCCCTCTCCCAATCCCCCTGCTGTGTGCCCTCTCTCACTGTGTCTCTGTCAAATAAATAAATTAATTTAAAAAAATTAATAAAATATTTCAGTAAGTTTAAGACAACTTAAATCATGCTAGGTATTTTCTCTGATGCCCAGCAGAATCAAGGCAGTATGATATAAATATAAAAGATCAATGAAATGGAATACAAAGTCCAGAATATCCCCACACTTTGTGCGGTTGATTGATTTTTGACAAATCAGCCAAGTTATTTCAATAGAAAAATCGTAGTCTTTTCAACAATGGTGCTGGGACAACTGGTTATGTGTTTGGAAAACAAAAAACAAAACAAAATCCTGGACTCTTACCTCATGTTACACATAAAAATGAATTCAAAATGAATCATAGAGCTAAATGTAAAACCTAAAACGATAAACCTTCCAGAAGAAAACACAGGGGACATTCTGTACCACCCTGGGGAGGCAACGTTTTCTTAGACAGGACACCAAGGGTGTGACTCACAAAAGAAAATGCAATAAATTACATTTCATCATAATTAAATACTTCCGGTCTTGAAAGACATTCTTAAGAAAATGAAAAAGCAATGCATAGATCTGACAAAGGACTTGCATCCAGATAAACTGACAAATCAACAGATAAAAGACAAAAAAAAAAAGCACCTCAATTAAATATGGGCAAAAGATTTGAACAGACACTTGACAAAAAAGATATACTGATGCCCACAAGAAAAGATGGATGACTTCCTTAGCTGTCAGGAAAATGCAAACGAAAACCAACAGAACAGAAAAAGATCCCAGAACCGAACTCACAGATGCAAAGCTGTGGGAAAGGGATGATGGTCTTTTCAGTTACTCGTGTGGGTCTGTTGGCTATCCATGTGAAAAATATTAATCTCAACCCTATGCCAGCCATGGAAAGTATTAATTTCATATGGATTGTAGGACCAAAGCAGAAGGTTTAGCAATAAAGCCTCCAGAAGATAAATAGAAACGACAGTGGGGATGGGGAAGCAATTCCTAACCAGCGTACTGAAGGCGCCAGGCCCATAGGATATGGCGGAGAATTGGTCTACGTCAACATGAAGAGCTTCCGTTCATCACAAGACATCGCTGAAGGAGTCAGCAGCCAAGGTATGGACTGGGCAGAGATTTGCAACACACTTACCAAACCAAAGCCTCCTGCCCCGAATGTACGAAGATTTCTTGCAAACCAAAAGGAAAAGACAAACAACCCAATAGAACAATGGGCAAGAGGGGTGCCTGGGTGGTGCAGTTGGCTGAGCGTGACTTCATTTTGGCTCAGGTCACGATCTCAAGGTCATGGGATCAAGCCCCATGTCGGGCTCCACACTCAGTGGGGAGTCTGCTTGAGATTCTCTCTCTCCCTCTCCCTCTGCCCTTCCCCCCACTCGTATGAGCTCTCTCTCTCGCATAAATAAATCCTTAAAAAGAAAAGAAAAATCGCCTGCCCCCCACCGCTGCTTGTGCTCACACGCGCTCTCGCTGTCCCTCTCTGTCAAGTTTGTAGGATTTGTACTCTTGTTCAAGAAAGAATTTTTAAAATGCTCCATGAAACTGAAGTGAGGAAATGATAAACTTCCTGCCGATAAGTCTGAACGTTCAGACGAACTGGACGGACCTGTAGAGAATAATGAGGCCAACGCAGCCCAAGGAGAAGCGGCCTGTCTACATAGTTCTGTCCTGATCCAACAATCAAATCCTTATTCACAGCTTTCCCACAAACACGACTCCAGCCTGACTCCCCGAAACTGGGCCGCGTACTCCACGAAGACGCAGCAGTGATGGACGCGAGCTCCGGCACACGGGCCCGGGCTTGGGGAAGCCCTCTCTGCAGGTGCCCACACTGCCGGTGGCGAGGGGACCCAAGCCCCCGCCCACTGCAGGCTGCAGGGCAACGAGTGGGAGGTGTGAGTCCCTGCCCCATGGGGTGGGCACCCAGCCGGGGGACTGGGCAGGTCCCTGTCCCTGTGAAGCAGATGGGGGAGGCCCAGCCCCGCAGGAGTGTGACTGTGGCCACTGCTCTTTGGCCAAGTTGCTGTGTGACCCCGAGCAAGCCTGCACCTTCTCTGGGCCTCGATTTCCCCATGGACATCTGGGGGCCGCTGTGCCCACCTGGAAACACCAGGGGGACTGCCAGGGTGGGGAACGGAGAGTGGGGAGCAAGTCCCTGCCTCTGATCTGGGCCTTGCCTCCCTTCTCTACGGAGCCAGCTCCCCTGCACAGCAGCCAAACGCACCGTCCTGCCTCAGTTTCCCTTCCAATTCCACCCAGGCCCGTACCCCCAGCCCAAGGTGGGTACGCCTGTGTAAGCAGTGAGAAATGAGAGAGCCGGCCTGGAGGAGGGGAAGACACTTGCCCAAGGCGGCTCGCCCCCGGGGCTGGGGTGGTGCAGGGCAGGGCTGAGTCCAGAAGAGGTGGTGCCCACCCACACCACCAGCGCACGAGGGACCGAGGGACCGCAGTGGGGGCGGCGCGGAGGAGGGTCCGGTCTGGGGTGGGGCCTAGGCAGGCGGAGGGACTTGGGGAGGGCTGCCAAGCTCCCCCAGCCCGCCCAGAAACCTGCCGCCCGGCTGCCCGACCTCGCCCAGAGCTCCGCGGCCAGCTGCAGCCGTTTCTGTGAATCAGACAACAAAACAAGAGCGGGTGTCCGCCCTCTCCTGGCAGGCATGTCCCTGGAGCGGCTGGGGGCGGAGCGCGACTGGCTGGGGAAGGGGACCGCAGGCATGGCCTCCAGTTGGGCGCCCCGTGCTGGGGGGCGGGGGGGGGGCACCGCGGAGGAAGGCTCCTGTAGCCGGGCAGGGGTCCCGGCCCTGAGAAGCTGCAGCCCCAGATCCACTCCGGG
Source organism: Leptonychotes weddellii (assembly GCF_054177405.1). NCBI lineage: Eukaryota > Metazoa > Chordata > Mammalia > Carnivora > Phocidae > Leptonychotes > Leptonychotes weddellii. The sequence goes on along the minus strand of NC_138377.1, from coordinate 397,687 downwards.
GGCGTCTGGCGGGCGCCGAGGGCCATGGCGAAGGTGTGGACAGCGCGGAGGCGGGGGCACACCCCGCCCTGGGAACCAGGGCCACGGAGCGCAGCCGGCCCTGCTCCAGCCAGCCAGCCCCGCCTCGGCCCCCTGGCACCGCAAAGGGCCCCACGCCCACTGTGGGCTGAAGAGCAGGCTTGGCTGAATCAGGGGCAGGGACTTGCTCCCCACTCTGTTTCCCGAGGCCACACCGCCAGGAGGGTGTGGTTTTGAGCTCTAGGTCCCTCTGCACCCCCTCAGGCAGAACCGCCGGCTGGCCAGCGCCTGGCCCCAGGACGCACAAACAGGAAGGAGGAAATCCTGCCTGCCCACTGCAGGGCAGAGAGGCCGGGAGCCTGCCAGGCTCGGACCTGCACCCTGGGAGGGAGGACGAGGCACCCCAGGATCCCCCAGAGCATGGTCCTGTCAGTCCCCATGTGCCAAGCCCCGCCCAGCCGTGAGTGCAGGGGCGGCCACCCGCCCGCCTGACCCGGCCCCTGCCCACTGTGGTCCCACAGACAGGCTCTCTAGGCAGTCCAGCGACAATAAGGTCACCAAAGCCCCATTTCACAGAGGACAGGGAGGCGACAGGCTGAGCCCCTGGTGCCTCCCCAAATGCCCTTCCTGCTCCTTGTCCTGCCTCAGCCCCTAACCCTAACCCTTCCCGGCCTCAGACGCCACTGCAGCATCCAGCTGCCTCCGGGGCTGGCACTAGGGGTCACGCCTCACACACCCCAGGGGCTGCGCCCGAGCCCTTCCGGTGAGGGGTGAGGGTCTATGCTCCCCCAGCAGCAGAACAGCTTCACTGCCGAGAACACTGGAATATTCTGGGGCGGGGTCTCAAGGAAATGTGTCTGGAGAGTGGGCACAGCCAAGGTGAGGTGGTGTGCTGACAGGGGACCAGGTGGAGGGGATGGAGAAAGTGGGGCGCTAGCCCGGATGCCTTTCCACGCTCAGCTCGCCCCAGCCGGGGACTCTCCTGCCAGCCCCTGGCCAGAGTAGGGCCATCCGTGGGTGGGGCCATTTTGCTTGAACAAAACCCAGGTTTGCATGGACACTGGCTGCCCTCCAGGGGGGCCAGGTGTGGTGGGCGCTTATGCATGTCACCAGGGCAACTGCGGGCCTGCGGGATTATGAGATGGCAGGGAGGGGAGCCGCAAACGGGGACTCGGACCGTGGCCTGAGAGGTCCAGCATGGGTGTGTGCACGCCCATGAGGGCGTGTGTGTGGACATCTGTGCCCGGGCCTGGGCCCCTCCCTGTAGCTCCAGTGCACAGTCCCTGACGAGGCCCCCCGACCTCCCAGGGAGCCGTGGGGGTGGGAGCCCGAGGCAGGCCCACCCCTCAGGGGACGCTGCCCGTGGGCTTGGAGCCCAGTGCTCACACAGGCACACGGCACGCTCAGACCCCACCCCATGCTGGAACCTCACGAGGAAAGTGCTGGGCTCGGCTGACGGGTCACGAGAACTTCAGACTTCCCAAAGCAGCAACCACAGGCGGCGAGGGCCTGCCCCCCTCCCACCCTCCCCTTCCCAGCCTTCTCAAGGTAACTCTGCTGCTTGGGGAGGCCAGCCTGGCTCCCGCTCTGCCCCCAAGGCCCTAGCCTGGCTGCCTAGGCCTGTGTGGGAGGGTAGTCATCCCCCCCAAACCTGCTCCCGCTGCTGCCCGGGCTGCAACCAGGACGCGTTCACATCACCCTGCATCGCTCCCGGATGCCCAGCTGGCCCACGGCTCCCCCCAGC
>NC_138377.1:319329-395825 GCF_054177405.1 Leptonychotes weddellii | reverse complement strand
GGGGGGGGGGGGGGGGGGGGGGGGGGGGGGGGGGGGGGGGGGGGGGGGGGGGGGGGGGGGGGGGGGGGGGGGGGGGGGGGGGGGGGGCCCAGCACGTCTCCTCCTGTACCCGGAGAAACTGAGGCAGGCACACCAACCTGCCAACTCCAAAGGGCCCAGCAGCCAAAAGGAAAGGCCCCACACTCCGGCCCATCCCAGATGCACCAGTGGGCCCGAGCCTGTTTCTCTCTCTGAGCTGAGAGGCCAGTACCCCAGACATCCGGCCCACCTGTTGCCTGCAGTGAGCCTGGGCTTGCTGGAAGCACCCTCCCTAGACTCCCAGGGCCCTCAATGCACGCACAAGGACAGTGGGCAGCCCCTGAGGAACGCTGCCCGGCCACATGGTCCAACCTCGGGGATCTGCCTGCCCTGGGACTGCAATGGCTGAGCTGGTGCCCTGGACCGAAGGCCTGTCCCTCCAACATGGGCTCGGGCTGAGGCAGGGCAGAGGGTCGGGGAGATGACAGCCCTGCTTGGTGCCCAGCCTGAGCCCCCCACCCGGCCCCCACAGGTGGTGGGTGGTGAGGTAAGCAGGCACCCAAGGGCTGAACCCGGGAAGGGGGCTGGCACCTGGGGCAGGGGGCTGGGGACTGGGAACAGGGGGCAGGGGGCAGGGGGCTTTGGACAGAGGGCAGGGGGCTGCAGGCTGGGGGCAGGGGCTGCAGGCAGGGGGCAGGGGGCTGCAGGCTGGGGGCAGGGGGCTGAAGGCTGGGGGCAGGGGCTGGGGGCAGGGGCTGTGGGCAGGAGGCAGGGGGCTGCAGGCTGGGGGCAGAAGCAGGTACAGAGGATAGCCACAGTGGCTTACCCAGGTCGATGTCCTCCCAACTTGCCCAGAAGTGAAGATCCCAGCTGAGCTCCCTCCGGCTGCCCTCCTGGGTCCCTCCCCTCCACAGCCCTGCTCCGCTGCCCCACCCTGGCCTCCTCCTCAGGCAGGCCCGGAGCCCCGCCAAGCCCCCCTCGCCCTAGCAGAGGGATGGGCGGGCCCCCTCACAGGCCTGGAGCTGAGCCAGGCCCCGCCCCCCCAGCCTCAAGGAGCTGGGGAGCCCGCCCCTCCCCCAGAGTGCCCCCGCCCCAGCCCAAGCAGCTGACTGGGAAAGGAAACGCTGGCCAGCCCCGGGATGTCTGAGTCACTACCACCCGCCAGCGCAGTCCAGTCCAGTCCTGCTGTGTAGACAGGTAGGCAGGACCAGATGTCAGATAGGACATCCCCCGCAGCCCCTCCCCACCCCGGCCAGGCTGTTCATGGGCCCTGCGCCTCAGTTTCCCTGTACATGGGGGACCAGAGGCTCGGAGTGGGCCAGACCGGGGGTTCAGGGAACAGGGGGCACAGCCCGAGAGGTAGATAGGCCCTTCCAAGACAGTCTTGCGACGGGCACTAATTCCGGCCCCGTCTGGGACCTGAGGCCTTCAGGCTGTGTGGAGACCCCTGCCCAGGGTACAACCAGCCCTTCCACATGCAGCACAGACCAGCAAGGCCAGAGCAGGGCCGGCCCAAGCTCACCCATGGCCTGGGCTGCTGAGTGACCTTAGGGAAGCCTTGCTCGTCTGCCCATGTCCCTCAGGGGCAGCCTGACCCCGGCCACCCTTCCAGCCCCTCAGCCCAAACTCAGCAGCCACCACCTCCCAAAGCCCTAGGGCCTCCGACGAGCCAGGTCGGGGGAAGGCCCTAGAACCTGCATTTTAACCCCCTCCCCAGTCATCTGGCTATAAGCACAGCCTCTGAGTCTGAGACCCCAAGTCATCCGCTCCCCAAAGCGCCAAGTGCCTGGCCTGTCAGCTCTTGTCACTCACCCTGCTGACCCTCAGGACTCAGCCCCCACCCTAGGTGCCAAGGGGGCGGGTGGGAGGATGCAGATTCCGGCTCCGAGGCCCCTCCCAGCTCCAGGAGCCCAGGCAGGCCTGGGCAGGACCACACGGGCTGAGCCATCAGCAGATCTCTCGCTGGATCCCAGAGCTGCCCCGCCCTGTGCCCCACGGCCCCGTGGGTGGGGTTCAGCTGGCTGCGGCACCTGCACCCCACAAGCAGGTTGGAGCAGGCCCGCACAGCTGAGGAACCTAGCCTGGGGTTCCAGGGCAGTGAGGGGTCAGGCCCAGCCCTGGGGACGTGGTGGTGGGACGTCTGCACCCAGGCCAGGATCAGCGAGGCCACTGCAGGCTGGGGGCTCTGGGGACCGCTGAGGGCAGCAGGCCCCGCACCGGGACACAAGAAGCCAGGAGCGGCCTGGGGTGGGGGGACAGTAAGGGAGGGCGCCTGGCCACTCAGAGGGACCCCAGGTAGGGAGGAGGCTCTGGCTAGCCCAGGCCAGTGGGCACTCTTGGCCCAGCGCGGGTGAGAGGCCCCAGGGTGGGTCCCCAGTCCAGGAAGGAGGGACAGTACCCAGGCCTCTCCCAGCCTCCCCCTCTCTAAAAATTTAACGGTCACAAGCAAGTCTATTTACCGTGAGACAGGAAAGCTGGCCAGGCCTGCCGGCCAGGGACCTCACCCACTCCCACAGCCCCAGATGGTTCTCACCTGGGAACTCTGTTTACTGCCTGACACCCCACAGGTCTGTCATCTCCCCCAGGGCAGGGCTGAGCCCAGCTGGAAGGGAGGCTGCTGCTGGTACCGAGCAGGCCACCCCCCTCCTTCCCTCCTGAGCCTGGGTGTCCCAAACCCGCAGAGCCTCGTCGCCAGCCCCGTCCTCCGGGACCCCGCTGCCCCCCAGCTCCCTTGCCCCTGGCCGTGTGGCCCTGGAAAACTACAGGAGCCTGGGCTGGGCCCCCAGCTCACACGGCCAGAGTGAGCTGTGGCCAGATCCACCCCCCACGCTGTGCGGCCTGCAGGCTGGGGCCTGTCCTCCGGCCCCACCCTCCCCCACACCCTGTGCTCTGCTCCCCGGCACACACAGACCCCCTCCAGGCTCTCGGCTGACTCTCCCCACGGGCAGCTAGCGCCCACAGCCCTCGGCAAGCGCTGTGGACTTGCGGCTCCCCTGCCGATGGGAGATGGGGGCGAGCAGGGCCTGCAGATGTGCAGGCCACAGCCGGGAGCCCTGGGCTGGCAGAGTCAGGCCGGAGGCACAGGGCTGTGGGTCCAGGCCACTGTGAGCTCGTAGGGGCAAGAGTCAGGGGGCCGCCCTTCATACCTTGCCCCTGAGCTGGTGTCCGGTCCCACGGGGGTCATACCCGGCTCTCCAGCACAGAAGGGCCCCTGTGCAAGGCCCTGCCCACTTGCCTCAGCTCCCAAGGACCCCATGCGGCCAGGCAGGTGCTGGGCCAGCTGATGGGTGTCTGCTGACCCGCCACACCACAAGTCCCGAGACCCAGGCCGTCCAGCACGTGTCCGCCGATGCCCACTGCCCAGGCAGTTGCAGCTCAAAGCCAGGGGCACCCCGGGCTCCTGCTCAGAGTCCGCACGGGAACTCAGCTGCCGGCAGGGGCTGGGCAGGGCCAGGGGCAGCTGATAGTGAATCAGCTGGGGAGGCGGCCAGGGCCAAGCTTGGTGTTCTCAGGAGATGTGTCACAGAGGAACCCTTGGGGGCTGGAGCCGCCCAGGAGTAAGGCCGGCCAGAGAGGGAGCTGCCCCTCGAGCGGTCCCACAGCCAAGTGCCCTGTGGGAGGCCATCCTCGTCCCCACCCTGGGAGGGGTCCAGCAGGGCTGGCAGCTCTCGGGACACGCGGGCCTCAGTGGGAGACAGAGGTGCGGGGGTGCGGGCAGCCCCTGGTCTGACCCCCACTCAGGGCAGAGGGGCTGGAGCCCCAAACAAAGGGGGCATGACCTGGCCAGATGGGGCTGAGCCCCCGGGCTGTCCCCTGCTGCTCCTTTCAGAGCCTCGACTCTCCTCTTGGCACTGGACACCCGCATCCGGTGCCATGTCCAGGCCAGAGTGCCGCTTGTGGGCCCCTCTCAGGATTCCTGCCGCAGACCCCAGCAGGGTCCAGGAGGCCGCCAGGCGGCCTCAGCCGGTGGCCCGGAGCCCGCTGTCCGCCGACACGCCCGTCAGTCACCGGGTCCCTGCCGGAACCTCTCTGGCCCCGTGGCGCCATGCCACCCCCACCCTCTCACACACACTGGGGTCACCGCAGGGCAGGAAGCGGGGTGGGAACCCAGGGCCACCACGTGCCGCCCCCGGCCCCAGCCCTTCAGGCCTTTGCATTTGAGAAAGTGCCTCAAAGTATTAAATATTTACCCCAGCAAGGCGGACCCTTGGCTCCCAGCCGCCTGCCGCTTCCAAAAAAAGACAAACAGAGGGAAGCCTGGCGGTAGAAGCAGCAGCTGGGCGGGCGCAGGCTCACCGGGAGCTGCGCCCAGACTCTCAGCAGAAAGCGCCCCTGACCTTCGAGGGGGCTGGGGGGCATGTCAGGGAGGTCAGGGTCACACAGCCAGGTCTCACCATGCATCCAGCTAAGCACCCCCACCCCAGCTCTCCCCACTTCCCCGCCCAGTCCTCTGCCCCCCTCCATTTCCTCCTCCTCCTGCCTGGCTTCATCCCTTCCCACGCAGACTGCCAGGAACCCGTGTGGGGCTCCCAGTGCCCTTGGAACAAACCCCCCTCCTAACAGCAGGCCCCTGCTTCTCTACCCTTCACCCCTACATGTATCCCCAGACCCACCCTGTTAATCTACTTGTCCCCCAGCCAAAGCTCTCTCCAGGCCTCTTGCACTCCTGCGCTCTCCCTACCACATGCACCTTCCTCCAGGAAGCCCTCCCTGACTCCTCTGTACACCCAAGGCTGGGCTAATGGCAGAAGCTGTGCCTGACTCACCTTAGCCAGATAGACAATGGTACAGTGTTCCCCGCTGTGTGACCTCCCACGGCCCAGGGCCCCCGACAGAGCCCTGAGTGTAGGATCTGCCTCCTCCGGCTGGGGAGATCTGGGTTTCCATGCCTTGAGTGAATGGCAGGGGCCCCCAGATGGCTAGTGCCCTGCCCCACCGGCCTGGGTCCTTCCCCCTGACACCTCCACTTCCTCACCCCCAGGCAGGCCAGCCCCAGGCTCAACCTGAAACAAGAAGCCTTCAGCCAAGGGCAGCCATGGAAGAAGGGATACAGAGAGGGTGGGAGTCTGAAGGTGAGAGAGAGCTGGGCCCAGCAATCCACGGGGCTTCCTGGAAGAGGCAGCTCCTAGCCAAGTCAAGGATGGAAGAGCTCAGCCGGAGAGAGAGAAGGCCATGAGGGCATTCCTTCCACAGGCCCAGCCACGATGAGCCCCAGCGGAGTGGGGCTTATACCACCTCTGGCGCACGGGGGCGGCAGGGCCTTTGGGGCGCTGGACACCGCCCCCTTCCCCCCTCCGAGACCTTGGGGCAGGAGCAGACTGTCCAGCTTCAGTTCTCCCACAGGGAAAAGAACGAGGCTGCTGTCAGGAATACATCTGCCACCGAGAGGGGGTTGGAGAATCTGCCTCATTTAGCTTAGGGAGGGCCCGTACCCCCACCCAGGATGGCCTCCGTGGCCTCCTCCTTGCTGCCCGCTCCTGCCGCGGACACTGTGGGCTGCAGGGAGCGCACCAGAGCTCTCCCTGGTGGGGTAAGGCAGCACCCGCCGACTTCACAGCACTGAGTGGGTGGAGGCCAGAGAGGCCCCGCGCTGCTGCAGGGCTCTGCCTCCCGCTCCAAGCGTCAGTGTCCCCTTCTGCAAAATGGGGACACAGCCCTCTCCCGGTGTGGACAACCCGGGGAAAGCTACCGGTGTAGACGGTGTGGGGACACTTGCCACGTGCACGGGCCCGTGGCCTCCCTGACCACACAGCTCTAGCTCTCTGCTCCACCTCTGCTGTGGGCAGCCGTGGTCACTTCTGTTCACGGACACAGTTCCAGCCCGCAGACCCTTGCAGCTCCAAGCCCAGGGCCATGCGAGGCCACCAGCCCTGCTCAAAAGAGGGAAGCCACCACAGGGATGCCCCCCACCGCAATGCTCTTGGGAAGGGCCCGAGTTACCATGGCCCCCCACAAGAAGAGACCACCCAGATCCTCCCTTATGGTGGGGCCTCCCAGGACCCAGTGGGCGCTTCTCAGAGTGGGGATGGGAGGGGGGCTCAGGCTAAGCCAGGGGCTTCGGGTGCAGGGCAGGGGCCCAGGGCAGGAGTAGGGGGCTCCCTGTCAGTCCAGCTGCGCAGGACCCAGCTCTGCCTTGGGAAGAAACTGGCTGCCTCTTGGGAAGGAAGCGGTGTGACGGCTGGTACCCATCACACAGTGAAGTGGGGGCAGTGCGCCCAGGTGGAGCTCCCTTCCCTCGCCTGCAGGGGCCTGGAAGGAGTTGGGGGCGAGCTGCTCGATGGCCAAGGTGCCCTGAGGCTGGGCGGATCCCCCCACGGGTGTCTTCTGGGCGCAGCCACCAGGGGGCAGCCTCCCAGTGCAGGCTGGACAGGAGATGGCTTCCTCCCCCAGCTGAGGGGAGAAGTGCACCCAAGCTCTGGGAGGGGTCTTCAAAGGACCTAGCATGGCTGGCCCAGGAGGACAGGTTTGGACTGGGCGGAACGATGAGGGTGCGGCAAGGCCTGCCCATCTCTGGTCTTCAAGGAGGGAACCGCAGCTGGGAGGACCAGGACCAAACCCCCCAGGGGCCTTATCGGGAATGCATGTTCCTTAGCCTCGGTGAAGGGTGGGGGAGGGCCTGGGAATCTGACCCAGCCCCCAGGGGCTCTGATCCAGCAGGTCTCCTCTCAATGCCCCATGAGAACCGCTGACATTCCCTAACAGCTGATGGTTTCGTAGACAGGACCTGAGGAGGGATGGCCCTGAGGCCAGTCCCAAGTCAAAGCAGAGAATAAGGGTCTCAGCTGCGGAGGGGCCTTTTTGAGGCAGCAGGGTGGATGAGATGGCTTTGGACCCTGCAACTTGGGAGTCTCTGGGTAACCTGTGAGTAAGGGTATAGGCCAGTGCTGGAGACAGCCCCGTGTCCTTCTGCCCCCTCTCCTTTCCCTGTGATGCAGCAGATCCCCAGGGATGTGGGCCACGGCCAGCCTCGGTCAGGAGGAGGGGGCTGGAGGCCCACCACAGCCATCATTCTCCCGAGCTTGTCCACGGAAAATCCCTTGGACAAGGGAGGGCCAAACGGGGGGCCAGCGGGGCCTTGGTGTTCACCAGAAAACTGGGCAACAGAAGGGACCCTGGGGGCTCCTGCTGCAGCTGGAGGGGCTGCCCAGGCCAAGGGGCACCCCTCCCCGCTCTGCATCAGCAGCACCATCATCATCTTCTACCCCAGTTTCCCAAGGAGTGGGGTCCAGTCTGCAGCAAGGCCCAACCCCCCTTGCTGGCAACTGGCCAGATGCCCTGGGTGTGGCTGCCGCATCGCTGACCCACTCCTGCCCCTGCCTCACCCCACCCTGCCCCCCAAGACGCTGAGACACCCAGGCTCTGGAACCAGACCTCATGCAAGGACAGACAGATAACAAAGCAGCTGGTTCCCATTCTGCAGCCAGAGGCGTGGGGAGGGGGTAGTGCCCCATGGGCAACGCCCACCTTCGCCTTCCCTTGCCCAGCACTGGGTACTCCGTGGCCTGAGCTCTGACCGCACTCGGGCCCCTCACCAAGCCCCAGACCTCAGGTCTAGCCCCACCACCTACCCGGTGACCCAGCCACACAGTAGCCACACTGTGGACCCAGCCCAGCCCAGCCTGGGACTCAGGACCAAGGCCAATAGCCCTAAGTCCTGTTCCAGCCAGGCCGCTCTCCCCCAAAGCGGGATAGAGGGTGAGCCTGGCAGCAGGTCCCCATGCCTGTGACCCACGGCCCTCACGCCCCACTCACGCCCCACTCACACGTGCGGCCCTCCCCAGGCGGCCGCCTCTAGGGACAAGACGACATCCCAGAGGGCTAGAGCAGGGGACAGTGACAGAGAGGGAAAGACAGGCAGGGGTAGTGAGTGACAGAGGTGGGGAGCGAGAGTGAGTGGTAGAGATGAGTCAGCGACCCAGAGAGACAAAGTGAGCGGCAGAGACGGAGAGAGGCAGAGCCAGGTAAAAGGCGAGATGCAGCAGGAGGGAAGGCAGCCCCGAGCAGCCCCGAGGCGCAGAAACGCGCGCGAGACCCCGGGCCGGTCCCCGAGGCGCCCCACCCCGGTCCGCACTGCGCACCCCGACGCGCCCGGCGCGCGTCCCCGCGCAGAGCCCACCCTCCCGAGGGGAGCGGGCTGCAGGCGGAGAGGAGGCGCACCGCTGCCGGGGGCTCCGGGCCAGGTGGGCAGCACCATGTGGAAACAGTCGCACATCGCGGCGGCGGGGCGGTGCGGGCCCGCGGCGGCCCGTCGCGTCCGGTCGCGGGTCTCGGCTCCGGCGCGCGGGCGGCCGGGGAGCCGGCGGGCGCCGCGCTCTGCCTCCGCGGGCTTGCGCTGCCGCGGGCCGCCGACCTCGGACTGCGGACCCAGCCGGCGCCCCGGGACCCCGCCACCGCCCGGACCCCGCCCCGCCCCGCCCGGCCTGGCCTCATTCAGCCCATTGGCTGCCGCCCGCCCGGCCACGCCCCCAGGGCCCACCTCCTGTCCGACCCCCGCTGCAGGCCCGCCCCGCGCCCTCAGCTGGCCTTTCTGAGTCCCGACAGTTGACTTTGGGCCCCTGTCAGGGAGGGGTCTCCGCACGCCGCGCCTGGGCTCCCGGGCTGGACCCGCGCTCCGCAGTCTTACCTCCCAGCCCAGAGACGGACATTTTAGTGACAAGCTGGGGTGCGGGGCACCCTGGGGGCCACAGAGGCAGCGGGAGCCCGTGCAGGCCATAGGCATGTGATTTGGCCTCACTGGCCCTGCCGAGGGGGCTCCCAGGCCAGAGGTGTGCTCTGCCCAGTAGCAGGGTGCCGCGGTGGGCGTGCGTGGGGAGGAGTTCCTGGCAGACTCCCAAGGGACAGTGTAAGCTGGGACTTCAGGAGTGCGGGAGGAGTGTTGGGTTCAGAGGCCACAGAGTAGTGTGTGTGCCGAGGACAGGGTAAGAGAGCCCAGGCTGAGAATTAAGTGCAGTGAGGCAGGGGGCAGCAAGACTGGGCAGTGGGAGCTGAGGAAAGACCACCTGGTGGCTGGGGGGGAGCAGGGTGGTTGTCCCTGGGGGGCACTGCTGGAAGTCAGGAGCCCTACAAGAGGGTGGGTGGGGGCTGGGCCAGGGCAGCAATATGAGGAGGGAGACAAGGACCCAGGATGTTCCAGAAGATGGCAGAGGGGCTTGGTAAGGACTGGAGTGGGATGGGCCCCTGGGCTCCAGCTTGGGTAGTATGCAGAAGATGACACTCCTTGGGGAATGGGCAGGGAGTCGCAAGGCCCAGGAGAATTCTGTTTCCACCGAAGCAGGGACTTAGCTGAGGCCCAGCCTGATGTAGATCTGAGCAAGGGGGCCTTGTGGTGTGGGTCCTGCCGGGGCTGGGGGTGGGAGGCCTGGGCCAGAACAGACCCAGAAAAGCACAACTACCGCCATGAGGACCATTCCGGGGGGCTTCCTAGGAACGGTGCCAGCGGTGCTCGGACAGACAGATGGACACACACGCACACACCTGTTCCTAGGGCAGAAAGAGACAGGCTGCAACGGGGGGCGGGCACTCAGACACACAAACTAGACACAGAGACACACACATCACACACACACGGAGACAAGGTGACGCACATATTCACACCAACACACAGACACAGACTGACTCGGATACGTCCCCGTGCACACACACTCCCACACGTACGGACACAGGTGTGCCCACGTGCCCAGGTATGCACAGCAGGACACAGACACACCCATGAGCACACACAGGCGCACTCCACTCCTGGGCTTCTGTGGGGATGCACACAGCCAGCCGGGCCCAGGTGAGCCTACCCAGCAGGATGACTCATGTGTGCCAGTTCCCGTTAGCTGGGCTGCAGCCGGGCAGCCGGCCAGCCGTAGGTCGGACAGACATGCACGGCACTGCTCGGAAGCCTCCCCTCCACTGAGCCCACGGCACAACGGGGCACAGCCCTGTCCTTTGGCTGTGGGTCTCACCCTTCCTGCCCTGGTGTTCTCCCGCAGGCTGGGCAGCATTGCCCTGCAGCCAGAGACCCTGTGCTCCCCTCTATCCCTGGAGTCCTGCCCTGCTCTGTCCATCTGGGAGTCCGTCGCTCATGGGTGCAGGGAGAGGGCACTCTTTGTGTCCCCGGGTGTGGTCCACATCTGTCCGGACCTGTTGGGATCTCGGCCTGCCCGTCTGTGTATGTGAGTCTGGCAGTGGGGGCCTGGGAACAAGGGGCCCTTGTATAATCAGGGACTAACTTAGGGCACAGACCCAGTTCTGTGTCCCCCTGCCCCATTAGATGAGTGACCTTGGCAAAGTCGTGTGGACCCTGGCTCCCTGTCCAAATGAAGTGGCCTCATTCCATGTGACATCCTGATGTCCAGCATGATGGGGCTATGGTGGCTCCTCCCAGCTCTGTGGGGAGGGCAAGGATGGGGCCCTGGGTGGGGAGGCCAGGGAGCTGCCCCTCCTGAACAGAGGTCAGGAGCAGGGGTCTCACATGGCTGCTGAAGGAACAGCCCTCACCCAGCCCCTGTGCAGCTGGGTGGTCCCTGGGACCGCTGGCTGGCCAGGGACCCTCCCTGGGGCCACTTCTGCACATGGCCTTGGTGAGGGCTGGGTGGGCTTACACTACCCTGCTGGGGCCTTGCTCACTCTGCAGCAAGGGAGTTGGCTTGGCTTGGCTCAGGGCCCAGATTCAGGACGCTCCTGCCCCAGAGGCTGCCCCTCCCTTCTCCTGCCTGCTCTCAGGCAGAAGGCCGATATCACCTGTTATGCTCACCCCTACACATCCCCTGGGGGCCCCTGGGGGCCCCATTTCATCTCTAGGAGGGCCTGGCACCTCAGCAGAGTATGCCACTGTGTAAAGGGAGATGGTCCATACTTTGGCCCTCACCCCCACCCCAGGGCCTGCCATCCCGGGCCCTGCCTCCTGGTACCCACCCCTCCTCCCTCCTGCAGGGGCCTCAGAAGCCCCCCCTGGCCCCAGGATCACAGGGTCAGCCCGGGGAGAAAGCTGCTCGGGTGGAGCCTGTGAAGCCCATCCATAGCCACCCCCCACTCCCCGCCCGTCGCTACCCGACGCCCCCCCCCGCCCCGCCAGCCAAAGCCTGGCTGTGAGTCTGCCACAGAGCCCTGAGCTGCCAGGAGCTGCCATCGTCCTGCCCCGCTACAGCCCTGCCCCATGGCCCCTCCAGGGACAGATGCCCTGCTGGGAAAGGTGACAGCAGTTGGACGTGGCTCAGGAGCCCCTGCTCTCCCACAAGCCAGACTCACAGCCACCCCTGGCCCATACAAGGCCCCCACCCTCAGAGCACTGGGTGGGGCGCACTGTTCTGCAGTGCCCCGTGCTCTCTCCCATGGGCACACACAGGCTCAGCCTCCTGCCTCGGACCACCGCGCTAGGCCACACCTCAGCCCGGCCCTCGCTGATGGGCGGGGGTGTCAGGTTTGGCCCGCAGCCTCCCGAGGCTGGGTGCCTGGGAACCAGGGCCTAGGATGCAGGGCACTGGTGGGGCCGGGATGAGGAGTCGGGCCTCTCCAGGCTGGCAGGGACGCCCAGAGCATCAATGATTGATGTCTCTGTGCGGCAGCTGCTGCACCATAAGCAAAAATAGCTCTGCATCGTCCCTGGCCCAGCCCAGCCCAGCCCAAGAGTCACAACTGAGTGGGGGGGCCGCGTAGGACCCCATCAGCTGCCATCTGCCCTCCCATTCAGTCCTCACATGGTGGGGAGGGGGCGGGCTTCAGGTCTGCTGACCCTTGGCCTCTAACTGCCTCAGTCTCCCCCAAGCTGAGTGCCTGCTCCAGGCCTGGGGAAAGGTGGCCTCCTTGACTCATCCCAGTGGTTTGGGTCTGAGAACCCCAGAGGAGCAGAATACCTAGGTGCTTCTGGGAGCAAGGGACACCTCCCCATTGCTCATCAGGCAATGGCTGGGAGGCACCAGGATACTGCGGGGCTCTGAGCCAAGTGGAGGCTGGCCCCTTTCTCCTGAGGCTGGGACAGGGGAGGCTTAGTTTGGTGGCAGAGAAGCTGTCCCCCACCCCTGTTCCGCAGGGCAGGGGGTCAGGGATGGACTGAGCTATCCTGAGAGGAGCCTGGGGGGCCACATGGGCTCTTCCTCCTAACTACACTGTGCCCACCCCCTCCACTCATGCTTGTGTCCCCTGAACCCTCACTTTAATGGCGCCATGCTCCCCTCTGACCAGTCTCCCTCAGCAGGTGAAGCCTCTTCAACTTGAACAGATACCTGCCCTGCCCCCCCCCCCGGAGGCCTGGCCCTCGGCTTGTGCCCCATGTCTCATGCCCATTCTGCTCAGTTGGCCAGAGGAGCCAGGAGCCACCTGTCAGCTCCCTGGGTTACACCCCCCAAAACCTGCAGCCAGGACTGAGCACCCTACGTCAGTTCACCTCTGCCACCTCCTCTGAGTCTTGGCTCCCACAGGCAGCACCTTTTTAGTAGTCAGAGGTCACCGCTGTAACAAATAACCACAGTGGCTTACACCGACACGTTCATGCCCTGCGGCTCCAGGTGTCGGGAGGGCTGTATTCCTTCTGGGGTTCCAGGGAGGTGTACTTCCTTGCCCTGTTCAGGTCCTAGAGGCGGCCCGCATCCCTCCGTTCAGAGCCCTGCATCACTCTGACCTCTGCTTCCGTCTCTCCAGCTCCTCAGACTCTGATCCCCCCTGCTTCCTCCTTGTAAGGGCATCGGGCTCAACGGCATAACCCAGGACTTTGTCCCCATCTCAAAAGCCTTAACGTAACCATGTCTGTAAAGTCCCTCGTGAGGTCTTGTAAGGTCCTGTATTCACGGGTTCTGGGGACCAGGGCGTGGACATCTCTGGGCGGCATTATTCATCCACCACGGCTAGTAAGACAGGTCAGCCCACCTGCACCCTGAAGGTCACAGCAACATTTTCACTCTTCGCTGAGGCCCAGACAGGGCGTGGGAAACTGCTGAGCTCCCAAGAGCTGGTTCCAGCCCCAGCAACACTTCTCACTCGGGCCTTTGGGCCCGGGCTTCAGTTTGCCCACCTGTACACAGGGACAACTTTTCTCCTACCCCTTTCCCTCCCTGGACTACGAGGACAGCAAGGACAATGGATGAGGGGGTTCAAGCAGTGGGTAGACAGCAGAAATGCCTGGGACCAACACTGTCCCTGGGGTGACATCCAGGCAGGACAGCGGCACTGGCCACCTTCCCACAGGGTCCCCCAGGTGTCTGCCCAGAGCTGGGCAGTCGGACTGCATTGCTGGCTGGCATACCCCTCAGGAAGCACAGGAGGAGGCAGGAGGCTGCAGTCCAGGAGTCAGCGATGAGCTCATCTGGTAATTTTCAAAATTAAAATTTTCAGTAGCTGGGCTGACAAGGACCAGGGAGAGCGGGTGATTCATGCCAACAGGACAGGGCCCAAGGAGGTCACAGGGTGGAGAAATGCGCGGATAGAGGGAGCCTGGGGAGCGGGGTGTGGATCAGGGTTTCCGTCACTTCTGGGGAGGCTGGAGTCGAGCGCACTCAGCAAGGTGGATTTCGTGAGCCTGGAGGTGGGGGCGGATGGCAGCAGGAGGGGCTGGCTGTCCAGGGCCCACACCGGGCCTGCTGCGCCCCCTGTCTAGCCCGCAGGCGGCGGACCGCCATCCGCCCTCACGCGGGGGACAGCGCGGCCCTGGGACTCGGGAGTCGGCCGCGCGGTGCAGGAGGCAGCCCCACCGGAGAGGCCCGCGCGCACCGCGCAACCCGGCAGGGCGCGCTCGGGGCGGGCTGGCGAGTCGGGGCTCCAGAGGCGCGCGGGCCCGCTCCCGTTAAACCAGGGTCCCTCCTCCCGGGGGGCGAGGAGTTGGGGCCGGGGGGTGGGGTGGGGGACACGCAGGCGCACGGCGGGGCGGGCCGGCGCGCTGACGTCACGACGCCGGACGCCGGACGCGGGGGCCAGCGCGCTCCGTTGCCGGGCAACGGGCGGGCGTGGGGACAGCGGCGGCCGCAGCTCCGGTGAGCCGAGGTGGGTGCGGGCCGGGACCGCAGGCCGGGCTCTCGCGGGGACCCCGGCCCCGGGCTGTCCTCCGTCCCGCCCCTGGGCGACCCCATCCCCCGCGCTCCCGCCCCGTGCAGCCCCGGGAGGCTCTGGCGCAGCGCTGTGGGTGTCTCGTGAGCACCTCCCCAGCTCCCCATCGCGTGGACGCGGGCCGGGCGGCACCGACATGCAGGGCCAGCGGCAGCGGGGGGCAGGGCCTGGCCAGACACCCCCTCCCAGCAGGTGTCGGAGCGACCTCGCAGAGGAAGCAGGCGACGTTTCCCTCTGCCCGGCTTCTAAAGACAGCGGTGCGAGCAAGGCGCCAGCGGGGCGGAGAGGCGCTGGCGCCGAGTGGCTCTCCGAGGGCGGGGAGGGCTTTTCTACCTGCCCCGCCTGCGGCCCGGACCCCGGGGAGCACAACAGCGCCTGGGGGGAGTTTGAAGGCTTTCAAGAATCTTCGGCCAAGTCTGAACAGTTCTCCCCAAACTTTGAGCTCCCGGAGAGACCCCCACATCCTCGACGGCAGTCAGTGGCTTCTACCCAAAAGGAGCGTGGTTCTCGCCAGCCTCCCCAGGGCAGGCCTGGGGTGCCAGGAGCCGCGGGCAGCTCACCTTGTGAGGTATTTCTACAGCAGACCCTCTGGCTTCTGTGGGCTGGCCCGGGAGGGGGTCTGCTTCTCTCCTGGCCTTGGTCCCTGCCTGTGTGGCTGGCTGTCCTGTCCTGAGCCAGGGAAGGAAGGAGGCTGGACCATGCTGGGGGGCGACTCAGGAGCGAGCGCTTGTGTGCCCAGTGCTCCTGAGTCCAAGCACTGGGCCTCCACCATCCCGCCAGCCCACCTTCCCCGCTCCGTTCAGGGCACACCGGGAAAGAGCTTTTTGTCCAAATTGTCACTCCCCTTATTCAGAAAGCCTCACCAAGAGTCCCTTCCAGCCTGTGTGTGCTGACCGGGTGCTGGAGATGGCCTGGAGATCCCAGGCCGCGTCCCCTTTGCCTGTGGCACTGCCCTTCCTCACCTGACCACCAGTTTCACCTTTTTTATGACTGCATCTGATCCGTCTTTTCTTATCTTCCTCTTCCTTCCCTTGCTCCTCTTCCTCTGCCATCTCTTCCCAAGGGCTTACCCCGAAACCTCAGAACACCATGAGAACAAAAGGAGTCAGATGAGTAAGGGACGAGAGAAAAGGTTTCGCTGGTTCTAGGGATGAACTGTTTGCTTCCTGAACCAGTGTTTCCCTGGACCTCTGGCGGGAGGCGCTCTCCGTGCAGTCCGCTCTGCTAGCCCGCTGTTCTGAAAACAGGACTTGTCTTCCACTGGGACGAAGAGATCAGGGAACACTCTGACAATAATGTGAACTTTGCAAGAGACACTAGGTGAAGACAGAAAACTGCACCCTGCTGATGTGAATATATGCACTGCACACACACCCCCCCCTCCAACAGCTCTCGGGGCTCCCCGCCCTCCCAGCTTGCACACCTGCCCTCACCTCCACCTGCCCAGTGCACACCCACCCTCACCTCCACCTGCCTAGTGCACACCCACCCTCACCTCCAGCCCACCCAGTGCGCACACCCACCCTCACCTCCAGCCCACCCAGTGCGCACACCCACCCTCACCTCCAGTTCCACCCAGTGCGCACACCCACCCTCACCTCCAGTTCCACCCAGTGCGCACACCCACCCTCACCTCCAGTTCCACCCAGTGCGCACACCCACCCTCACCTCCAGTTCCACCCAGTGCGCACACCCACCCTCACCTCCAGTTCCACCCAGTGTGCACACCCACCCTCACCTCCAGCTCCTGGTTTGCACTCCTGTCACCTCCTGCCAGACTTTGGACGTTCATTCCAGCACTTCACACTAACTCCCAACCTTCTGACCTCAGGTCTTTGTCCAGGAAGGGCCACTTTTACCGTTGTGTGGATAGATTTCCCAGCCAGCTGACACGCGGGAAACACTTTTTTATCAGGTGCCTCTTTCTCGTGTGTCACTGACGAAGCTTATGAGTGCTGTGCCCTATCCCACTTTCCACGCCCTGTGCTTCTCATCGGGAGTGTGCAGAGCAGAGATTTTGGGGAGCGAGGGTGGGGTGCGGTGGCAGCAGCGATGGTCTGATTGTCCACACGCTTCGTTTGCACCAAAACTACGTATCGGGGGTAAGGGGCAGCGATGGTCTGATTGTCCACACGCTTCGTTTGCACCAAAACTACGTATCGGGGGTAAGGGGCAGCGATGGTCTGTCCACACGCTTCGTTTGCACCAAAACTACGTATCGGGGGTAAGGGGGCGTAATGTGTGTTTTTCTCTTTTCCAGCTTCTGCACAGCTACAAGGACGTGTTCAGGTTTGTTTTTCAAGAAGTACCAGTCCAGCAGGCAACTGAAGGCGTCTCCCCCTTAGACCGCATCTTAGAACTGCCTGGCTGTGAATCTGGACAGCAACTGTGGTAAGGAACTTACGTTCTTACAGCAAGTCTGAGTTTATACTTTTGGTTGACCAACTGGACCTTTACAGAGAGCCCGTCTCTCCCGAAGTTCCCACAGCCTTGGGGTCATGGGGTCCTCATGAGGGACCAGGCAGCACGGGTCGATGCTCTGGCCATGGTCACCCCTCTCAGAGCCATGTTCACCTGGAACGAGGTGGACGGGGGGTACCACCTCCCGGCATCTCAGTGCGAGTGCTGGGCGTGCGGAAGGGCCTGGGGGCCTGGGCCGTGGGCACGGGGCCCTCCCGGGGGGCCTGACCGACTGATCCTCAGCCACAGAGAAGACATGCTGGCGCCCCTGAGGGACAGTGTGAACCCACAGGGTCAGCCAGCCTGAGTGCATCTGGCACTAGCGGCAAGGCTGTGGTCCCCAGGGCCCGTGCCCTGGGACATCACAGATGCAGGTGTGCGCAGATGGCCGTGTCCTCAGATGCGCTTTCACTGGGCACTGAGAGAAAGCAAGTGCAGCCCACTGCATGATGTGCAGTGGTCGAAAAGCTCGAGGTCCGCTGAGCCAAGCCACAGGAGGAGGAGGTGAAAGTTGGTGTGAGCTGGCTTCCCTAACCCCGTGCCTTCTTTGTCAGAGAGTTCTGCACACCAGCCCTTCTGGGCTCCGGTCTTGGGTCCAGTCAGGGCCCGTCTCAGGGAGCCCCGGCAGGGGCGCGGAGACAGAGGCCTGGAGCCCGGAAGGCTGTCACCACCGTGTGCCCTCTGGATATGGTGCTTCCCCAAGGCGTGGGCCGGGCCAGCAGGCAGGTGGAAGGGCCTTTGGTGGCAGCATGAGCCTCAGACACCCAGAGACATGGGTGGTCCTGGGTGTCAGGCCTGGCAGGGCTGGACACTGGTGTGTGATGGGAAGTGGCTGTGACTTGGGTGTGAAAGCATGAGGACGGCTTGGACATGATGTGGGCACTTAGCGTAACTGCCCCTCCCGTGGTTCTTTGTGTGAACACCTTCCCTGCCCTCGCGGGAGCTGCGCTAGCAGCCGTGGACGGCACGTGGCCGATGGGGGGTGGCTCCTAGCTGTGGACAGCGCGTGACAGACTCCCAGTAGTCGTCTTCTAATCACTGCCCCACCCCTAGTTTTCAAGTGTCCCTGTGGTCCCTGCGATCACCAGGAACACAACCACGAAGCACCGGGCCTCCAGGACATCTGCCCCTTGGAGGAGCCGCTGAGCCGTGACCGTGAGCCCGGCGGGCCAGGGGAGGAGGGTGGGAGTGGGGTATTCGTCGGGGGGCACACGTCGTCTGAAGAAAGCAACACATGACTCGGCCCAGAAGGGAGCACTCTGTTCTCACAACCCCTGGGGGCAGGTGCCCTCTTGGCTTCTGTTCTGAAGGTTTCTCAGTCTCTTTAATGAACATATCTCTTTTCCAGTTCTGAATCTAGAAAACTCTGGAGAGCTCTTCAGAACACAAATAGCACGTCGGCCTCTCGATGCCTCGGGAGTGAGTCCCATTGCCAGGAAAACCTCTTCCTTGTTCTTGGAATAGACGCTGCTCAGAAGGTGAGTCAGGTGGACACGGGGCTCCTGGGGGTGCAGCTGGACTCCACAGCGACTTTGCCGGCCACCCTGAGGCCGCAGGGAGCCATCTACACAGATGGCATGAGGGTAGGGGGCCTTGCTGCCAGAAAACAGCAGGTGGGGGAGAAAACGCACTGGTTTCCAGGGGTGGTGGTGGGGGAATGCAGCAACGCAGGCAGGGAAGGGGCGAGACGGGTCAGCTTGTCGGTGTCAGGACCTGCCCCGTGCCAGGCTGACAGATGTCCAGGTGCGGCCCGACCCTCGACACGTGGTGGAGGAGGCGCTGTGGCCGAGTGGAGGACAGACACAGCATGTGGGCCAGGGCGCGGGAGCTCCCAGCGGAGGGGAGGGTGGAGAAGTGCCCCCGGCAGCCGGGGCCTCTGCTCAGCGGCTGGGGACAGGGAGTGGCAGGTGCCCGCAGACGCGTTGGTGGCGTTAGCCACCAGGTGGGTCCCTAGCGCCTGAGGTGGGAGGCAGCAAAACTGGAGCAGAGAGGAGGCCAGTTACCAGAGAAAACGCAAATTGTATCCAGAGCAGTCTTTCAGCCATCAAGTTGGCAAAGACCCTTTTCTGGTTTTTAGTATTATGGAAATTTTCAAACGTGGAAAACCCAAAAGTGGCTGATGGGCCTCAGTGACAACGGGGGCTCCAGGATGGCTGCTGCTGGGCCTCGGGGTCACGTGGGGCTTGCCAGGAGGGACGTGAGGGCTGGAAGGAGCCAGAGGGGCCTGACGAGGCCACCCTGGCAGCTTGTGTAAGGAAAACAGCCTGGAGGATGGGGAAGGGGACAGGCAGCCTGAACGGGAGGTGGGGAGGTGGGGAGGTGGGGCTTCTCCAGGTGCAGCCAGGCTGGGGGTGGGCAGGGCTCACTCTGGAGGCGGTGGAAGACTTGAGGAGGTGGAGGGTCCTGCGGGTCTGGAGGGAGAGGGTGGCTATGAGCCTGGTGACAGGAGGGTGGGGACCATGACACCGAGTCATGACCATGTTGCAGTTTAATGGTGTGGTGTGCCAGAGGGGTCTGGGTTAACAAGGCAAACGCAGAGAAAGCGGTTCTTTATGTTCCTTCCCCTGGTGTGACAGTGGCTTGTCTCACTAGAACCTTTCCGGAGACCTGGGTCACATTCTGGAATGTTCTGACCTCCAAGAGCCTGAAGAACTGGGTGTGCCCACCTTCCGTCTGCAGCCCTGCAGAGCCCTGATCCAGACCAAGGTGAGCCGCCCCCCGGGACAGGCCACAGCCATGCTGGCCACGTGGGTCTTTGTGTTGGCACCTGCTACCTGAGTCTCATGGACTCGGGAGGAAGGAGCGCTGCGGCCATCTGGGGCTGGCAGAACACCCCCGGGCGCTGGGAGGTGCGCAGGCGTCATGGGCGACTGGTGGGCTGCAGGAGGGGCTGCAGGTAAGCAGCAGGGCAGGGGGGTGAGGGGCGCTGCAGGCCCCACTGGGGCAGCGGGAGGGAGGGGTGCACCGACAGGGCCTTCTCCTGCTGCCCTCTTCTGAGGACAGGGCACAGCTTTTCCTGGGAGTGGGGGCGCCTGCCCACTCATGGGCCAGGTATTGTGGGGAGCAGTGCCCAGCCTGCAGGGGTCTGTTTCCCCCGGGACCCGGAGCACAGGTGGGGTTCACTCTGCATGCACCCCTGCCCCAGGAGAGTAGTGGCACCTGGGGGGTGTCCACCGCCAGGGTCTGTTCTGATGGTGGTTGGTGTGGACAGCGAGTGCAGGGGAGGCCCCTTGTCATCCAGCTGCACGGGCCAGGGCCATCTCCAGGACGTCCAAGCACTCTGGTCCATCTGCTCTTTGGGAAAGCCCACAAGGCAGGAGGTAGAAACTTCTAGAGCTGCAGGAAGGGGCCATCTTAGAGCAGCAAGACACAGAAATGTCCATCGCAGCATCGTTCACAGTTGCTTACATGTCCACAGCGGCTAGTAGGTGGAAATCCATGGACACTGCAGACGAGAGCAGGAAGGGCCCTGTGACCCCAACTAAGCCCTCAGGACAGGGTCATAGGATCACCTGGGATGAGGAGGCCTGCATGGCCCTGGGCACACAGCACGGCTGTCCTCCCAGTGTGGTGTCCCCTTTGCTCCGGGAGAAGCCACGGAGCTGTCCGCTCCATCCCATGCGCCTCCGTGTTTGTTGACTGCACCATGACAGGAGCTTAAGGCAGGAGAGAAAGCCACACGGGGCCCAGCGGCAGGTGCAGCAGGCCAGTCCCAGGGGCAGACAGCCCACTGGCCTCTGTAGGCCCTGACCATGCCCTTCCTTTCCCATCAGCTCTCAGGGACGTCCGGTGGCAGACAGGGGAGCCTGCTTGCGTGCAGCCTCTTTCTGAAGACCCCCTTACACAGACACGGGCAGTACCTCACAATTCCATGGAAAAAGAAGATTTTCAATCCACGTAACCTAAAAATGACCTTGTTTAATAGTGACATTTGCTAAAACGGGAGTACTTTGTATTTTTATCAGTTTTACATTTTCTTACTGGCTTGGTTTGGTACTGGAAACCGGAACTGTTTTGTGGGCATGTTTCCGGGGACGCCCTGTGCGCACCCAGGCTGCGCCCCCTGGTGCATTTTGGGGTGTGACCACTTTAGAAGAGCGTGTCCTTTGGCAGAGCCAGTCTCAACAGGAAGGGGGTGCCCAGGGTCCCCAGGAGCTCCGCCCCAGCATGATAGGAACCAAGGTGGCACTGGGGGCCCTCTGCCTGGTGCAGGTGCTGCCGGCCCCTGGGGGCACCCAGGGAGGAACCCCAGGCCTGGCTGCCCACGTGGCTCCGCCGGGGGCACAGCCAGGTGGCCTGGCTCTCAGCTGGAACTGTCCGCAGGAGGCAGGCGCCCACACGCTCAGGGAGTCTGGAGCACGTTCCTGTCACTCCCGGGGGAGAGCGAAGGCCCTGGGAGCACTTACCTGCACCACTGCCTGTCGGCAGCCTTTCTCTGCGCCCGGCCCTCCCCTCCGACTCCGAGCAAGCGCTCTCTGGTTCTGGTGGAGGCACTGATTTTTGTAAAATTTTATTAAATAAAATGGCCTGGACAAGCCCACGTTCTTGCTGGTTCATCTGCTCCATGGGGACTGTTGCCAGAGGTCCTGCGGCTGCAGGCTGTCCCTGCCCGAAGCCCCTGGCCGGTCCGTCTGGCAGAGCCCGGCTCCCAGGGCTGTCCCGCATGCGTGGGTCACACTTGCTGCCTGGAGAGCGCGGATGGGGGCTGGCCTCAGATGCCAGCTCCGTCAACCCCGGAGTCAGACCCAGACAGTGACCAGCAGATGTCGCCCGTCACGGGGAGAAGGGCGCTAGCGGTCACTCTCCACCAGACTGCAGGTGTCTTATGTGAAGGGGTAATCAGATTTTTTTTTAGTGCTGTAGGTTTGGGAAATCTGCCCTCATTTTTCTTTTTCAGCCAGAAAGAGATGGAAATTTGGAAACTGCTTTTCTGCCACGCTGCTTCCACCACAGGGTAGCGTCCGCCCTGGGATGTGCCATCATTTCCCAGCCTTTGGTGCAAGTCAGACTTGAACCCAAAATAGGCCGTTCTGTGTCCTGCCTCCTCCCCCGAGTCACTCTCGGACGCGGGCACTGGACTCCCCACAGCTGCTCCCCTGCCCCGTTGCTGGCGGACCTCTCCTGACCCCCAGCCAGCCCAGCACCCCCAGCTCTGTCCCCCACGCCAGAGGCCAGGGCTGTCTCTGTCCCTCAGTCCGCGTCCAAGCAGACATCAAGTCTGGCTCTGATGCTGTGTCTGGGTGCCTGGCCAGGCTGCTCAAGGAGGGGCCTTCTGAACCGGGAGAGTGAATGCTGACTGGTCCCCTCTGGTTCAGAGGCTGCCCCTGTCACCCCGCCCGGAATGTGCCCCGTCAGCTACAAAGTCAGGGTTCAAAATAATCACAGAGCTGAGGATATCAAGGAACCTACATTAATGGAATTCAGTGCCCCCAGGGGCAGAGAGGGAGGAGGGGGACCCCAGGGACCCTCGTGCAGCTCTCGGCCTTCACTGAGTGCTCAGAGTGGGGTGCAAGGAGAGAAGGCTGACAGAAAATCCCCAAGTAGAAGCCAGCCTCTCTCAGAAGTGGGGGCTGGAGAAGCGAGAGACCCCCTCTGAGGGGTCTTCTGGGGTTCTTGCCACCCGCTCTAGAGGCTCCGTGGGGCAGCTGGGCCCCTGCCTGGGCGCTCCAAGCCATGGCGGGCTGGAAGGACCTGGAATGGGGGCAGAGGGAGCCTTCAGTGATCTGCAAACATGGCACTGGACTCTGCAAGGCAGGCTGATGTCCAGAGCCTGGCCAGGGCTCAGACGTCGGGCCCCGCTGAGCAGCAGCCCTGCCGGCACCTGGAGACGCGGGAAGCCTCTGGGAGCTGCAGCAGGGCTTGGGCCCAGCCCGATGGCGGGCGAAGACTCAGCCCCTCCAGGAACCTGACGGCTCCTCGCTATGGACCTCAGTCTCCGCTGTTCTCTTACCGAGTGCTTCGCAGTCAGCAAGACATGGCAAGACCACGAAAATGCGAGAACCCCTGATCCCTGGTGGACAGGAGCAGAGGCAGAGATGGCCCAAACGGTGCAGGTCCGAGACCGTAAAATGGCGTTGGACGAAGTGGTGAGGATCCAGTGGGAAAGGGGAGCACACACGGGAGAGACGCGGAAATCACACAAGAGAACAAAACGGAAGCGCCAGGAATGAACACTGTCACCCCACCCGCGAGCCATTCTTGAGAAGGGCCCGACGGCGGACCCGACACGAACAGTCCGTGATCGCGAACCGGTCAGTAGAAACCATCTGAGCAGGACGCAGAGGGACAGAAAGAGGGAGAAGACACAGGACGGGGTGCCCAGGACCCGGGGGCTGCGCCAGGCGATGTGCCCCTGCATCATCAGAGGCCCAGAAGCAGAACCCCAGAGGAGAGAATGGCTAAGAACTCTCCGACGCTGACGAGAGCCACAGACCGGCGGCCCAGAGCAGGATCCACTGGAAGAAGACCAGACCTGCGCTCTGAGCCTGCAGGAGCCCAGCCTGGAGGGACAGGGAGCTCCGCATGTCCGGACGGCTCAGACGCAGGCCGGCGGAGGCCTCGGCCGCCGTGCAGGGCTCTGGCCCCTGGCGCCCGCAGGCTGGAGGCCGCGTCCGAGTGCCTGGACCAGTCCAGTAAGCGGCCCTGCGGGGAGGATGCGGCCACACGGGGAGGACACAGGTGGGACACCATGAGAGAGACGCTGGAGGGGCCACCGTGACCGCGGGCCGGGGTCGGGGAAGGAGGCGAGCATAAGAGCCATGAGCAAGGCTGTCGTGTGCTGGCAAGAGAGAGATTTAGGTTCAAAGAAAGTAGAAGAAAGGAAGTGAGGACAGCAGAAGCCAACGAGGGGAGCCAGGGCCCAGTCCTGGATGCGGAGGCCTGTGGTAACGCGCACCTGGGACTGAGCCAGATGCGCCCCGACAGCCGGTCACCCGCCCTCCCCCCGATTCGGCTGCGTGTGGCACCCCGCTGACAAAGGTACAGGGAAAGGACAGTGGGGACACGTGAGTATGACTGCGTGTCGGCCGGTGGGAAGGAATTAGTGTTCCTTTTCTGACCACGACACGGGATTGCAGTCCTGAAGTTTCATATGTATTTACAGGCAAAACGTCTCCACATCTCAGACCTGCGTTAAGCTTCTTTAAGGAAGAAACAAGACGGTTCACAGCTGGTCACCACTGGCAACAGGCACCAGGCCGGTTCCCTGGCTCTAGAGTGTGTCTGTGTCCACTCTTACAGGGGACCTTTCTCCGTGGCCAGAGGCCCCCCTCCCTGAGAGTCATCGTGCCCCCGTCCCCAGGCTGGCCTGCAGCAAGCAGCGCAAGCCCCTCGGCTGCAGGTGGGGGCCCGGTGGGCAGGGTTTCAGCAGGGCCGTTCCCTGTCATCGGAGCCCCTCAAAGCCGGCCACCGGGTCTGTCTGCAAGGACGACCCAGGGCTGAAGCAGGGGCTCTGAGCACCAAGCTCCCGGTGCAGGTGGCTTCTGAAACTCGGCGGGGACCCCGTGGGTGGGCACTGGGTGGGCGGGGACCAGGTAGGGGGGCAGCCCACAGGAGGGGCGGGCGCCGGAGGGGACACTGTGTCTCAGCTGTGTCTCAGCGGGCTCAGGCCACTAGAACAGAGCGCCACCACGCGCGAGCCTGGACAAGCTCCTTCCCACAGTGCTGCAGGCGGGGAGTCGCCGCGGGCCTCTCCTGGTTCACGGCTGCCTTCGCTGTGCGTCTGCGGGGCAGAGGGCAGCCGGGAAGCAAGCTGTCACATCTCCTCTGACAGGGGCTCGAGCCCATCATGAGGGCACCTCCCGGAGGGCCCCTCCTCACGCCAGCACAGTGAAGTTAGATTCCAACATATGAATTTGGGGCACGTGAACAGTAGTCCAGTAACACATAGGCAAACCCCAAACCACCCCCGGGGAATCATCCTCTCCGTGCCTCCTCCAGTAAGCACACGCACGCCCCCATCCGCGTGCACGCGTGCCGACCAGCCTCCCCGGGGAGCCTTCCCTATCCGGCTGGGCGGGCCCCCACAGCAGGGCCACGGACAGGGAGCTCACCCACGTCTCCGTCCTCACCGTGAGGCCTGGGCTTTGGGCAGACAGGCGCTGGCTGAAGAACTGGGCCAGGCCCCTGACCTTGCCCCACCCCTGGCCCTGGGCTGGGTGGATCCCGGGACACAGGGCAGAGAGGCCCCCTCAGCATGAGGAGACTCGGGGTGCTCAGCAGCTGCTCGGGGCCACCGTGGACGCAGGCTCCCTTCCTTGTTGTGCCCTCCCCGGGAGGGGGCTGTCCTGCATCTGGGGCCTCGGTGCTGATGACGCTCTCAGGCCGGTAGCCTAGGCGGGAGAAGAGCGAGACCCCGGCCAGAGGCCCTCTGGAGGCTGGCTTCCAGGGGTTTGGCCCCTCCAGTGCAGGGGCAGGAAGCACAGCCGGGCCTGTGCCCGGCTCTCGGCCCTGGCTCATCTGCCATCCGGTAGGTGGGGCCCCCATGGAGCAGCACCTCCTCGGGCCCAGCGCCCGGCCACCCCGCTAGGCTCAGCTCAGCCGGCTCCGACATGCGCAGCAGGTGCCGCCCACGGCCGTTCCGACGCTGGCCTCCATGTAGGGGCAGTGCCCCAGGGACGACAAGGCCAGCGCAGGTAGAGAAGGCCACACTGCGCTGCTGGGCGACAGCCCCAGGCCCCCACCCCGTCAGTGAGCTCGCTAACCTCCCCAAGGAGCGCCCCGCTGCAGTTTATAGACTGGGGGGCTTTTTTCCCCAAAGACTACAAAACTACAAGTACAAAATTAGCCACAAAAAGAGAACAGAACGAGAAAAGAAACAGTTTCCAAGAATTTAAAAAGGCGATAGCAAGAAACGTCACAAACTGCAGGAAAGCGGCGCTCTGACTAACCACTGCCTGTCTCCACGCTCCCACGGGGCCTCTCGACTGCACTTCTTAACCCCCGAGCCCTGTGACAAAGCTGTCATCCCATCACTTGCTATCCAGAAAGACAATTCCACGTACGTTTACGACTGCTGGTTCAGAGGCTCTTCCAACATAAGGTCCATCGGCGGCCACAACGTGCGACCTTCGTGTGACCTTCGGGGCTGTCAGGGCGAGGCCCCTCTGGAATTTTTCACAGGCCGGCTGTCATCCCTCAAACCTGCTTCCCCTCCCCCAGGCTCCGGGGGACAGCGGCAGGGCCCCCGCCCGCCCTGGGAGCCACAAGCCAAGACAGCAGGGGCAGCGGGGTGGCAGGCATACCCGAGGCCCGTCCTGGCTGAGGAGGGCGGGCAGAGGCTCAGCCATGCTCGGGAGCAGCAGGGAACATGCAGCCGAGACCCGCTGCCCTCAAACCCGGCTTCCCCTGCCCAGAGCCCAGAACCGCAGAGCTCCCCTGCCCCACCGGAGAGGCAGCAGGAGAGGTGGGGTGAGGACAGGAGCCTTAGCATGCTGTGGCCGACAGCGGCGCTGGGACGGCCGGAGTCCTGCACGTGCAGGTGGAATGCATCCTCGGCAACTGGCCACCTGCCTCTGCCCCTCTCTGGAGGCGCTCACGTGTTTCCAGGGCCATCTGCGGTCAGGTGCCCACCAGCCAGCCTGGCTGGGATGACAGAGGGCCTGCAGAGTTGGCCCTGCCCAGGGCAGCCAGGCCACCAGGTGGGCGTGAGGCGTCCCACGGGTGGGAGTCCCTGGAATGGGAGCGGACAGCTGGGAGACAACAGGAGAGCAAAGGGGGAAAGGAAGGGCGGCCGGCAGGAGCAGCTGTGTCAGCGAGGTGGGGACCCCCAAGCCGGAGGCCCTGCTCGGCCGGCCGTCCTGAGCGCACGGGTTCTCTGAACTGCTCCAGGGCAAATGGGCGCTGCAGCCACTGAGCCTGAAAATGTAATTTTTAAAGAAATCATATAAAGACACAAGGTACTTGTTAACCTTGAAAATAAAACTGCCAGTTATTTCACCAGCAAAAGACGGATTTATCTGGGAATAACAGAGTTTCAATGCAGGACAAGCAAGCTACGGAAAAACCCGAGAACATCGCACAGGAGGCGCTTTTCTGGGGGGCGGGGAGTGGGGCTGTTGTAAACGGAAAGGCCGTTGGAGTAAACTGAGAGCTCATAGAGGTTTCTCATTGGCTGGGCTGGGGCAGTCTCTTATTGGCTAGGCTGGACCACCTGTGATTGGCTGAGCCGGGACTGTCTCCCATTGGCTGGGCTGTTGCCGGGGCAGGAGGAAACCTTCCTTCGTCCTGCTGGGAAGGTAACATAGTATCCATGGGCAAGGGGCGTGTCTTCCTGTTGGGTCTGCTGTGGTCAGTGAGTGGGGGGCGGCAGCGCTGCTCCTGACGGCCTCCTGAGGCCGTTCTAAATGAGGTGTCCTTTTACTGATTTTTCACACTGCTTCAAGCTTCTTGTTTATTAAGACACATGGACTATTTCCACGAGGAAAAAGTACGTTCAGAATCTGAAGGAAGCCGTCCGTGGAAGTCTCAGCCTGCTGCTGGCCCCTCCAGGGCACTGTCCCTCCCCCCGGCCCCACAACTGGGGCAGAAGCGGGTGCTGAACGTCGAAGCCTGTGTGGTTGGCAAAGTGCCAATTTAACACATCCAAGTGAAACAGATAAGCCACTCGAGGATTATGTTGTAGCTGATAATGAACACATTTCCATTTTGTTTGCTGGGTAATTTTTAATAAAGCAATGGTACATGGCTGATACTAAAGAAAGGTCTTATGCAGGAAAGAAAACAGACTGTTTTGGCTAAAGGCTGGGTAAAGAAGAAAAAGCGCGAGAAGCAAGAGATGGGCAGGGGTGGGGCGGAGAGTGTAGGCTTACTTGTAAACCAGTGAAAAAATAAAAAAGGTGTGGGTGTTCCCAGTGTCCAGGGCAGGGTCACAGGCAGCACACAGGGTACCCCAAAGCTCACTTCCGCAGCACTGTTCCGCCAACCCCACTGTCAACCACCCTCAGGATTGAGAAGTCATACGATGATGAGTGTCCAGATTTAATTCTAGACTTCACCTCACGGTTCTGTCCCAGCACCAAAGCAAGCGTGGGCACTCTCCAGTCCAGCGTCCTTTCCACACACACCTGGCACACGGTGGCCTCTGTGCACACCAGCCCAGCAAATGTGCGTCCAGCAGCTAGGCTAGTGTTGACCTTTTTACCAGTAAAATGGGTTTATTCAGGAATAACAGAATTGCAACCTGCTACGGCAGAACCATACGCAAGTCCAACAAACAAATGAGAGGAACATTATTTATGGAGAAAGGAGGAAGCTGGAAGGGCTGTTTGGAACGTAAGTGCACTGGAGAGAAGCGGGAGTCCTGGGTGATGAGGGCTTGTCTCTGGCTGAGGTTCTGGGGCCGGTAGTTTCTCGTGGGAGATGCAATGTGCACCTTTTCCTGTGGGGCCTGCAACTGACTCTTTCCTGTTGAGGATTCTTCTGTTGGGTCTGTGATTGACAATCCTTGATGTCCAGTGGGACGGAGTGAGAGCCCCCTCTTCAGGCCTCCCCACTCCATTTTAGTGAGGTTTCCCTTGATTAATGTCCATACCAATCGGAGGCCCTCTACAGTGGTGAGGCACGCTGGGGGGCAGCATCTTCCGGGGAGAGGCCCATCGTGCTGGGAAAAACCACACAAGCGGGGCCCAGAGAGTCAGATCCTCTGAAGGCACCGCCTGAGACACCTGGGGTGCCCACAATCTGACCGAGTGACAGGATCTGACCCTCGCCTCCAACATATACATATAAATAGGCATAAATAAAACCTTCTGAAATCCCCACGTAACTCTAACGAAGACAGGGCTGGCACAGCAGATCTGGTAATGACACTCAAGAATAAAAGGTGGGGCTATGCAAGGTGCTCTAATCGTCACAGAGGACAGGAAAAGGTTCACACAAACGTCAAGTGAAAATTCATGACCTGGGTATGCTACATGGAGTGAAGCTTCATGTAAAAAAAGTCCTTACTTAAACCTTAAAAAAAGAAATACACCAACTGCAACTGTTTAGGTTATAAGTTTCTAATGTAGCAGCAGAAAATGTTTATAGAAAAAATATACTTTTAAGAAAATAGCTGAAAAAATCTAAAAAGATAAAAGTATAAAAAGTTTAAAAAATATATCTTAAGACAAAATATTGCCCAAAACATGTAAAACTTAATTTAAAAAAATTCACCTATCTAAAGTTAAACCAGGCTGGATACAGAGCTGGCAACTCGAGCCCTCCACAGAGCTGCAGCAGGACAGAGGGGACGAGTGCCCAAGGCCAGCGGGATGTCAGACTGGCCCAGATGACCAGCCCGAAGGAAAACCGCCTAGCCCCCTTGGGGAGAAATGGGAGAGAGCAACTGGATGCTGTTCTGGAACGTTCCCCTCATCACAGACAAACCAGGTGCTGAGCCCGCAGATGCAGGGCAGCAAGCATCACAGGCCAAGCACTCCGGATGCCTTATGAATCCATCCGCGACGTGTCCCATCAGGGCACAGCTGCCCTCTCAAGTCTCCACCAGGATCTCCACCGCGTGGTCCAGCTCACCCAGATCCGACCTGCAGCTGGAACTGGGAGGCGGCGCGGTCGTGGAGGAGAAGGCCTGGAGCCCGCTGCCATGGCCCGACTGGGTGCTGCCCACCATCCCCGTGAGCACCGCGTCCAGGTCGTAGTAGGAGCTGTCCACGTCTGCAAACAGCTCTTCCACAGAACCAGACGTCTTATTCTCCAGCGTTTCAAATATCTGATCCAGGGACTTCTGAAAGCCTCCTCTGTTTTCTCGAGAGCTGTCCACTTCCCAGAGGCCGCTCTGCGGGCTCCTCAGGGCCTGTGCAGACGGGACCGTGGCAAGTCCCGGAACCAGGTCTGGCGTGTGGCCACCTCCTGCGTCAGGGGCAGGGCGCTCCCCCTCCGGCTCCCGCACCGAGCGGCACAGGATGTCAGTGGAGACGAGGCAGTCCAGTGGCGCCCGCCCTGCCGCCTGGGGCGCCACCGCGTGCCAGGCCCCGTCCTGGGTCATCTCTTCCTGGATCTGCCGGACTGTGTTGGCTATGAGGACCGAGCGGCAGAGGTTGGGCTCGACCAGCATGTGGCACAGCTGCAGTTTGACCAGGGACATGTCCAAGAGCGACTGGCGCTGCAGGCTGTAGGAAGGCGTGGCCTGCGCACCTGCCAGGCCTCCTTCCACGTCCTCCCCGTCCTCGGCGCTTTTCCTCTTTAAGCCTCGTGCAAACATCGTGCCCTGTGGAAAGCAAGGAGGATGCCATTTAGCACATTCCAGAGTCCCCAGCAGACCCTGCCCGAGACTCAGTCTG
Organism: Leptonychotes weddellii; assembly: GCF_054177405.1. Lineage (NCBI taxonomy): Eukaryota > Metazoa > Chordata > Mammalia > Carnivora > Phocidae > Leptonychotes > Leptonychotes weddellii. The sequence continues at coordinate 366,045 of NC_138377.1, read as the reverse complement.
GCAACTGTCAAAGGCGGGTGTAGGAGGGGGCCTGGCTGCGGTAACGCCACCGCTGGGGTCCCGGGGGCACATGGAGCTCCAGTTTCTGCAAGGGAGGGCTCTGACACACGACAGAGCTCTAAAGCACTCCCTGCCCCCATCTCCATCAGAAAAGACAAATGGACTACAAATACAGGAAATACACTTGTACAGAGCAAGGCTGAAACTCTACACCCAAATTCTGGGCATTGGTGCCTACAAGGGAGGAGAGCATGGGGGAAACGGGACAGGTGCTGGCCTGCCTGCTGCCCCCCAGCCTGTGCCCCCAAGCTGACGACCAGGGGTCCCCGCCACGGGCAGCCGTTGTCCCGTCAGGGCTTTCCTGCCACAGCCCTGCCGAAATGTGCCCCTTGGGTCCAGAGGGCCAAAGCCTTCACAGCCCAGGGTCTTGGCAGCACATCTGGCTGGGGAGGGCGGGGGAGGAACGACACTTGGGCCGATTCCCTAGACAACTGTGTCCCCCCTCCTCCAAGGTACAGCTTGGACTCCGCCTCACTGGGCACAGGTGGGGACTCCGAGGCCAGCCGCCATTCCAACCTGGAGGACCAGACACCTTGGGGCAGGTTAGGATGCACCTGGAGGCTCTGGGGTGGCACCGGTCTCATATACCAGAGCAGGCTCACTAGATGTCTGCTCTCAGAAGCCAAAACAGGAGCAAACTGTTCTTTTGAACTGATTCTAGGTTGAGAGATCTCTGGAGAATTAAAAAGCAGAGCAGGAAGGGTCTGGGGCCCCAGCTTGGTACCTGCAGCACCTGGCCAGGCACCAGGAGGGCTCCGGAGCCGACTCTCAGGGCATACCATAAGCAGCGTGTGAGGTCTACCCTTTCTAGAACAAAGGTAAGCCTTAATGCATCAAGTTTCTCTCTCCTCAAGTTCATAAAGTAGCTAAACATTTTTATTTCAAGTAACTTTTTAAAAAAGATTTTATTTATTTATTTGAGAGAGAGCGAACCCAAGCAAGGGGAGCAACAGAGGGGGAGGGAAAAGTAGGCTCCCCACCTGCCCGATGTGGGGACTTGATCCCAGGGTCCTGGGATCATGACCTGAGCAGAAGGCAGATGCTTCTGAGCCACCCAGGCGCCCCTTATTTCAAGTAATTTGAGTTATTCATAAAGAGGATTAGTCTTTTAAATTTGTAAATTTTTAGGTTTTTTTTTTTTTTGCTTTTTTTTTTTTTTTTAGAAAAATCAATCCAGTGGCTCTCTGTGACTGCTGCTGGCCTATTACTTTGGTGTGCCCAGGGGCCCCCAGAGAACCAGGCTGGGGCGGGGGTGGTGCCTGTGCTGTCCGCACTCAGGCCCCCGAAGTTCTGCACCCCCGCCAGGAGCCCCTCTGAGGACTCACTCCTGCCAGCCCCACCGTTAGATAGAAAGAGAAAGGACCCCTGTCCCTGGGGTTTCCTTTCGATGTCATAGATCTCACCCCCATACGTTTAACATTTTAAGAAATTTTTAAAATTAAGTGACCTTGGGGGCATTTATCCCAAAGAAATGAAAGCCAACATTCATGCCAAAACCTGCACAAGAATGTTCCTAGCAGCTCTACCCACATAATGACCCAGTGGAGACAAAGCCCAGCACCAGGGAGCGTCTGACACACTCGGGGCACCGGTCCCACACTGCCACTCAGCAGGAGGGCAGCGTGCCCCAGAGACACCCACACCTGGAGGGGTCTTAGGGGAATTATGCGGAGCGAGAAAGCCCATCTCAAATTGTTGCATATGGCATACATTTCCAGAACATTCTAACATGACCTAGATAGGAGGTGGGTGTAGTGGGTCCATGAAGCTATGCTTGTGCTCTGACCGCACAGAACCACGTGTGTGCACATAGGATCACTCAGCTCTATGGTCACACGGAAGACACGTGTGTCTGCATGTCCATTTAAATGTCAACACTGTAGCTCCACGTCATTTCTTTACAGTGGCCTGCGCATCTGTAGTTATTTCAAACTAAAAGCTTTAAAACACTAAGTGACTGTAGCTTATTCCCCTCCCAGACTACTTTCCCCAGAACAGCAAACAGGTGTGACTTACCAACTCTGAGGCCTGAAACCACCGCCATTTCTACCGGAACACCGGCCACACACTGACTTATCGACTATTTTTAAACAAATGAATAAACAGGTTTACCACCAAAACACATGAAAAAGATTTCACTCACTACTGGTAGCAAAGGATTCAAGGGTTTTGTTGTGGCTGCAAATTCAACTTTTACAGAAGCTTTTTTCTGTCAATATTTGTGTAAAAATCACTTGCTTAAAACTGATGAGTATATGAAGAATTAATATGAAATTGTCAAACTACAAGATACACTGTGTTGGGGAAAAAAATTAAGTCTTCAGGGTTCCTCTGTGGCAAGTCACTTTACTCGTCTTTTAGTACCTCTTTTCAACCAAATCTAAAATCCCAACTCTGTATGACAACCGATTTAATTTAGAGCCCAACGAAACTCACTCAAATAACATAATGAAGCCCAAGTTACCAAGAGAATGACTCAGAGCCATCCTTTCTGCGAGCCCTGCATAGCGAGGTCGGTTAGCAACACCAGGGCCGCTGGGAGCAGCGAGAGACCCACAGCTCACATAGCTCAAGACGCCACGCCAAGCACCCAACTCCCTGGGGCCCCATCTCCCTTTCCTCGAGGAAAGCCCAAGACATGAGCTTGCGCGTGGTCAGTGCAGCGGGAGTCTCCCGCACCAAGGCTGAATTCAGGGCCTGCCACAGCTGCTCCTGTTAACAACAGCCCGAGACAGCACTAGGAACACAGCACATCAGGAAAAGCCTGGGGAGGGCCCCTGTTAGTATTTGCTTTGAAAGAATGAACATACACAGGGTACCAGCTAGATCCATCCAGGACGCCAACCCCTAACCTGCAGCAACCAGCCAGGAAAATTAATAAAGGCAAGCCTCCTAAAATGGAGAAGCTAGAACCGGGAGCCAGTACCACTCATGGCAATGACAGCCTCCCCCCCCCCGGAAATACGCACCCTGCATCTCCCACAGGAAACCGACACCGCAACTCAGCCAGTGGGAAACCCTCAGCACCCCGAGCTCCCGCATTTCTCCAAGGGACTTCGTTTCCTCCAGCTCCCTCCTTACTCGCCTTCGTTGGATTTGCCTATGGTTTCGCCGGAGCGTGCACGTCCTGTTAACCTTAGAAATAAACCTACCAGTTATTTCGCCAGCAAAAGACGGATTTATCTGGGAATAACAGAGTTTCAATGCAGGACAAGCAAGCTACGGAAAAACCCGAGAACATCGCACAGGAGGCGCTTTTCTGGAGGGCGGGGAGTGGGGCTGTTGTAAACGGAAAGGCCGTTGGAGTAAACTGAGAGCTCATAGAGGTTTCTCATTGGCTGGGCTGGGGCAGTCTCTTATTGGCTAGGCTGGACCACCTGTGATTGGCTGAGCCGGGACTGTCTCCCATTGGCTGGGCTGTTGCCGGGGCAGGAGGAAACCTTCCTTCGTCCTGCTGGGAAGGTAACATAGTATCCATGGGCAAGGGGCGTGTCTTCCTGTTGGGTCTGCTGTGGTCAGTGAGTGGGGGGCGGCAGCGCTGCTCCTGCCGGCCTCCTGAGGCCATTCTAAATGAGGTGTTCTTCACTAATTTTTCACCCAAATAAATCCATTTTCGCTAGTAAAATAACTGACTTTCATTTTTAAGATTAACACAGACCAGGAAGTCAAGACTTGTATCTCCATGACAACCCAGGAAGCCGATGACGTCTGTAACAGTCACCCCAAGGGCCCAGGGCTTCATCAATAACCGATGGCTGCCCTAATATTTGTCCCCACTTCCTAGAAAAATCCAAACGTGCTGCCCACGAAACCACAAGGGCTGCTCGCCTCCCCAGCCTGCAGCCCCCATCAGGGGCCCTGGAAGCCGGTTCCAGCCGGCAGTGCTGCCACTCCCCTGCCTGTCCCCAAGTGTCTGTCCGCAAGCCAGGAGGTGGCCCACTCCCTGGCTGCAGGTGCTTCCAGTAAACAGTCTTTGCTCTTCTCCCACAGGTGCCTTCATTGGTTTCCGCAGCTTACTGTACATAACCGGGAAGAGCATCAGAAAGTACAAGACAAAAATCACTGTGACCGACCCCTCAGAGAACCAGTTAGGACGCGGGTCCTTCCTAGCATCTCCCTAAGCAGGCTCTTCTCTGTGCATGAGAGCTCACTGCGAGCTCTGCTTTTCTTGCTTATCACACTTTCCACCACACGCAAAAGCTGACCGTCACTTCCGATAGCCTGGCGGTGACCCTCAGGTATAAACTCACAAGGAACTGAGCCTTATTCCCTGCCTTTACACCACTCACGATCTCCCCAGTTAGTGATGCTGGGTTCTGACTCTAGGTTCTGATATTGGCAGTACTTGGCTCTGCAGAGGTTCTACTAGGGCAAAGCAGGAGCATTTGTAAGGCACGTGATACACACCATCAAGCTGCTCTCTAGGAAGGCGCCATCAATTCGCCCTGCACCAGGCTTTTCTGTAGGGATTTTTTCACATTTGCTGCTAAGTTCCTCTCCACTGTAGCCATTACCCCAGCTCCATCTTCCAGGCCCCTGCCATTAACCTGTTTCACCACCCTGGATGTAAACATTATTTTCAGATTCAAAATAAGCAAGTCAAATGGGTAAGCTGGGGTGTGTATGACAATGGAACACTACCCAGCAAATCCACACCGATCTGTGCAACATAGGCAAACCTCAGATACTATGCCTAATTACAAAGCAGAAACAAAGAAATAGGTACCATATGATTCCATTTATGTGAACTTCTAGAAGAGGTAAAGCTAACCTAAGTTGTAGAACAGCAGAACGGTTACCAGCGGAGGAGTAGGGTCGTCAAGAACTCCCCAGGATGATGGAAATTCACCCCATCTAGACAGGAGCATGGTATTTGTCAGATTCCCTGAAATGCACCACTAGTAACTGCTCGTTGCATTGTATGAAATAAATGATACCTTGATTATAAAGAAAATACATAAACAAGTTGATGGCGGGGGAGGCCACCACATTAGTTTAAATCTAAACCATTTTAGATATTGCCTCCCCTGCATCACTAAGTGCTTGGATCTCATTCCGCATGCTAGGACAAGTATGTTCAAAGCCATTCTAATTATTCCCTTCAAATGTCCCAAACCCTGAGCAACTGTTAATTTTTGTTGCACTCAGTACAAGAAAATGCTGGCAGACTTAGGACTTGAGACGGAGTAGCTCAAGGTCAGCGCATCCAATCACGCGAGCCCAGGTGCTGTCACCAGAGCCGTGTCGGGGTGATGCGCCAGGCTGAAGGTGGCCGGTAAGGATCACCCTCCTCAGACATTTGTGTTTGGGACCAAGTCAGCACAGAGTACGGTTCTGAAGGCAGCAGGGGTGGGCACACATTCCCCCAAGCACAGCTATTTGGGCAGCCCAGGATGGTGGTCTGGGGTGCTTGACCCTTCGAGCACAGCACACAAGACCCCACACTTCCCAGGCTGTCGTAACTGCAGAGCCTGACTCACCGTTCAGTTCTGAACAAAAAAGCGTTCGGTATTACGCACCTCCATCCACTCCACAGATGGCCGGAAGGTCTTACAGAGTTAAGTCCCATCAACCCCTCAGGGTTAACAGTGTTTCGCTCAAAACCCTCCAAAGTCAGTGGACAAACAGGCCATTAGTGCTCAGCTCTTGGTCAGAGCACAACAGCCTCCAGACCAAGGGCTGACCAAACAGAGAAAACTGGAGAAGACAGAAAGACTGAGGGTCCCCTGTGGTGGGTGGAGCCAGGGAGGGGCACTGTGCCGGTCCCATCAGGGCACTCCCAAGACAAACTGGACCCCGGCCTGGCAGATTCCCCACGGTTCACGGCAAGTGGCCTCTCCCTCTCCTGCAGCTGCTCTCACATCCGGTGGCCAGCAATCCCCAGACTCCAAGCAGAAGAGCTTGGAGAGCAGGAGACAGACTCGGCTCTGACCTGACCTGTCACCACGACCTTCAGCCACCACCAAGCATGCTCGTGACACTCAGGTTTTTCAGGCAAATCCACGTGAACTCTGTTTCTGTCACATGATCAGACTGTCTCTGAAATACCCCATCAAAGGAAAACGGGAAGACAGAGCAAGTGTGCCAAAGTCTTGAGAAGGGCTGCTTTGGAGTCCACCTGTGGGGGTTCATCTTCACTGTCTTGAAATCTCCCTTAAGCTATTACTAAAAAGTGCGTTTCAGGTACTTTTGTTACTTGGAATGAAATACACAAGCTTTCTCTGCCTGGAAACATGTTCCCTTAGGAAGCTGGAAAAAACTTCCTAGCCCTCTTTCCAAGATAAAACCTGCCATTCTTTCTAGAAAAAGGTCATAACTGACTTCATTCTGAATTTCAACTTCAGCTGTAAAACATGGCAAAATTTGAAAATAAAGTTATGTGCAGAAAGTGTGTAAGACATTAAACTTAATTTTGTAAGCAGGCATTTTTTCTCTTCTTTTAAAAAACAGTTAACTCAGTCCTGCTGTCCTGTGCATGCAACGCAAGGGTCACCAGAAGAGGCAACGGAGTTGGGAAACCCTCCATTGGGACCAGAGCATCTCCCAGCAAACTATTACCTGGTAAGCTCTTTTCCTGGTAATCCTGTTTTGCAGACAGTAAGCTTTTGAAAATGTGGAGTTAAGCTTGCCTCGGACTTCTGGAAGAGAGGTTCTGATACTTTTCCTAGTGACAGCACGGCTCCCTCCCACACACCTGAGTGGCAGGGCAGCAGGGCACAAGGAGCCCATTGAAGATGGTTTACCAGTCAGGTCTGGGAATTCTCCTGTCCTCACTCCCCACTGCCCTCCCCGATGTCCATCTCCAGGGCACTGGGCAGCTTCAGCTGGACTGCACAGGAGGCAGGCAGGGCGGGAGACCACCCAAGGCTGTCATCATTTGCTCCCCGATATTCCCTAGCCAGCTTAAAGAGAAGTTGGGTCCACTCGAGTACGGGGGACGGAAACCATTGCAAAATATCCTTAACGTTCCTTTTCAATCCTTAACGTTCCTTTTCAAAGCAATTAAAACCCAGAAACAAAGGAAAAGGAGCCAAAGTGAACACTCAGAGGCCTGCAGCCCGCAGCAGAGACCGTGCGGCCCTCCAGGGTTCCAGAGAACGGTGCCCCTCCATTGTGGAAGGCGTTCTAGTACCAGCAAAACCCAGCTTCGCTCAAGGACTTAGAACGCACCACGCACTCAGTGCCAGGAATGCAGAGCAGGACGAAGACCCGGGAGCCCGGGCACCACAGGTCCCCGCGGAGGGGGGAGGGCGCGGAGGGCAGTGCGGGGCCCTCTGGTCGGCGCTGGAAACACCGGCCGGCCGCACGCGGGGCTCGGCAGGCGGCGCCGACCCGGGTCCCAGGTGGGGAGGCGGAGGGGCTTCCTGGGGGGTCGCGCCGCAGCCCACGGCCCCGGCTGGCGCGCTTCCCCTTCCAGGGAGCCCGCAGCGCGCTTCCAGCCCGGGGCCAACCACGGCTCTGAGCTTCAGAGAGAGCCGGACAGCCGAAGTCCGGGCTGTGGCCGCACGACCGGGAGTCCCCGGGCGCCGGAAGACCCGCCAGGCCGGCCGGCCGGCCGCCCCGCGTCGCGCCCCCTCCTCCGCCGCGCCTCCGACCCCCCCCCGCCGCGCCCCCCGACCCCCGGGGCGCCCAGGGCGGCCCGCCTCTGCCGCACAAAGCCCGCCGCCCGCGCCGCGACGCTCACCTGGCCGCCACCGCCGTCTGCGCCCGCGCCGCCGCCGAGGGAGGGGCGGGGCCGCGCGGGGCGGGGCGGGGCCGGGCGGCTCCGCGCCCACAAAGGGTCGCCACGGCGCCGGCCCTCCCGCCCGCCGATTGGCCGAACGCGGGGGCGAGGCCTCCGGTTCAAACCGCGGGCGGGGCCTGGCGCGCGAGTTCCCGCGCGGCCGCGTTGGCCGTTGGGGCCCGCGCCCTGGCCACCCCGCCCCCGCCCGCTCCCAGGTCTCCGCGCGCGGCCTCAGCGCGCCTGCGCAGGGCTAGCGGGGCGGGGCGTGGCTTGGCGGGAGAGGATTGGGAAGGGAAGGCGGGGCAGTCAGAGCGGTGAGCTGGAGGGGAGGGGACGGGATGGAAGGGAGGGGGAGAAAGGGAGACGGACGTTAGGAGGGGGAGTGAGGGTGGGAGAGCGGTGGGCTGGAGGGGAGGGGACGGAGGGGGTAAGGAAGGGGAGGGGAGGGGATGTTAGGAAGAGAAGGGGGGGTGGAAGTGAGAGCAGGGGGAGGGGAGGGGAGGGACGTTAGGAAGGGGAATCAGAACAGTGGGCTGGAGGGGAGAGGAGGAGGGGGCAGAAGCTCTCTGGACAGCCTGGGGTCAGTACAGGGACTTCCCAGGTTTACATGCAAGAAATGAAACCGGGTGCCTGGGTGGCTCAGTTGGTTAAGCGACTGCCTTCGGCTCAGGTCATGATCCTGGAGTCCCTGGATCGAGTCCCGCATCGGGCTCCCTGCTCGGCGGGGAGTCTGCTTCTCTCTCTGAACCTCCCTCCTCTCATGCTCTCTATCTCTTTCTCTCTCTCAAATAAATAAATAAAAAAAAAAAAAGAAAAGAAATGAAACCATAAAAGTCCAAAGCAGGGGAGGTTTCTTAGAAAATAATTTCTCCAAAGGTCTTAAGTAGAATACAGAATCCTGACTCCATTAATTCAAGCAACATTGCTTGAGTGCAGGCCAGGGCTGCAGTCCTAAGCAAGTAGAAGCCTCTCTGCTCTGTTGTGTCATGTGCTGGGGCTATGCACCAACCGAAGGGGTAAGTGGTGTTGGGAGAGGCCCAGGTGAGGTGGGCTCCCTGTGCAGACACCAAAGGGAAGGGACTAGGCTGGAGAGGAGGAGCCCTGGGATCTGGGGAAGGTGACATGGCAGGGGTGGGGGATGGAGACCACTGGACACTGGACGCTGGGCAGAAGAGGGGCAGGTCCTGAGTGGGGCTTGGAGAGCATGACTGCTAAGATCAGATGTGGGGAGTGGAGGGGGAGAAGTAGAAAGTCCACCTGGGTTCCTGCAGTGCTGGGGGTGGCACAGATGATGGGCTGCGACTCGCACAAATGTAAATGTTCGTTTGACAGTGGGAAAAAGCTGGGGGAACTTTTGTTCCTAGCCATATGCCACACGGATTAAATTCCTTAACACACAGATACCCTGCAAATGAAAGCAAGATGAGCAAACCAATAGAAACTGGGCAAGGGATATTAACACAGTTCAAAGCAAAAGAGAGAAAATGCCCTTCCCTGGTGGAAGGGCCTTCAGCCGGGAAGAAGAGCCACGTGTGTTCCAGCTGTCAGACTGGCAGAAATAAAAAATATTCTCTGCAGTAAGTCTGTCTTCCAGACCTGTCACTCTTTTTCACCCAAAATGTCCAGCATAAAATGAAAAATTAACAGGCATACCGGGACACAAGACCAAAAAGTGGGGAAAAAAACATACAGATAATAGACTCATGGGTGATCCTGATATTGGAGTTTTCAGACTTTTAAAAACAGCAATCATTTTATTCATGAGAATTAGTGACAAGGTGAACGGGAATGTGTTAAAATGACTCAAATGGAGGAAATAGGCATAACTCCAACGATAAAACCCAGAAAGGAGGCCAGAAGGAAGAATCACAGGCTGATTGCTCTCACAGCCACACTTGAAACTTCCAAACAATAGTAGCAACTCAAAGTCCCACAATACACAGAAAAGAAGATAAAGCGCAACCAAGTTAGGGTTGTTCCAGGAAACAGAAGGTTAACACTCCAAACCAAACCAAGTAATTCATGACATTAACAAAATGAAAAAATAGTTGGAAATCTCAACAGGTGGAGAAGTATCCCCTGGTAACATTCAACCCCCGTTCATGGTAAAATACTGAGCAAACTGAATATACAAGTGCAAGGTTAGGAACAGCCCACAGCACCCCCCTCACCTCTGACACCCACTGCAAGTTTGGGGCCACCAAGACCACCCTCGGTTCAATAACTCACTACAAAGGCTCGCGACAACTCACACTCGCCGTCGTGGCTTGTTACTGTGAAAGTCCTGCAGGGACGAGGTCCAGGCGGCCCCCCTGCCACACCCGCCCCCCCGCATGGGGCTTCCACACCAAATGGCCCAAGGCCCCCTGCCAACAGTCACCCACGGGCAGGCAGGACATCCCAGGGGGTTGGGGATCCCCTCCCAGGGCCCAGGGGCAAAGACCAGACCTCCTTGGGGAGGGCTCATTTTTTTTTCGCTACACAACAAAGGGACTCCCTTCACCTAAGGGAGGTGTATTTACAAAAAACCTACAGGAAACCCTGCAGTGTGCAGTGACATAGTGAAACTGTGCCAGCTGCCTCCCGTGATCAGGAATTAGGGGCAGATTTCTACCCAGCATCGTGTGGGAGGGCCTGGGGGCAAACAGGCAAGGGAAAGAAGTAGAAGGTATAAGGATTCAAAAGGAATTGGGATCATTATTCCCAGAAGATCAGTTTCTGAATGTAGAAAATCCAAAGAATCTTGTCCTAGCCGGCATGGATGGTCACCCACAGATGGGTGACCTAGATCCGCCATGATTTGTTTTCTCTCTGTTCCAGAGTTTGGAAGGCCATGGGGAAGGTTCTGATGTGCAGAGCGAGCGGGAGGATGAGAGAGAGCCGTCCTGCTCTGAAGCCAGCGGTCCCCTTGGAGCAGGGCCCACCCTAGGAGCTCTTGCAACCTTAATTACCTCCTAAAAGCCCTGCCTCCAAAGACAGTCCACTGGGGGCCAGGACTGCAACATAGGAACCGGAGGGGGACACCATTCCATCCATAGCAAATCTCCACATAAATGAGTCAAATGAATGAAGAATTAGGCATGACCATCAATCAGATAATCCTATTTTTATATACAAGTAACAAGCCAGTATAGAATTTTTTAAAATGTTTTAATGATACCATTTGCAAAGCACCAAAAACATCAGCACCAGATGCATCTAGCTACAAATATGCACAGACTGTACCCGGAGGAGCACAAACCACTGTGGAGAGAAGTAAGGGACTGAGCTGGGGAATATGCCAGGTCCCCGACTGGAAGACTCCCCGTTGTAAAGATAGCGGTTCTCTCAAACTTACCTGTAGATTCAGTGCGATCCCAATCAAAACCCTAACTTGTTTCCTGGAAACTGACAAGTTGGTTCTAAAATCTGTACGGATGGGACACTGGGGGGCTCAGTCGGTGAAGCGTCTACCTTCAGCTCAGGTCATGATCTCGGGGCCCTGGGATCGAGTCTGCTCAGTGGGGAGCCTGCTTCTCCCTCTACCCCTGCCCCTGCTCCTGCTCTCTTGCTCTCTTGCTCTCTGTCAAACAAATAAATAAACTCTTTTTAAAAAGGGGCCCCTCCATTATAGCCCCAAAGTGAGAACAGCCCAAGTGCCCCAACGGGAGAATGAGCCGGGCATATGCAAGCATGCACGCTGCTGGCTAAGAGCAGGCGTGCACACGGAGAAAGAAGGTGCCAGAGCGCACGCCGGGTCCACAGGTGCAAAGCTCCAAGCGGGCGGAGCTGTCCTGTGGAAGAGGAATGGTGGGGCGGGGGGAGGCCCGGAGAGATTTCTGGGACCCCAGGACTGTCCATACTGGATCTGAGCGCAGGGGGTTCACCTTTGTTTAATACGTTCCCACCGGGAGCATCCTCTGTTTGTGCTCCGAGAACTACGCTGACCAGGACATCGAAGGCAGGGTCCTCAGAAGGCCGGCCCCCAGGCCCCCAGTCTCGGGCGATGGGCAGGCTGTGGTGCCTCGTGGTCTGTCGCAGGCCCTTGGAATTACTAACCACACGTGTGTATGACCCGGTCCAAGAGTCCAGTCTTTTCGGTAATAAAGAAAACCACACTGTGGCCTCACAGCAGGGCCCCTTCCTAGAGCCTTGGGGAGCGTGCGCTCAGCCACCTCCAGGCAGGAGGAGGGGGCCCCCCAGCCCCCGCCTGCCCTCCCGCGCTCTGTGACACCTGGGCTCGCCTGGGACCACGCCCTGTGGGTCCACCTGTCTGCCCCAGTCTCGCGGGTAGAGGTGGGGTGCTGGGGTGGTGACAGGCCCAGGCACAGAGGAGACTCCGAGGCCGTGGCCAGGAGGCCTGTCCCAGAGATGCTCCAGGCCCACGTGCTGGCGGGGACCCTCGCCGGACCCCAGCCCTGAGACCCCACCACCCTTCCTGGGATCTCCTGTCCGCTCTCGGAGGGGGTCCCACTGGGCAGGGGACACGTTTGCTGCCAAAGAAAATAGGTCAGAGGGTTTATGACCTCACCCATCTGGTGTCATCACCCAGTCCTTTGGATGTGGCCAGAGTTAGAATTACACTTTGACAAGTGGACTTTCTTTGAACATCGGGAACATTGTTGTGAACGTACCTGTGTGCCTTGTTTGGGGAACTTTTCCCATGAGACATCCTTAGGTATCCAGAATCCTGGAAGGTTCCTCATTGACTCTGTGTTGTCTACAAAAAAACAGAATAACAGAATGACGTTAAGAGATGCTTTCCTTTCTGTCGTTCGGTATTTGTATTAAGAGCGGCGGTCACTCACAGAGCTGCTGCCCCGTGAAGGGTGAAAGCAATCTCACCTCACATCGGCTGGATCGGATCGGCTGCAGGAACACAAACCCTCCCAGCTCCTTGGGGCTGGAAGGGAAGGTGGGGCAGGTCTGGGGGGCAGGGAGTCTGGCCTCCTCCTGGCACTCCCAGCCCACGTCTGGCTTTTGCCTGCACTGGTCCCCTGCCTGGTCTCTGTCCAGGGACCATGTTGTCCTCTCCTGTACAGATCCCCCCCCACCAGCTCCCCAGCTTCTGTGTTCCCGCCCAGGTGAATAGCCCAGACCCTCTCGGTGCCCCGAGAAACGGTCTGCCAGGGCCAGGCATCTGCCTTTGGTGCACCAGCCCCAGCTGAGCAGGGGGACCCTCCCCTCTGTGTGGGTCCAGGCCTCAGGGGCAGGCAGAAGGGCATGGGCTGGAACCCCAAATCTGCCCATGGTGGTCCATCCCCCCAGCATAGCTTTGGGGTGCACACGGGCACCACGGTCCCTGAACTCACAGATGCCACAGACCTGGGTGCGTGGCTGAGGGGGCGCCCTCGGGGTCCCCTCTGGCCACCCCCCCACACGTGGGGGGCTTGCTTTCCCACGCAAGACCTCCGAGGGTGAGCCCTGTAGGTGGGCGCCCTTGGAGGGCTGGGATGTGATTTTGTTGAAGGAGCCCTCGGTTTCCTTACGCGGGTAGCTGCTAGCTATTTCCACGCGCACCGTCACCGTCTGCATCAGCCACTGGGGGACCCCGTCTAGAGATTCCCTCGAGGCCTGGGGACCCACCTGCCTCTGCACCTTCTCAAGCCCCTCCCCTAGGGCCCCCTCGCAGGGTCCCCCTCTTCTCCCCCCTCCAGATGTTGGGGTGCCCCAGGGCCTGGACCTCAAACCACTTCTGTCTACACCCACTCCCTGGGCTGCCTCGCCCAGCTCCCGATGAAGCACCGTCTACCCCACAGCGCAGAGTTTACGATGCCCGACGGTCCGGTCTCCCCGTATGTTCATGCACCGCTGTGGCAGACAGGATTCCACCAGTGGCTCCCCAGGACTCCCTGTACCAACCCAGAACCTGTGACCGTGGCCGTGGCAAGATGCCCGTCTGTGGCCGCGCTGTTACATGGCAGGGTGACCTGCATACCCAGATTTCTGGGACGGCCTGACCTGGTCACATGAGCCCTTAAAAGAGGCTGGCAGCAGAAAGGCAAGCCACAGAGGCCCAAGCAAGACGAGGACGGGGGCCCCTCCCACGCTGGTTTTGAGGAGGCAGGGGCCGCGTGAGAAGGTGTGTGGGCACTCCGCTGGGCAGAGAGCAGCCCCCCGCCCCGGCAGGCCGGCAGCCACAGGAAGTGGGGGCCTCCGTCTGATAACCGACAGCGGCAGGAATGGAGTCCGGCACCTGCTTGAGCGTGCGGGACCCCCGCTCCAGCCAAGGAGGCTCCAGCCACCTGCCTGATCCATGCCGCACGTCTGACCTACAGACGGCCGGCGGTGTCCCCCAGACCCACCCCTCCTGTCTCACTTCCCTCAGTGTCTCCTGGACGCTGGCAAATTAACACACCTGAAACGGAAGCCTTCGCTCTACCGTTTCTATCACCAGTCCAATCAGCCACTCGCAGCTCGGCCCGTTTCTATCACCGGTCCAATCAGCCACTCGCAGCTTGGCCAAAGACCTTAGGATCCTCCCGACACCCCTCTTTTGCTCATATCCACCTCCAATCCTGTACAGACCTCATGGGCCTCGTGGGCCAGCGACCCGGCCTCGGAACCTCAATCACATCCGCTGTGGCTGCCTGACGCGGGCCATTAGCTGGAGGTCCTGGAGAGTGAGGGGCCGTGTTGGGTGTGAAGCCCGGGCATGTGGCTGCTGCCCACGGGGACAGGTTCCGTCTGCTGTTTCCCCGGCACCTGGAACAGAGCTCCGCGGGCTTGAAGGATGGCTGGCTGAATGAAGTTCCATTTTCAGCTGCGGGCGCCGTGCCTGCCCGAAAGCCAGGAGCTGCAGTCAGTTCAGAAACTTACCTGAATGCAGGAAAGCCTGGCGTGGAGCTCTGGGCTGTCGGGCAGGGCCCTGGCCCTGAGCCACCCCCCGCCACTGCGGTGCCCAGCCCGTGAGCCACGCCAATTAGGAAGAGCAACTGGCAGAAGCACCGGGAGTGTGTAATTATCCGTGACAACGAAACAGCGCAGACCTGCATGGAGGACAGTCCTCTGGGCCCCTGCGTTGTGTGTCTCCTGAGCAGAGGCCTTGCAGCTCTTTCCAGGGATGCAGTGAGCAGATCACCAGGGAGAACAGAGAGCAGCATCTCTCCCTCAAGGTGGAGGACGGATTTGCTGTCCAGGATCCCGATGACGCCTCCGTCTGGGGCCAGGATGGGCAGCCTTGCCACCAGTGCCCTGGGCAGGTTGGTGTTTCCCAGACGCAGGCTCCCGCCCTGTGTGCACCGCACCCACGTGGGCCCGAGGGATGCGGCGTGAAACGGACCCGCTGCGCCGTGAGTAACGGGCTCCCGTGTCCCAGGTCTTCGGGCAGCAACCCTGACAGGGAGGCGCCCCTGTCACTTGCAAGCAGGGTGAAATCTCAGACCCTTCGGGGCTTGACACTCAGCTCCCTTTTCCGTCCTTCCCCTTCCCTCCATGGGGACCAGCCTCTGGTAAATCCCAAGTGCATGCCAAAGGGCGCTGTGTTCTCGTCGGGGGAAGGGGGTGCGAGGAGAGGAAGACGCCAGGCCGGGCCGGCCCGGTGTTGGGCTGCAGCTGGAAGTCGCAGAGCACACTCAGTTTCACAGATGCAGATGTAGAGAGGTACGGACGTGTGTGCGTGTGTTTGTGGAGGCCTGCCCATACCGTCTGGCTCTGCAAACCACGCTGCCGGCCCCAGTGGGCGTCCCTGGCGCCCGGCTCTTGCTCTCACCACTCTCGGCAGCGAGGAGCCGGGTCTCCTTGGAGAAAAGGCTGAGCTGAGCGACCTCAGCAGCCTGTACCAGAAGGTAAGGACGCGTCAGAAGGACGCAGGAACCGACTGAAGGTTACGGACGGTATTCCCTCGAGCAAACCAGCAGTCCAGATGTAAGAGCATACCCCCCCAAGATGGAAGGAAACGCCAGCCTCGTCGAAGACTCTCACGCTCTCTCCCCACGAACTACTTACTAACTAACGAGTGCGAAGTGCTCACCAGCTCACCCCGCGGTGAGGGTGTTGGCAGGTGCCATCTTATCCCAGTGCTGGGACTCCACGGGAGCGGCAGCATGTGACCGGGAGGACGGGGCCTCCCTCCAAGGTGGTCCAGCAGGCATGCAGAAAGCACAGGAGACTCTGCAGAGACCCCAGAGGATGTCACCGAGACTGTGCATGTTAGATCAGTGGCGATTTCCCGATCTTTAAGGTTGCACCACAGTTATGCAGGAGAGAGTCCCGTGGCTCTGAAAATTCTCTCTCAGGTGTTAAGGGCAACAGGCATCGTGTCTGCAACTTATTCTCAGATGGTGCAGGAGTAAATTGTTGTACGGAACAGAGAGTGAGTAATAAGGCAAATGCCCTAAAATGCGGACAATTGGGGAATCTGTGGAAAGAGAGAGAGAATCCAGAGTGTTTTTGCACTGAGTGTACCACTTTTCTGTAAATTGGAAATTATTCTGAAATAAGAAGTTGCATAAAAGCAAAACAATTCCACATAGTTTCCACAGGTGCCCACGTAGACAAGTAAATGTTTAGGAATAGTCTGGAGGGTTGTGCAAAAGCGTGTAACCTGTGACCTCAAAGGAGAGCAGGGTTGCAGGCGGTGGTGGGAGGAGACTCAGAGGGGCCTGTGGTGTGCAAGGAGGCATCCCGGGCAGCTTGTGTGAGCCAACGTGGGGGTGACAGTAGGGAGAGGCAGCAGTGGACACCGCAGACACAGTGGGGGGTGCCCGTGGGGGAGAGCCGGAGGAGGCAGGGTTGGGGGGACGGCTGCCCTGCCTTCCGAGTGGAGCAGGCCCCAGGGAACAGGAGCAGTGCTGGACTACAGGGGAGCGTCCCTAGCCCTGACGAGGCCAAGCCGTGGGATGAGCAGCATCAAGGCCCTCCCCTTTGTGCCGACTTTCTGCTTCGATGGCTTTGCCCACAGTCTCAGAGCGGCTGCCGCAGCTCCGGACCTTGCACCTGGCCTCACAGCAGGTCCAGGGAAAGGGAGAGCCAGGAAGCAGACTGAATCCCCGGTCCACCTCTCACTGGCCAGAATTGGATACGTGCCATTCCGATGGCACTGGGCTGAGACCAGAGGTTCTCAGTGTGTGGACTTGAATAAGGACCTCTTGGGAACCTGTTATAGATGCAAATTCTCTGACTCAGAAAGCGCGGGGCTGGATCCCATCCCTGCTTTAACAGGAGGCCCCCTGGGTGATCTGGATGCAGGCTGCCCACCCCGGGGCCACATGCAGGGGCGGAAGGGCAGACGGGGCAGGGCTGCTCCTCTCCAGGCCAGTCAGGAGTGATCATGATCCCAGTTCTGCACATTTCACAGAAATGGAATCCTACTGACCGTGGCCTCTCGGGTCTGCTCCTGTCACTCAGCGGTGTTCTCTGTCCGTCCACCGTGCTGCCCGTGTCCCACCGTGGGGTAGACCGCAGTTTGGCCTGTCTCCAGCCTCCGGCCTTAGCGAGTGTCGGCCACCCCGTGGCCGCGTGCTTTCAGCCCCGGGCGGCGCGGGGAGGGGTGCTGCTGGGGCAGGGCTGACTGCAGAATTGCCAGGCTGTTTCCCTCTCCGTTCCCGCCAGCACCGCGGAGGGGCGCGGACGCCAACACCAACACATGTTACCCTCTGACTGGTTCTAGTGCACGAGGAGGCCCTGCCCTGAAGGAGGTGTGCAGGGGGAGCCTGAGATGCAGCGGCCGGCGGTGGGCATGCGGAGGCATGCTAGACGCATCCTGGGAGGGCTTCCTGTGGCCACGGCTCGCGCGGCCACCGCCACACTGCCCTGCCCGGAGCTCAGTCTCGGCCCTGTGGCCTCCACCCCCTCCAGGAGCCAGTCCTGAGCTTCACCCCTGCCCCTGCGGCGTCTCACCAGCCGGGCAGGGGGCTGATGTCCCTGCCAATAATGCTGTCACCAGGGCTCAAGGCTGCTCGCCATTCCTCTTCTTCTCAGACCCAGCTCTGGGCCCGGGGGGCTTTGGGCTCAGCGGGCCAGCCTGGGAGGTGGCTGGGCTCCGCCTGCCCTGTCCGTAGGCCCCGGGAAGCTTCCTCCCGGAGATTGGGACTGGGGAGGGGCTGCCCCCCCCCCACCGCTGTGGCGGTGCTGCCCCCTGGTGTCCACGCACCGCACCTCCAGGGGCCGCCCCTGGGAACGCATGGCCCTTTGTCAGGAATGAACTTGGCATCTGCGCAGGACCCCAAGACCCCAGACTGACTTTGAGCACACCCTCGTGTCAGGTCAGCTTAGGCCAGGGACATACACGACTCAGTGTCCCCAGCAGCTCTCTGGGCAGGTACGGTGGCCAGCCCCGAAAACATTGAAGACAGAGGGTGAAGTGACCTCTTCACAGTGAGCTGTCCTCGGGAGCCCCGCTTCCGAGGTGGCCTGGGGGGCCTAAGTGCTCCGTGCCATGTTGGGGTGCATCCCATGCCAGCGCTCCTCACTCCCTGGGCACCACTCAGGAGGGCCTGCACATGGGTTGCCCCAAGGCCCTCCCCTGCAACATCCCTCCCGGGGTCAGGAGGCTTCCTGCACCCCTTCTAGACCCACTGCAGACCACAGCAGCCCAGAACTCCCAGCTACCCCATTCTGAGTCCATGTCCCCCCGCTGTTTGGCCTCTCCTGAGGGGTGCGCCCAGGGTGTCACCAGCAGTACCAGGAGAGTGGGGTGGGCTGAGGAGGGGTCCGGCCCTGCACCTGACCAGGAGCGTCTGTCAGGGCAGGAAGCTGGAGGGCATCTGGTCGAACGGTCCAGTAGGTTGGTTTACGTGTGGGTGCTGAAATGTCAGGTGACCTGGCCGGGCTCCTCAGCTGGCATGGTGCCCGTCCACGCACACGGCCGTCTGTCTCCCTTGGTTCCTTGAGGAACAGGAAGGGGACTACCCAGGCACAGGCCCTGTCCAGGGAGCCGGGAAGGCAGCCGTGAGCCGCATGAACGAGGGAGGAGCGAGGCCCAGAGTGAGTGTGTGCGTGTGAGGGAGCAGGTGGTGGGCGAGTAAAGGTCTCACACACAGGTATCTGGTCTGGTCACCAGCACTGGCAACCCCACTGCTCACCAGAGAAGTTTCCGTAAACGACATGAGTCAGATGAAAGGCGAAAGGTCTGTGGTCAGTGAGTGAAGACAGTACCATTACTCGTCATCAAGGAGGGGAGCACCACCAGGCAGGGGGCACTGATGCAGGCTGGGCCTGGGGTCAAGCTGGGCGCTGGCGCCCAGGCCAGCCCTTGCCCACGCCCTCCCCAGCTGCCCCTGTCCAGCTGGGATTCGGACCTGGTGCCCTCTGCCTGCTGCCCCCCAGGCCTTGCCCTGGGTGCCCCCACACCCAGCATGCAGCTGGCCCGTGGCATCGGGGTTCCCCTAGCAGCCCGTCAGCTAAGGTGAGCGCGCCCTGCACACTGTGTACAGTGGATCGGTTGGTGTCTTAGTGCGGACACGCGAGCTGTTTGGGCCCTCAGCACAGAGCTTCTCCTGGTCCCCAGGGGTCACTGTCCCTCCTCATACACATTTTCTCATTTCACGCGGCCCTATGCCGTCACTGCAGACACCCTCCGAGACCGGCCGGCGAAGGAGACCCTCCAGGTCATCCCTTCTGACCCTGGACCCCGGCTCACTGTGCCCTCGCCCCGCGCACCGGGCTCCAGCCACCTGATCCGGCCCACGCTGGCCCCACCCACGCCAGGCCCCGCCCACACGGCGGCAGTCCCGGGGCCTCTCCGTCACCACCGGAGGAGGCGTGCCCCAGCGGCGGGTGCGATTGGCCACCTGAGCAGGCCTCCACCGGACCCCTCGCCCAGGGCTGGGGCCGCACGTGCCAGCGAACCCCAGCCCACCTGTCGTTCTTCCCTCCTGTCCGAAAACGCTGGTCCCCGGGCAGAGCTGAGGCGCCGGGATCACGTGGCTTGTGGCAGCTTCTCAGGCTGAAGCGCGGAAAGACCCAGAAGACCCCCCAGGTGGGACACTTGTGCACCTGCCAGGGGCCCTCAGACAGCCTGGTCACCCTGGTCACCCTGCCGCCCGAGGGGCAGGCTCTGAGCTCCCTGAGGACAGAGGACAGAAAGCCGCCGCGGAGCACGTGGGGCCAGAGAGCTGAGGAGCCAGCAGCCCCTGCCCGGGTGTCCCGCTGGCCACTGGAGGCCTTGGGACAGAGAGGAGGTGGGGACAGGCTCCCCCAGGGGAAGGGCCCGTGAAGAGGGAGGCAGAGACCGGAGGAGGGCCGGGGGTGGCTGAGAGAAGAGCCGGGACTGGTCCTCCCCCAGAGCCCCCCGAAGGAGCCGGCGCTGCCGACACCTTGATCTTGGACTTCCAGCCCCAGGCAGAAGTGGGAGAGAACAAGTTTCGTGTCAAGCCCCGGGCCTGTGTTAAGTGCTTACAGCAGCCCCTGCAAACCAGCACAGGGCACCCCGTGGAAGGCTCACGGGCCCCTCCGGCGGCGCCCAGCTCTCGCCCCAGCGCGGAGCATTCCGGACAGTTCCCAGAAGCCACGGCACATCACTTCGAGAGCCCCGGGGCTCACACCCCTCCAAGAGAGCCCTGGAGGAAAGCATGTGCCGGAAGAGGTAAAGGACATCATTACGTCAGAAAGGAACTTGGGACTGGCGTGCATTTTTGCAACTTTATTTCCAGACTTATTTTCTAATTGTGTCTTTTCAATGTCTCTCACTGCAAGGAAGGACAGTGGACAGCCAGCTGCCTTCCAGACACGAGAACGTGCCTTGGCACCATGGCCCAGCACAGCTCCTGTGAAGGGCAGGCGCCTGGGGGTGCCTGGGCCCCTCCACGGGGCGTGCAGCCTGCTGGACTCCTATTTCAGAGTGCCTGAGCAGAGGTAGTGGGTCAGCCCCCCACACTGACCCGCGAGGTAGGTGTCATTGACCCTGTTACAGGCGGGAAACCAAGGCCGCGCCGTGACCTGGCCACAACGAGGCTGGCTAGCGCAGAGCCAGGCCCCGACTCCAGGCCTCGTGGTGGCGTGCTCTAACCCGAACTCCATCTGCACCTTGCTGCGGGGATGGAGGCCTGGACGTCACCTGCTCACTCCTGACCCCCCTGTTGCGAGCCCTCGGCGGCTTCTCCCCTGACAGTGAAGCCAGGAAGCCTTGATGCGCAGGAATTCCATCTATTCTCCGAGGCTCTTTGGCGGCCGTGTCACCCTTCCTGGGGTGTCCGCTAGCATTCCCGGCCCGGGCACCCTCCAGAAGATACGTCGGCCGCCCTGCTGGAAGCTCCGCTGTGGGGTCCACAGCAGCCTGCGGCCTCAGACCTGCTCGGCACGGAGCAGCCCAGGGCCTTCAGGGCTGGGCTGCTACCCCCACCTCTCTGGCCTCGGCTGTCCCGCCGTGACCGGGCACTGCGTGAAGGTCCCAGTTTGCACGGGCACTTTGAGGCAGAACACAAAGGTCCCATGTTGTACAATCACGGTCATCCAAGCAATGCTCGTAGAGAAGCGCGGAAGATAAAGTCATCACGGTGGATACTGACCAGGCACCTACTCGGTGTGTGGCCCGGGCCAGCTGTCGGCAGCACCAGGCCGGCACGAGGCCTCTGCCGAGGCCCTGCTGTTTGCTAATAGCCGGGTGAGCCAACCAGCTCGAGTGCAGAGGAAGAGGCCGTCCTGCCTGCCATGCGCTGCCCGGGCACCCCGCAGCCTGGAGCATCGCCCTTCCCCTGGGCATGCTGCCACCTTCTGTGTGGGGCCCAGTGGGACCGCCCAGGGGCGCCGGGACCCTGAGGGGCAGGGGGTTACGGAGGGCATGGCTCCAGGAATGAGAGATTGGCAGCATGCTTTCCAGAGGGACCCTGGCTAGCAAGCTCTCAGTGGATGGGGAAGCCACACCCCTGGCCCCTGGGCTCCCATGATGGCCACCCTGCCCTGCAGGACACTGGGCTCAGCGGGACTCTTCACCCAGTCTCTCCAGAGTGTCCAGTGAGCCCCCGAGGGCCGGCTCCGACTCTGATGGGTGGACAGTCCTGGGGAACGTGGAGTCGTTTGTGAGCGACGTGGGCAGCGGCACCTCCTCTGAGTCCCTCGAACATGTGAACTTGGTGACTTCTGCCTTCGCGGAGCACTTTTTCCATTCCTTGTGGATTCTGGACACTTCTTGCCGTGAATGGTCCGTGGCCAGCACGTAGATGATGGGGTCGGCCACGCTGTTCACCGTGGACAGGCACAGGAACACCGTGGAGAGCTTGCACAGGCTGGCTTCGAAGGCGCGCATGATGCCCGGGTCTCCCTTGTAGTAGGAATAGGCCACGGCTTTAGTGAGGAGCACCAGGTGGTAGGGGGCGAAGCAGACCAGGAAGATGGTCACGACCGCTATGGCCGAGTGCTTCACCTTGGCCTTCTGGGCGTCGCTCAGGCCCGTGCTCAGCTTGATGCTCCTGAAGATGCGCTGGTTGGTGAACGCGATGACGAGCAGGGGGATGGCGAACCCCACGGTGAAGCGCAGGTAATAATACCCAGCGATCTTGGTGTCCATCGAGGCCTCGAAGCACGTCTCCTTCTCTTCCATTTTGAACACTGGGCAGTGAGCGAGCCCGACAACAGCAAAGACGGACACGGAGATGAGGACGGCAGTCCACTGGTGGCGGTGTCCGCGGCTCTCCAGGGCATACACCACCGCCGTGAAGCGGTCGCAGGAAATGCAGCACAGGAAGAGGATGCTCACATACAAGTTGCAGAAGAAGATGTAGCCGGTCACCCTGCAGGCCCAGATGCCCAGGGTCCAGTAGTGCTGGTTCTGGATGTAGACGGCCCAGAGGGGCAGGGTGCTGATATAGAGCAGCTCGCAGAGCGCCAGGCAGAACAGGTAGACGGCCAGCACGTTGCCCTGGAGCACCTGCAGCAGCGTGAGCCAGGCCGTCAGGCAGTTGGCCGGCAGCCCCAGCACGAACACCGCGCTGTACATCACCACCAGGAACACTCTGCTCTCCTCGAAGGACCCGTTACAGTTCGAGGTGACCACGTCGGGGAGCACGGTCACCGGCACAGGGCCGGTGACTGCGCTGGTGTTTCCTGTGGGACAGACAAGTGTGAGCACAGGCATCCCCGGGAACCACCTGGGAGAGACTTTATGGTGCTAAGAAAGGGTAAGATTCAGGCTAACTCCAGACTAGACACACCAGGTGCTTACACATTTCCACGTGGGTTCCTTAAAATGACTCTCCGATCTCTGGTCTCCGACCTGACGGCACTGTGGACAGAATACACGGGCTTGTGCAGTACCCACTCCTTGGGACAGGAGGTAAGGCCGCAGAGGGAATTAAGCTTGCTAAATGGCTGACAGAGCAACAGGGAGACTATCACGCATGACCCGGGGGCCCGATGTAAGCACGGGGTCCTTGCTTGCCGAAGAAGGAGGAAGACAGGAGAGGGGTGTGGAGGGTTGTGACAATTCCGGCAGCCACTGGCGACTCTGACGAGGGAGGAAGGGGCCGCGAGCCCTGGGAAGCAGGCGGCTTCCGGAGCCCGAACAGGCGAGGGAACGGATCCTCCCCTAGCGCCTCCAGAAGGAATGCAGCTCGCACCACCCCATCTTGGCCCATCTCCCACGGCTCACCCCCAGGACAATGACGATAGTAAGTTTGCACTTTTAAGCCTCTAAGTTTGTAGGAATTTGAAGCAGCAACCGTAGGAAGGAGGTCAAATTTCTAATAATGCTTTTAGTAGAAAGTCTTTTATTGCTTGAGATAAAAATAGCAGCTCTCTTTTGATTACCGTCCATTTGGTGTGTTTTTTTCCAGCCTTCTACCTCCAAGCCATCTGCATCCCCATGTTTTAGATGTGACACTTCGGAGAAGCTTACGGCTGGATTTGAAAACCGGACACTCTGATCTCCGTTACTGCGTGCGGTCCGTTTACATTGATACGGTTTTGTTTCCCCCTCATTTTGTGCTCTTCTGGCTGCCCTTTCTATTCCCCTTCCGCCTTCTGTGATGGGTTGAACTGTGTTCCCCAGCCCCGGAAAAATACTTGGTGAAGACCTGCCCCCAGCAGCTCAGAGCATGGCTGGAGGTGGTCAGGTTACAGGGAGGTCATTTGGGAGGGCCCTAACCCCCGGGGACATTCGAGCACAGGGACGCATGCAGGACGGACCATGTGTGTGGGGCAGGGAGAAGGCGGCCATCCACAAGCCCAGGAGGGCGGCTGGAACACGTTCTCTCTTCCGCACCAGCAAGCACACACCCCTTCTGGATTTGTTCGGTTCTTGAATGCTGTTTCCCCCGCTCTATGGGTTTGGAAATCATCATTAGGTCTATTTGTAGTCTTGCAGGGACTACCCTGGAAATGGAACGTGCAGGTTTGTAGCATCTGGAGCTCGTCGGAGCCTGCAGCCTCCTGAACGTGCAGGAGCCTCAGGCACTGTCCATCCAGCGCCCCGACTGGCCCGTGTGACACTCTGGCCTAGTGTGGCAGCTCATGTGTTTGCATCCTCACGCGTGGGCATGGTTGTCCGCTGTGTGCAGGACGAGCCACGTGGCAGCCAGGCTCCCACCGGCTCCCCTCCCTTAGTCTCTGGCCTCAGGACCTCCTCTGCCCGCGGAGAACCGGAGCCTGCAGGACGCCCTCTTCATGCGGTTCCAGCAGGTGGTCTTCCGGGGGTCCTGGCCTCTCAAGCCGTGAGGAGCTGTCACCCGTTGGTCTGACTTTGAACCTTCTGCATCCGAGAGCGTATAAACGCCACCGTTGCGCACAGACCCTGTGTCCGGCCCCTCGGGGCTCTGCTCTGTTTGTCCGCCACACGAGGCTCCTGGTCCCGCCCGTCGGAGCCCGTGGCCTCCACCCCGTCCTCGATCTGCAGTGCCAGCCGACGTCCCACGACAGCATGCACGTCTCTCCATCTGCGTCTGTCTAAGCTGTGCCTTTTTAGAAGTCAGTGATACACTTTCATCACCCGAGCTCGGGGGGCCAGAGGGCAGAGGTCCTGGGATTCACTCCAGAGCTGCTTTCCCGGCAGCTCTCACGCTGGGGCTGTCCTTTGGGGTCCCGTAGGCAGGTGTCCCCTTGCAGACCCCACGCCCACCCCACATGAGAGCCCAGGGCTTCCCTGCCGTCCCCATCAGTTGGGAAGAGAACAGCAGTGAATCAGCACGGGAACGGAAAACGGGCTCTGGGGCATCACGTCGGTGAGCGTCCCTGTGCTGATTCTCCCTGAGAGTCACCGTGCGTGCCACGTGGAGTCCAAGGCCCAGAGATGTTCAGGGCTCTGGAGTTCCGGGGACCCAAGGGGCCCCGTCAGTGCACAGCCTCGGTCACCCAGCCAGCCCAGTGCCTGCGGAGAAGACAAGCTTTCACGGAGCTCTGCCGACAGGTGACCCGGGCTTCAAGGGACTTCCTAGCGGGAACGTGTTGAGGCTGGCTGATGGACCACAGTGTGCCAAATGGGTGACCCAGGGGAGTGCGCCCTGACGTGTCCCATCCACGCCCGGACACAAGGACTCCTCCAGGCCCCACTCCAGTGCCCATTCGTCAGGGAGGACCCTGGAGGAAGGTGTGACCTGACGCCCGCCTGCCCATCCGAACCTGTGTCCTTTGGCAGAGGGACGCCCGGCTCCCTCTGTGCTGGAGCCATCCGAACCTGTGTCCTTTGGCAGAGGGACGCCCGGCTCCCTCTGTGCTGGAGCCATCCGAACCTGTGTCCTTTGGCAGAGGGACGCCCGGCTCGTCCCCATGTCCATCTGTGGCTTGTCCCCACGTCTGTCCACCCCGTCCAACAGCAAGGAGGCCTGACCCCACGCTCATGCTGCCAGAGCCCAAGGCCGGCCCTCACCTGCCCTCCCTCCTGAGTGCTCCTGAGGGGCTTGGGACATGTGGGTGGATGAGTCACGAAGACAGAATGCTGTGCTGGGAGGGGCGACCCCAGCACTAAGGTTCAGGGACACAGCCGTGCCTCACGCATTGTCTGGGGACCCGCCGTGGGGAAGGAAGCCGCTGCATCCCAGGCACCGCCCACTCCTGCCCGGCCTGCTCTCCTGGGCCCCCTCTGAGCCCCGACCTGCACCCAGAGCCTCCCTGGAGCCTCTCCTCCCTCCCGTCCTCCCCTGAGACCCGTCACGGGATGAGCGTCTGTGGCCTTCGAGATGACGCGTGCTTCCCAAAGCCTGTGCCCCTGGGCTCTGCCTTTCCGTTCCTCCGGAGACGCCGCGCCATCCTAGCCCTGGGCCCCACCTCTCCTCCCCCGTGCGCTCACGCTCCCGAGGTGAACAGGCACCCGAGGTCAGCAGGGAGCGTGGACAGCCGCCAGCCCAACGCCAACGCAGGCCGATCGCTCCTCTGGCCACGGCGGCCCCTCCCGGGTCTGGCTGGGCCTCGGTGACGGCACGGAAGGGAGCTGCCGCTTCTCGAGCCCCTGAGTCACGACGCCGTGGCCTCCCCGCATGGACATCGACTCGGTTAGGAAAGCAGCACATCCCAAATGCTGACCTCGCCGCGGGCGTCCGGCCAGGGCTCCTGCAGGCCGCGCACGCGCCTCGCTGGGTCTCGGCAGCCTGGCCGGGCAGGGCCACTGTCGCGGAGTGCAGGCCGCCGGTGGCACCTGCCTTATTTTCCTGCTGGGGTTTCATGGTCAGGCCTCCGACAGTGCGTCCCTGAGCGACAGGGTCCGTCAGCCTCACGGCCGGACCCTGACGCCCGGTCATTCCACTCACGCGTCTCCCCCAGCGCTCTGATTCTGGTAGAATGCACGTAACAGAAAAGTTACCGTCTGCATTTTTACGTGGGCAGCTCAGGGCCGTTGGTGACATGCCCATTGCCGTGCAGCCACCGCCGCTGCCCCTCCACAGGACGCTTGTCGTCTTGTGAGACCCACACCCCGTCCCCATGACACCGGAGCTCCGCTCAGCTGCCCGGGGCCTGCCCCCCGCGTTCTGGAGGTCCCCACGGGGGTGTTCTTGTGCCTGGCTTCTCTCCCGTGTCCTCGAGGGCCACCCACGTCCCAGCCGGCGGCACACGGGTCACAGTCCCGTGTGCTGGAGCCATCCGAACCTGTGTCCTTTGGCAGAGGGACGCCCGGCTCGTCCCCATGTCCATCTGTGGCTTGCCCCCACATCCGTCTGTGGAGGGACACCTGGCTCGTTCCCACATCTGTCCTTCGTGAGTCCTGCTGCCCGGGACATGGGCATGGAGCTTCTCCTCAACACCCTGCTTTCACTTCTTTTGGGTAAATACCCAGAAGTGGAGTTGCTGTATCATAGGGAAGTTCTATGTCCGGCTTTTTGAGGAACAGCCCAGCGGCTTTGCACCCGGCCGCATTGCTTTCGCTCCCACCAACAGTGCACGGGGTTCCAGTTCCTCCACAGCCTCGCCGACACTTGGCTGCTGGATTTTTAAGAGTCGTCAGCGTGATGGGGCGAGACGGCCTTGTGGCTGAGCCCCCGGGCGCCCCCTTCCGAAGGCCTTGGACAGGTGCTGTCATCCCCACGTGGAGGCGAGGGGCTGGCGCTCAGGGGCGTGAGCGTGGCCAGGCCCAGTTGTGGGTTCTCGCCAAGACTGGGGCGGCAGCGGTGGGTGGAGGGAGCACAGGGAGTACGTGGCCGCCGCGGTTCTCAGGCAGGAGGGGGAGGGTGCCCTGTCTTTGCTGGGGCTCCCCTGCAGGTCCACACGGGGGACCCTGACCTCCGGGGAAAAGAGCTCCCTGGTTGGGGCGGATGAAGCCCCGGGAGACGGGGTGAGAGGCTCCCGTGGGGCATCTGAGACAGCTCTGGGGCTCCGCGCTGCCCCAGAAATGGGAAGGGTGGGGGGCCCTGGTGCCCCCTCAGTCCTGTTCCTGCTCTTTCCTAGCACTTCAAAACAATAAAGAAACAGATGCCCCCCAATGTCTTGACGGAGAGCCTCCACCTTCACTGTTTATGGCTTAGTTTTTATTTCGGTAAATCTATTTTTGCATGCTAAGTTTTGAACTAAGTATCCCCGTTTGAGGCAAAGCGCATTGTACAAAAATTCTTACAGGCTCCCTCCTAAATGTTTAAAGTCAAAGGAAACGTGAAGGGAAGGCGTCTCACCTGGCATATAGGAGGGTTCCAATATCATGGTGGCTCTGAAAGGCTGTCTAGTACTCGTCACACATTCTGTCGATCCTATTGAGAAGTTCGCTCTGAGAGTTTAAAATGACCTGGAGAAAGAGGAAGGTGAAATGCCTTTGGGGAAATCAGATTAAATCACAAATGAAGCCATTCAACAGATGCTTAGTGAGCATTTACTTTGTGCCAAATCTTGTATTTATCTTATGGGATACAACAGCAGCTCCTTAATATATAAAGAACATCTACAAATCAATAAAAATAAGAAGTTTCAAAGCCAATAAGCAGATAATTCACAAAAGAAATAAAAACAGCTCCTAAAAATTAAAAAATGTTCAACTCCATTTATAATCAAAGAAACGTGAACATAAACATCACAATGATAGTCTTTTTTTGCCTATGAGATTGACAAAAATAAAGAACTTTGATTCTCAGTGTTGGCAGAAGTGTGAGGAAGTGGGTGCCCTTTCCTGTGTTGATAGGAGCATCAACGGGCACAAATGTGTTGGAGAACAATTTTGCAACATGCATCCCAAATCCTCAACGTACTTAACTTTCGATCATGTAAAATCCTTTCTAGGAATTTTTCCTGGTGAAATAATGAGCCAGGATTTGAAGTGCATGCGACCTGGAAGCACGTCACAGCACATCGCCCCGTGTGGACAGGACCAGGATCCCCAGGCAGCGCCCACGACGCCTACAGAGCACGGAGTGTGGGCCGGTCTGAAGGCACAGCGGGTCCTGGCAGGTGAGGGGCACCGTCCAGGGTGCCTGCTTCCTCGCCTAGGCAGAGGCGCCTCGGAAACAGCCTCTGTCCTCATCAGCCAGAGTGTCCGGCGGGAGGCGAGCGCTCTAAACCCATCCTCTGACCGCGCGGACGGCACAGGAGAGGCCGGGGGCCCGCTGGCTCCCGCCCTGTGAGGCAGGGCAGAGGCTGGGCCCAGAGGGGCTCCTGCGCTGGCTCCCACCCCACCCCAGGCTGCCTCCTCAGGGGAGACGCCCATGGGGAGCCAGCGGCTGCACCCTAAGAGTAGATTAGCCACCCAGCCGCCCTGTCACTGTTTCTCCGTTGACTAGGGTGGCCGGGATGTGTGCCTGAAGCTACAGAAAGCTGGTTGACTTAGCAAGGACTTTCAAGGCCTACCTGGAAAATCCAGACTCTAGAAACAGTAGAAGGTATTAACCTTCTGAGGCTGATGTTCCCGGATAGGCCGGGAGGCGCGGGCCTGGAGGGTCACTGGGCCTTGCCCATCCCACCCCAGGTCTCAGATCTGCTCCCCCCCCAGCCCCCGACAACCTACGCTGGGAAGCGGGGCCGCCCCTGGGCATTCTCTGCCTGAGGTCTGTGGCCTGGCCCAGGAGGACCACATGCAGGACTCTGCCCCTTAAAGAGAGGGGCCAAGCTGCTCCCGGCGGTCACACAGCAGAGCCTGCGCGGGGCACACCCCAGAACAGAGACCCAGCCGGCTGGGGGGGACTGAGCGGGGTCCCCAAGGGAGGAGTGGCTGGGAGGCCAGGCGACCTGTGAGGCATCCAGGTGCTTCTGAGCCCCGGGAGCATGGGTGGGACGGACACGCCAACCTCGCCCCGGGCCAGATTTCCTTCCTCACAACGGTGAGCTGCCTGAGGCAGGGGCTCGGGGAGGTCTGCAGCGTTCTGGAAGCTGGGGTGCTGAGCGCCCCACCCTGGGGCCTGCACTGCTCGCTCTTCCCTGAAGCACACAGGAGCAGAGAAGGTGTGGTATCTCTGGAAGCCGCTTCTGCAAATATCAGAGGAAGTGGTGGCCCAACTGAAAATGTGCGCTCTCCTCCCAAGTGCGGCCTGCCGGCAGAAGGGCCCTCTCCCAGGGCTGCCCCTGAGGCCCAGGGACCTGCACTCTGAGGGCACAGACGGGTCAGGGCTGAGTGGGGCTCCTGGGGGGCCTGGGGGGCCCTGCTCATGTGGTCCGTGTAATGCCAGGTGCTGATGTCCAGGTCTGGGGCCAGCCCGGCTGGACAGAAGGGACAGGGATAGGGAGGGACCTCCCTGGAAGAGCCCGAGGGCCAGCACCAGGCCCAGGCCGGAACAGCTGGGCGCTGGGGTGGCCCGAGAGAGCAGGTCCTAGCCCCCCAGGGCGTTCTGACATCGAGCACCGTGGTCTTGCCGCTCTTGGCCAGCGCTCTAGCCGCTCACCTCTCGTTCCTCAGAGCCTGTCCTGTTCCCTGCCTGATGGATACGTAGCTTCCGACCTCAGCCCACGGGCCTCCCAGGGTCTTCCTGTCTCCCCTGCTCACCACCCCTACTGCCCCTACTTTGTCCTACTTTTCTGTGCCCCCCCACCCTTCCAGGTGAGCAGGCCCCAGAGCGGGCCAGGGCCTCACCCCCGCCAACCTCAGTGGGCCCTCGCATCATTCTGGCGCCCAGGACGTGGGGCAGCCAGGCCCGGATGTGGAGCTCGGGTGCTGACCGCGGCGCCCAGCACGGCCAGGGTCTTCCCTGGGCCGGGGGCGGGTGGGTCCTCCCGCAGGGCCGGATGGTGTGTGGGGGGACAAGGGCTGTGGGGGTGGCTCTCTGCACTCCTCCACACCAGCAGGCCATCTTGGGGACCCACAGAGGCAGGTCTCCGCAGCGGGGCAGGGGGAGTGACAGACCCTGCGGGATGGACCGACTCAGTGGCTGGCTGCTCCCAGCCCCGGGGCGCAGGGGAGGGGAGAGCCAGCCCCACCTGCAATGCCAGCCTGGGCCTGAACCTCGGGGGTCTCTGTGCTTGGTCTGTGCTCTGGGGAAGCCACGGTAGCCACAGAGCTACGGGGTGGGTGGGCCGGGTCAGCCCGAAGCCTCTTTCCCCTGCCCCTGGTCCCCTGCCAGCCTTGGGCACGACATTCCAGGGGCCCGCGAGCCCTGCGTCCTCCTGGCCAGACCCGGCCTCTCTGCCTCCAGCTGCACCAGGTCCCCTTCTGGCCCTTCTCATCTCGCGGCTCACAGCGTGCCTCCCCCAGCGAGCCCACGAGCCCGTGGCCCACTCACAATGCTGCTAAGCCGGCCCACTCTCCCAGGGCAGGAGCCCTGCATTCGCCGGCACTGTCCCCGGCGTTCCGCGTCCTGGGTTTGCCGCGCGTCCCTCAAGTCTTTGAAAATACATTCTTTAACTCGTATTACCTAACTTTTCAAGCAGAACCAGAAGCACAGCCACAGGATGCACACGATTTTCACCCTGCCCTGGCTCACTTGGCATTTGTACGAGTGGTTGCCCCATCCTGACACGTTGTTGAAACCCCCAGGGCTGGGATCAGCTGTACCATGGCTGGACATTCCAGGTTCTTCCAAGTTCCCCACATCCTCACGCCCAATCCTTGACTTCATTTCTTTTTCTTTTTTCTTTTTTAAAAGATTTTATTTATTTGGCAGAGACAGACAGAGCACGAGCAGGGGGAGCGGCAGACGGAGTGGGAGAAGCAGACCCGCAGCTGAGCAGGGAGCCCGATGCGGGGCTCGATCCCAGCATCCTGGGATCATGACCTGAGCTGAAGGCAGACACTTCACTGATGAGCCCCCCGGCGCCCCCTTGACTCCATGTCTGTGTTCGTGTTTGGGGTAAACTCTGGGGAGGGAGTTCCTGAGCTGTCGGCCCCCATGGCATATCTCCCACGTGGGCTTCCCATGCTTTTTTTCTTTCCATTTTGATAGATTTTTTTTTTAAAGAAATCTCTAGGCCCAGCATGGGGCTTGAACTCAGGACCCTGAGATGGAGAGCCATGTGCTCTACCCACTGAGCCAGCCAGGCACCCACAATAGATTTTTAAATGCACGGTTTAAAATCTCATTTGCATTTCTTTGATTGGTAATGAGGCTGACATCCCCCACTGTGTCCATCCTTTTTTGTCCTGTCCCCCTCTGCCCCAGGTGACTCTGCGTCCACCCTCTGCCTGACAGGTCCCCTAAAACGTCATCTCGTCACCCTTCCGAGCACAAACACACCTGAAAGAACAGTGCAGCCTGACTCCCCATCCTTGGTAGCCTGCCCACCCTTCTCGACAGGGGAACACCCCACGGCCCATGCTCGTCACCAGACAGCATCCTGAGAGGCCTGCCAGCCGCCCAGCCCCAGGACCATGCCCTGCGACCAGGGGACCGTCCCCCCCGGCAGACATCTCGCTGTCCCCCCCCGTCCCTCCTCTTGGCCACGTGCCCCTCAGCCCAGGCAGTCCCTGGAGGCAAGGGAGCCAGGCCCTTTATATCTCACCCACCAAGCACCCCGAGACTCAGCCACAATGCCACCGCACCCGGAAGTTTCCACCTCTCCACCCTGGAGAGTGTCGCCCCTGAGCTCCGACTCTCTGGCCCCCGGGGACCGGCAGCCGTGGCGAGGGCTTCACAGAAGGAAACCTCAGGGTAGGCAGAGACTTTTGGGTACGGACAGAAGCTGCTGCCCTGTCACCCCATACCCTTCTGCCCTACCACATCTGCACACACTGGTGTCCCTGGGTTCGCTCTTGGTGGAGGACCCCAAGGGGAGACCCCTGACCAAGCCCCCACCTTTACGCCAACAAATCACCTTTGCTTTCAGACCCCAGCTGTCACGCACACCACCACCCCACCACCCTGCTGCCCCCCAGCACGTGGGGCCTATGACTTACTTAGGGAGGCAAACCTCACACTCACGCTCTGTAGGCCCAGCTGAGTGCTTTCAAGAAGTAGCAGGGTCCAAGTGTTTCCTTTAGAGCTCCCCTTACCGGGGCGCCTGGAGGCTCAGTCGTCAAGCATCTGCCTTCGGCTCAGGTCATGATCCCAGGGTCCTGGGATTGAGCCCCACGTCCAGCTCCCGGCTCCACGGGAAGCCTGCTTCTCTCTTTGCCCCTCCCCCTGCTTGTGTTCCCTCTCTCGCTATGTCTCTGTCAAATAAATAAATAAAATCTTAAAAAAAAAAAAAAAAAGAACTCCCCTTACCGTAAACGGCAGGCCCCAGGTTGACTAGCCCAGCTGAGGCGTCATCTGGCTGATGCCTTGGAACTTTCCTGGGGCAGATGCAATAAACCACCCCAGACTCACTTCTCCTTGTGTCTGTCCCAACACTCAGAGACAGGCTACACCATCTTCCCAGCTGGGCCGGACAGACGGAACCAGCTCAATGAGCTGTGTGCCCAGCCTCCCCAGACAAGATAGGGCAAGGCACGGGGAGGGACCCTTGGAGAGGAACTCGGCTCCTGCCCTAGGGCCCCCATTCGTCCTCCCCCAGGCAGGCCTAGCCACGTCACGTGGGGCCCTCCCTCCCCACTTCCCGTCTAGGGGTGGGGTCCCACCAGCGGAAAGGGGCCAACACAGTCTGCCCTTGGCTCTGCCTCTGGACCCCTAGAGCTGATAGCAGCCGGGCCCAGGGGACTCTGCAGGTGAGTTTCTCTGGGAGGGGCCGCCTGGGTTCCCCAGGACACAGCATCCCTCGCCAAGGCAATGCCCAGCCCCGGCAGGCACAGCTGCTTGTCCCTCTCCCCGGCTTACAGGACCCCAGGCGAAAACATCTTGGATCCAAACATACACCCCACTTTCCTTAGAAAATGCCCTGGGCTATAGGCAGCCCCCTGTCTTACCAACCACCCTCTGCCCAATGAGCTGCTTCTGGATTTGGGGGTGAGATGAAACCACATCTCCCACCACCAAGGCCTGACTCGGTCCTGGCGCTTTTAGCCCACGGGGGCAAGGCTGGGCCCACCAACACTCGGGGTGATCTGTGGCCAGCCCTGCAGGAGGGACAGTAAATGGTGGTGGACCCAGACAACGGCACCCGGGCACTTTCAGGGATGGGAAACTCCCCAGGAAGGTGCACCCGCACTCTGCTCTTTCCCCAAGGCACATTCAGGTCTCAGCCTGCCCCAGGGCTGTGTGCAGGGTCTTTGTGGCTCTGGGCTGCTGTCCCGCTCAGCCCCACCCCGAACAGTGATTTCTCATGGGTGTGGGCGGCTGCCAAGTACCTAGAAAGCTGGGCATGGAGTATGTGTAGGTCTGAGCGTAGGGCTGACCTCAGCCTTCCAGAAACACCCGCCCGGGGTCTGGCCACTGCCCTCTCCGGGGCTCGGGCCCAGGACACCTCTTCCCAGATGGGCAGTAGCAGGCGGAGCTAAGACTCTGGGTGGGCCTGAGACCCACCCTCCCTTGGCAGCAGCCGCCAGAGGCCCAGGCATCCGTGGGAGGTAAGGCCTCTGCAGACACAGAGCCCACATCAGGCCAGCTAGGCCAGGGGTCTCCAGGGACGCTGGGTGTCCATACTCATGGCCCAGGCCCCCCTCCGGGACCTGCTCCCCTCTGGAGCCCTGCTCAGGGGTCCATGTTTTCTGTTGATGGATCCAGGTGTGAAGCATAGCTCCAACCCGGACCATTATCATCTCCGCACATGGTTGGTCGGTCAAGGATGACCACTGATTCAAGTTAGGTCAGCTGAATCCTCCGCCGGAGGCCCACCTCCACCCCCCGGGTTTGCACCGTCTCTTCCAGTGCATGAATTCCTGAGCTGCAAAAGAGGGAGGAAGGCTCCCGGGGAGGACGGGCCTGCAGAGAACCAGAGATGAGCTCACCGGGCCAAGGGGTCTGGGCCCTATTCCCGAGGGCTGGCCGTCTTCCAGGCAGGGGGGAGGGGGGCCTGCAGCCACCTGACAATACGCCTGGGGTTCATTTACCTCCTGACTTCTGCTGGGTGGGTGCCCACGAAACCTGGAAGGGCTCTTCATTTATTCTGACTACAACATCATGCTCTTCCTCTCTCAAGGAGCGAAAATTATTCACCATTTCAAATAGGTCCTATGGATTTGAATTTCAGAAGGTACACAGTGTGGGCGTTGACGGCTCTCTCCCACCTGCCCTGCTCCTGGCTCTCTCAAGGCATCTGCGTACCCAAACAAGGGTGTCCATTCTCTTCCCAATTTCTGAAGTCTTTATAATGAGAAGGAGGGAACGTAGAGCCCTCCGGTAGCCACTACCTAGATTCAACCCACGTGTAGATCTCAGACGGGCTTCATCTAGCAACAGCCTCAAAGAGGTCTCTCATCAACTGGAAGCCAACGACATGCCCCCGCCGGCGGTGACGCTCTCCACGGGCAGCTAAGGACTTAGAGTCTCTCTCTCTCTGAGTATCATCAAGGACTCATAGATTTGTGTTTTTGTTTTTGTTTTGTTTTGTTCTTTAAGATTTCATTTATTCATCTGAGAGAGATCCAGAGAGCGAGCACGAGTGGGGGGAGGGGCAGAGGGAGAAGCAGGCTCCTCGCTGAGCAGGGAGCCCGACGCGGGGCTCGATCCCAGGACCCTGGGACCATGACCTGAGCCGAAGGCAGACGCTTCACCGACTGAGCCACCCAGGCGCCCCAGGATTTGTTTTAATGTGGTAAATTATACATAACAAAACATTTACAATTCCAACCACTTTGAAGTCTTTTAAGTGTACAGCTTGGCAGTATTAACTGCACTCACCATGTGCAGCCGCCTCGAGCATCTCCAGACCCTGTCAGCTTCCCAAACGGAAGCCCTCTCCCCATGAAGCACAAGCCCCCCTTTCCCTGGCACACATCACTCTTCCACCCATGTCTACGAATCTGACCCCCCTGGGGACCTCATACGTGTGGGTCACGCAGGCTTTGCCCTTCTGTGTCTGGCTGATCTCACTCAGCACAGGGTCCTCAAGGTCCAGCCATGTGGGAGCGGGGGTCAGAACGCCCTTCCTTCTGAAGGCAGAGTAATCGTCCATCGTGTGGATGGACCACATTTCCTTAATCCATGCTCATCAGTGGACCCCAGGCTACTGTCACCTGTTGGCTGCTGAGGAGGTGGGGACACCAGGCTCCATGTCCTCAATGTGTCTCAGTGAACCACAGTCATTAAGCTGTCCCAAAGTGGACCCATGACCCACACTGCCTCTGGCGGCTTAATTATATGGTTTGTCTCTTTGGATTTGTTCTCATGGTAACGTTACCCATCGGCTGCCACGTCTTCCTTCCCCGACTCCTCTCAGCATCTCCCCCCTCCCTGGAGCAGGGCTGAGTCAGGGGCTAGAGGAGAGAAAGGCAGGGGGCTGCTGGGATTTCCAGGGGCTCGGCGGTCCTCAGAAGAGGGCAGGAGTTTCCCAGGCACCAGCCCGGAAGGGGTTTTCGGGGCAGTTCCTAAGAGAGCTGCCCTGAGAGGGAAGAGGCTGGGGCAGGAACGGGGCTTTTGAGAGGGGACACCCCAAGAGCTCAGTGATTCTGAAAGGCTCTTTCTCAGACCATGTTCCTCTGACCAGGGCACCTGCTGAGTGGGAACCGTGAGTCCTGGTTCAGCCCAGGACAGGCTGCCCCCATCGCCCCAGATAACCACGCTCCACACACAGGGGTTGTCTCTCTGGGGGCTGGCCTGGCAGCTTCCATAGCCTTGGGAAACTGGTGCCTTATCTCATGGCCCAAGAGGCTACTTGATCGGCAGCCTTCACGTCTGTACCTCAGGTGTCGGGAAGGAAGAAAGTGGACGATGGCGGTGCCCCTCCCCTTTGAGGAGACATCCCAGAATTCCCACCCAGACCCCTGGTCCTACGTCCTCGGGAATGCAGGGCTGGGACCATGCCTGGCTGCAGAGGAGGCTGGAAAATGTGATCTTTGCTGTGCCCGTCCATGCTGGGTGCTCTTCCTAAGCGAGAAGGGGCGTATGGGTTATGGGGCCACATCGTGCCTCGGGCACACAGGGTCACCAGCTTTGCTTTGACCTGGCAAGGGCAGGTCCCAGGCAGGTGAGTGGGGTGCACACAGCCAGGCCCAGGGATGAAAGTGCCCCCAG
The DNA here is from genome assembly GCF_054177405.1 of Leptonychotes weddellii. Taxonomy (NCBI): domain Eukaryota; kingdom Metazoa; phylum Chordata; class Mammalia; order Carnivora; family Phocidae; genus Leptonychotes; species Leptonychotes weddellii. The sequence continues at coordinate 329,529 of NC_138377.1, read as the reverse complement.
ATGAGGAAAGGGTCCAGAGAGGCTGGGGAGAGGGGTCTGGGGGAGACCCCCTGAAGGGTTGATGGACGAGCGGAGGCCCCGCCGAAACCACAGGAAACCCCCTGCCTTCGGACCTCTGGAAGCAGGATCACTGTGGAGAACTGAAACCATCACCACGTGACTCCTGGCCCACTGGCATTAGCGGGAGCAGCTACCTCTGTGTCCACCAACAGAAGTCCGTCCTTCAGGGGGGAGAGTGATGCTGAACACCCTTGCTGCTCACCCCAGAATCTCCAGGAAGAGCCATCAGCTCGTAAGCAGGAAGTGTCAAGTGACACCTTGGGTGATATTTTGGGGATGCACATCACCAATATCTACTGGGGGCACCCGAGGATCCCAGAGCCCTGCAGAGGGGGTCACAGCCACACCGGGTCCTGCTGGTGTGACAGGCCACGGGCCCTGCCTGTCCATCCCTTTAGTCCGTGAGCCCCGCGGGCGGCAGGGTCCACACCCCATTTCCTTTGGTGCTTCTGAGCCCGCCGTCGCCTGAGTGGACGTCCCATCAGTGGAAGCCGCTCTCGGAAGATTATGCGTAGGCCCAGCATCCTGCCACTCAGAGCCACTGCTGGGTGGGCAGAGGAGGACGCCCAACCTCGGGGCGGGGGAGGCACTTGGGACACAACAAGGGGCTCCTCGCGCACAGGAAACCCAGCAGCAGGGGGTCACAGAGCCAGTGAGAAACAGAACTATAAAGCTACAGAAGAAAGCAGGGGGCTTCGGGGCAGCGGGGGGACAGCGGGGGGCAGCGGGCTCTGGCGGGACAGACGGCGGGCTAACAGACCCGCTCGCTGCGTGAAAAGCCACAGACCCAGGAAGTTCATAGAAGACTGTCCTGAAGGACATCTCAGCTGCCCCGGACACAGAAGGACCTCAGAAATCTCCCAAAGCACCCAGGAGACCCCTTCTCCCCTGGCCACTTCAGGAAGCTCTGTCCAGGCGCCCAGCGGGAGGCAGGGAGCCACGGAAACTCAGGGTGGCACACCGCGTGGCCGGGCGGCCACTAGGCTCACAGAACACAGTGCCTCAGTGTGAGCCTTCTTTTCCGGCTCATTCCCCCAGATCCTCCGTTGCCAAGGTCAGCAGCAGATCAGAAATGAAAACCCGGTCCTTCCTGCTGGATTCCTCCTGCCGCGGGTAGACCCCCGGCCACCCCCACCCTTGCAGCACGGCCAGGCCAGGGCCTCACCTGGTGGTCCCCGACCAGGGCGACGCCTCCCCCAAGGGGGCATCTGGCCCCCGACCAGGGCAATGCCTCCCCCAAGGGGGCATCTGGCCTTTCTGGAGACATTCTTGGGTTTCACTGGGGGGATGGTCCTGATGTCTAGGGGGTGTGTACCCATGATGCTACACATCCCATAATGTACAGGACAACCCCTCCCCGCCATGATGCTGGAGGGGGGAGCCCTGATGGCGGTGGGCACCAGGGAGGGTTTGGGATCGCTCTGTACTCTCCCTGCCCCCATGAAGAGGCTGCCCGCTGCAGCTAGGAGGCCCCCCCGGGCCTCACACCCCCGCCCTGGGGAAACCCCGGAGCTGTGGATGTGAGGAGTTCGGCAGCAGCCAAAGCCGGGGCGGCTTGCCCTTGGGGCCTGGACGAGACCCGACCTTCACCCCTGGGCTCTGGGACCCTGTGCCTTCCTCCTGCCCCTACCCTCTGCAATACAGAAGAAAGCAGAAGTGAACTGGGGAGGGGAATGCCAGGGTGGGGCTCCCCCTCCCCCTCCGCAGGCTGACACATCCTAGATAGCAGTCACACAGAAAAACACTCTTGGTATCTGAGCCCGCCACTCTCAGCGGAAGTAATTTGGTTTCCTCTGCAGGGTAACAGGCCTCCAGCCAACCTCAGTTCTCAACAGTCTGGGTAACACCCAGGTTGGGGGTCCCAGGACGCTGGGCTGGGGGTGTTTACGGAGCACCTGCTGTATACACCACCCTGGGCAGGTCTGGAGGGTAGGGGACCTCCCCCAGGCCTCTGGGAGCCTGCAGCCCGAGGAGGGGGCCCCTCACGTCAGCAGAGAGAGGTCATGGGGGCCACGTGGCCGTGTTGCCCTGGGAGCACGGCCACAATCCTGGAGAGTGACCGGAAGCATTGCAGGGCGCTTGGGGTCTGGAAGGACGTCGGGGCAGAGGGACAGAGAGAAGGAGGCTGGGAGGAGTGCGTGCCCCTGGGGCCCACAGGGAGGGAGAGAGGGCCAGGACTGTGCAGCTTGTCTCCCAGGGCCGGCCAGTAGAACCTTCTGGTGAGGGGCCGTGCAGTCCACAGGCTGTTCTGCCAGGTCAGGGTGAGGACGGAGCCAGAGGGCAGTGGCCAGGCCTGAGACCGCAGGGCCAAGAGACAGAGAGGAGGCAGGGGCAGGGGACCCACTGGATACGGGCAGGAGAGGCCGGAGCTGGGCACTGCCCAGGGGACAACGATGCCAGGGGGCACAGAGAAGACTCGGGCCTAAGGGCCTCGGAGGCCAGACACCTGCCCACAGAAAGATGGGAGCAGGTCAGAGGGCAGGGGGTCCCGCCGACCCACTCAAGAGGTTATGCTCAGGGCAGGGGGAGAGGCGGGCAGGGGCTGGAGGGTGGAGGGAAGGGGTGCGTCTAGGTGTGAAGCCACGTCCCGCATCTGATGGGCTCCTGGACGCCCCTCCCCTCACAGAGAATCCAGGTCAGAGGTGGGAGCGGCCTCCGCTTCCTGCCCTTCACCTGCAGACTCCACACTGCCTGCCCACCACCGCCACCTGGGCTGAGGCTTCCTTCCGGGGTGGAGGGGCGCCGCCCACCCGGACGGGGCCTCAGTCACGCCTTCCTCCCCACCCCTGCCGGCGCCCACCTGGCGCTGTTCGCCCACGCACAGACGCGTGGCTGCGTGCATGTGCACACACTGCACACACACACGTGCACACAGACTCACACTCACACACGCAGGAACCCCGCACGGGGCTCTGGCTGGGACAGGACATGGGCAGTGCTCGGGACTCCTGGACCCACCTTCCTGCTGCGTGACCCCAGCAGGCCTCCTGGCTTCTCTGGGCCGGGCAGGCGCCGGGGGGTGGGATGTCTGTAAGAGGGCGCCCTGCTCCCTGCAAACTGTGCTTTCTTTGCTGGAGGCTGTGCACCACTCTTGGAGCCTAGGGGCCCTCACTCGTGTCTGGCGCTGGCTGCCCAACCCTGAGGCTCTCCTGCGGGGGAGGCAATGGCCATTCTAGAAGACCCAGCCCTACTGCCACCTTCAGCCTCCGCAGGGCCCTGTCTCGCCTTTGGATGCCGGGCTGTGATCAAACCGCCACTGGCCCCAGGCTGAGCCTCAGAAACCCTGGTCAGTGTGGTGGGGCGGGGGCAGGGGACGGCTTCCGTCCCCAGCTGCAGCCCTGGGTCCTAGCTGCGGCCTGGGCGCTGGGCTCTGGTTGGCTCCTCTCTGCTGTGGGAGCAGATTGTCCCTGGCAGACGTGGTCAGGAGAGCTGACCCTGCGCTGGCTTTGGGGCTCCGCACTCTGACGTGGTCACCTCCACGTCCTCATTTGCAAAACGGGCTATTCCGGCCCCAAGTGCCCACATGGGACTACTTTTAAGTATTGCCTCCATTGACCTGCTGGCCCTACAACTAGTCCAACTTCTTATTTCTATTTTTCTAATAATGTTTCTGTCTCATCTATGTTTTCAGAAACACTGACATACAGTTATTCACAGTATTCTCTCGTTAACACTTTTTTGGAATTGATTTTTTTTGCCTTTTTAAATTTTTTAATTTACATGCCGTAGAATTCACTCTGTGACATTCAGTCCTACGCGTTTTGACAGATGCACACGGCTGTGTCCCCGGCAGAGTCAGCTCTGGCACCCCCAAACTCCTTCGGGCTGCCACCCCTTGGCGGTCAGCGCTGCCCCCCACCCCAACCCCTGGCGACCCCTGCTCTGTGTCCCCTGTCTCTGCTCCTGCCGTTTCCAGAACACCATGAGCAGAGTTATAGAGGCTTGCGAATCCACCCTTGCCCACAGAAGGTGCATTTGAGATTCATCCGTGGTTTGCACGTAAATAGCTCCTTCCTCTTCAGTCCTGGATGGTACTCATGTCACGGACAGACAGCCGGCTGTGCATCTGTCAGTTGAAGAGCCCTGGGTTTTTTCCAGTTTGGGTGGATCATAAACCACGCTGCTGTAAAGATTCACATGCAGGCTTGTGCACGAACATGAGTTTCCATTTCTCTTGAGGGAGCACCTGGGAGTGGAGTTCCTGAGTCATCGCAGGGGGAGAAATGACCCAGCCGGCGCCCACAGCGACCGCACCAGCTGCATGCTCAGCAGCCGGGGGCCTCAAGGCTGCCTCTGGCCGCAGGGCTCGTGTCCCAGCGGGGGACCCGGGGGACCCCCCCGCAGCTTTAATATGCATTTGCCTGATGATGCAGGTTGGGGACCACCCTCTCGTGTGCCACCTTCCTTCTGGACGCCTTCCTGGGTGCCACGTTCAGACCTTCGGCCAATTTTTAAATTGGGTTGTTTCTACACTGTTGAGTTCCGAGAGCTCCCCGTGCTTCTGCCTACGTGTCCTGTACCTGATGGATGTTTGCAAGAAATTTCTGCCAGTCTGTGGCTTATTATCTTCTAAATCTGCAATTACAGCCTCTTGTTGATTCATGTTATTTATTGGTGTCTTTTCTTTCCTTTCTTTTCCTGTTGTTTTTATTCCTCCCAGACGCTGGTCTGCTTCAGTGGGAGATGAATTTTTGGAAGAACTAACTTTTGTCTTCATCGCAGTCTACCACACCTTGTTCTTTAGTTCATTGATCTCCAGTCTTGTTTTTTATCTCTGGTTTTTACCTTTCTTTGGGCTTATTCTGTTCCCCCCGCAACTTTCCTTTTTTATTTGATTTACAAAGTTGGGGCTAACTTACGCACGGGATGTGGTTCCAACTTTCGACAAAGGCATCCAGGGGGATAACTGCTGGCACCACAGATAGAAAATATCTCCGTCACCCGCCTCATTGCCTTGAGCCCTTTACAGCCGCTGCCCCCCCCTCAAGCCAGCCCCTTGGCTTCCTAAGGGGGGGTCCCAGTTTTCAAAGCCCAAGGCTTCCTCCTATTCTAATATAAGTGTTTGTACTCATTCCCTGGGAGCGCCGCTCTGCTGCCCTCGAGTCTGGACATGCACTGTTTTATTATCATTCAGTTTTGGGTATTTTAAATTTTCCATTATGATCTCGTCCTTCGCTCATTAGTTATTCAGCAGTACGAGGGCATGTCTTACAGCGCTTGTCTATAAAAATTTCTCTAACGTTGGATTGTATTTTCAGACACTCAGCGCAGTTAACAGAATTGTACGGCGAAACCCCACAAGCTCAGCCTGAATACCCCACAGTTCACCTGTCCCTTCACACATCCCTCCATCCACCCATCTGCTGGGGAGGAAATATTTTCCTCTACCCTTCAAAGGTTCTTCCAGGTGGTCTAAGAATAAAATGGACACAAGACAGATGAACAGAAGAAAAACAAATTAATTTTGTCTGTATAGGAACCACCACCCACAGGAGAGGTCCCACGACAGAAGGGTAAAAGGAAGTATTTATGCCATCCTGAGCTACGGATTGGGATGGGGACCCAGGCTTCAAAGTGGAGGAGGGCAGTTCACAGGGCCGTGAGAAGGAGAACAGACGTTTGCTAATTAGATGCTTGCCCTGCCACAGAGATGGGTCATTCACATAAACTGTATCTCTGATGATAACTCTTATTCTGGCAAAGATTCCCAATTTAGGTTCTTCTAGGTATTTAGGGAAGGGACAAAATTTCTCCTGAGCCCACGGGGTCTTAATTACCTTCAGCTCAAAATAGCCTTCATACCAAAATGGCATATTTTGGCAAGACTTGTCCTGAACCCCTTCACATCCATCCACCCATCTATGCCTCTGTTCCTCCCTCCATCTGTGCCTCATCCTTCCCTCCCTCTAGCCTGAACTCCCCCTCCATCTACCCATCTACTTATCCATCCATCCAACCAACCATCCACCCATCGTTCCGCCTGCCCATCTCTCTATCCATTCACTCCACCCCCTCCCTTTTCTCCACAAGCCCCACTTTCTTCCCTTGGAGGGCTGACTCCAACGGAGAGCACTGCTTCGAGGGCCTGTGCCCTGGAGAATGGGAAACCAGAGGAGAAAGGTCCTGTAGTTGGGTCCTTGGGGCTGCCACAGGTCGCTGCTGCCTGCCGGCTACCCACCCCCAAGGCCTGTATTGCTTATTGCTGTGCACAGATTCCTGACCAGCAAAGGGACAGGGGTCTCAGACGTTTTGAGGGCTCACAGGTCACCTCCTAGGTGCCAGGCAAGGGCCAAACCTTTCTTTGGGCTGTGCAGGGTGTGGACAACCCAGGCCTGCTGATTAACCCTACACTGCACGGGCTCCGGAATGCGTTCTTGGATGTTGAGGCCAAGCCCTGTGGGATGAGCAGAGGGAAGAGTTTGGGAAAAGCAGAGGCCTTGATGGTGGGGACATAGGGTGGGAGTGAGGTGGGCAGGAGAGGGGCAGGTGGGCAGGTCTTGGGCATTGAAGGGAGGGTGCATTCTGCTGAAGTGTAGATTTGGGTTTGGATGCATCAGTTTAAGTTACTCCATAATAAATATCATTTCAGCTTACGCAGGGGTCTGCGACAACTTTTTCTGCCATCATACATTTGTGCATTTCTCAGGATGGGGAGGCTATTAGAGTGTATGCCCTGCCTGTGATGTCATGGGCCTGGGTCCTCAAGGCTTCGCTTGGGGTGAGGGGTCATCTGTCTGCTGATCATGCTCATTAAACCAGTCTTGGGGCAGCCACCCCATGCGGCTTCCAGGGGTCACAGCAGTCATTTCAGCCCAAAGTCTGGGTTGTCAAGTAGGGCACCGAGGGGCTAGAGGCAGGCAGGGGGCTCCCTGGGGACTAAGACCTGCCCTCTCCCCTCACTTCCCGCCTCCCCACAGCTGCCAGGCCCTGTCCTGGGAAAATGAGGCCCCATATCCCTGCTCCCCACCTGACCCTGGACTACCGCCAAGAATACCAGCAGAAGAGGAGAGGAAGGACAGCATCAGCTAGTATCTAGACCCTCTAGATGCAAAGGCCCCCTGCCCTTCACCTCTCCTCTGACCTCTAATTTTGCTCCCACATACAGAGGAGGGGGGTGCTCTGGCTCTGGCACAGGTGCTCCTGCTGGTGGCCTGAGGATGGAAGGCCACTAACTCTGACCTTGTGCTGACGCTGAGTGATGGCAGGACTCTAGGGGGTCCTACCCAACCTGCTCCTCCCTCCATGGAGCTGGGCCGTGGTGGGGCACACGTCTGGGGAGGGGGTCCGCGGGCAGAAGGCTGGCAGCATCCACTGGAGGGAGAAGCCCACTTTGGGGACAGTGCCTTCAGGCTGGTACCTACAGCTAAGCTTTGATACGGGGTGGGGGGGTCCCTGTTGCAGGCTGCCCCCCCCCCACCTCCCAGGCTGCTCCCCAGACAGTAAATGGCTAATGACTCAGGCTGTGCCACCTTCTGGGAAGTTTGCTGGCAACTTTTCATCGTGATTCAGGGAATCCCCCAGCTGCCCTCAGATAAAAGTCTACCAGATCCTTTCTATGAAGCTATTGACATTTCCCCAGACCACAGACCAGGGAGTGGTGCTGGGGTCAGGGTCAGTGACCCTAGCGGGCAGGAAGGTGGCCCAAGCTGGCCCGAGCACAGAGGTGTGCCCCTCTCCTGCTTTCTCTGAGCTGTGGAGAGCCTCTGGCCCCCAGATCCCTCCATGCCACCTCCTGGCTGAGTGCTTGTCTCTAGGGAGACAGGCCACAGTGCCTGGGACAAGAGGGACAACGTGCCCGCCAGCCTGGGGCCAGCGGGTGGGGGCATGCTCAATGGCATCCCCATCTGTAGTGGCCAGGCCCTGGTGGAGATGTGCCCTCCCAGCTGCCCAGTCCCAGCCCCCCATGGCTGGGCCCTGATCAAAGCACCCCCAGGGTCAGGTCAGGAGCCTCTAGTCCCAGAGGACCCTCTCCTGGCCCAGGGCTCACCTTCCCCCACTGCAGCTCAGCCTGGGTCAGCCCTCCCGGGACCCGCCACCGATCCCCTTTTTCCTAGGAACAAGGAGGAACAGCAGCCTAGGAATTCCCCCCTCCCTGACCCCCATTTTATAGGGGAAACAAAAGCACAGGGAGGTCAGTTGCTCAGGGTCACCCCATAGAGGCGGTGGCTGGGGGGGCCTCAAGTTTCTTTCACCTAATGTCCCCAAAGAGTCGCCTCCCTGTTGGGCTCCTGCACAGGGACTCCAGGATGAAAGGGTTGATGTCAGGGGCCTGGCTCCCCACCTGTGACCCCCAGGCAGCTCCCTGGAAGGGGTGCTCAGGTCCGGACACAGCCCACCTAAGGAATTGCGTTTGCTGGGCTCTGGGGCCCCAGCCTCCGTCACTCCCGGCGCTGCCCTGCCGCCTGGTGGCCGCTGCCCGCGCTGCGCCTCCGGGCCTGGCCCCCGGGGTCGCTCCACGCCGACTGCGCGGCCGCGGGCTCACCCCCCGCTCCCAGCCCAGCGCCTGGGCGGGGGAGGCGACCACCCGCTCAGCCCAGGCTCAGGGCTTGCTTCTCCCCTCCAGCGCTGCCCGCGGCCCCCCAGGACCTCCTGGGGGCTTCTCAGCACCCGTGCGCTGGACCGACGCCCTCGCCACAAACCCCCTACTCCCGCCACATGCGCTGCAGACCTGAGGCCTCTGTTTCCCCAGCAGTGAATGGGCCTGCTGCGCCCAGAGATACAGTGGGGGGGGGGGCACGTGCCCCGGGGGAGAGGAGGGGTCGGCGGTACCAGCGGTCCCGGAGCCCTCCCCCAGAGGATTCAGAGATTCCTTGCTCCCTCCCCTCACCCCATCCGGCCCGGAGCCTGCCAGTCCGCGCCCCGCCCACCTCCCTGCCCCCTCCACTGCAGCTCCACCCCCACCCCCGCCTCCGGTCCTGGCCGTGGGCGTCTTTGTGCCCCCCCGCCCGCCGCCCCGCCTCGCCCCGCCGCGGCCCGGCGGGCAGGCTAGGGGCAGGCGGGGCAGGCCGGCGGCAGCGCGCACACGCAACGTGGCCCCGCGGCCGGCCCGAGCGCCCCGGAGCCTGTCGGGGCCGCGGGCAGAGCCCTGCCGGGGCGGGGAGGGGCGGGCGGGCGAGCCGGGGCTCGAGACCTGACCTCGGAGGGCCCGCCCTGCAGCGGGTCCCCGGCGGGACCCCCGACGGCGCGCACGGCGCTCGCCTCCGCGGCCTCCCCGCACAGTAACTGGGGAGTGGCGCACCCAGGCTCCAGGCATCGCCCTCCACTCACGTAGGGGTTCGCACAAGCAGGCGGGCGTTCGTGACCCCGGGGGTCCTCCCTCTGACCCGCAGGACAGGGTCTGCCTGCCAGGCGATGAGTGTGGGTCCCAAGGAACGTCCCTCCCCAGCTCCCTCCTCGGACACGGAAACCCGCTCCCGCCAAGGCGGCCCTGGGGGTGCAGGGGCGGACCCCCAACTCCTCCTTCAGCCCTGGGGTCACCCGCCCCCTCGGGAATCCAGCGCTGCGCGCCAAACCGCCGGCTGCGGCCGTGGGGGCGAAGCCGAGCGCGCTGACACACGCGGCTGGAAGTACCAGCGGAGCCCGCGGCCCTGGGGGCCCCAGCCAGCCCGACCACGGGAGGCCGGCTCCCCCTGCTCCCGGAGCCGGCCGGCCCTGGCCCCTCTCGCCGCCCCCCCCCCCCCGCCTGCCCTAGCCCCCGCGGCTGCCCCAGGGCCCTGCGCCTGGCTCCCAGCAGCTTGGGACGCCTGACCTAAAGGTCTGTGCCTCGGTTCCCCACTGTGCAAAGGGCGTTGCTTCCATCAAATCACGGTTGCTGCGGATTCCCCGGATACATAACCGCGTCTGGAGCTCTGGAGAGGTGCCTGGTACCTGCTCAGTAAGGCGGGTCTTGGGACGATTACCCCGGAAGACAAACGGGAGCAGGGAGGATCCAAAGCCACAGAGCCCACTTCCCCCACCCCTCCCCTGGGTTCAAGCTGGGTAGGCTCACACACGTGCATGCATGTGTGCCCTGCGCTCCCACCTGTGTGGAGGTGTGTGCTGGTGTGAATGTGTGCTCACCGAAGTGTGCACGTGTCTGCCCTTGGGAGTGTGCATGCGTCGTGTGCATGGGTGCCCAGAGAAGTGTGTGTGTGTGTGTGT
>NC_138377.1:290440-318829 GCF_054177405.1 Leptonychotes weddellii | reverse complement strand
GCCCACTTCCCCCACCCCTCCCCTGGGTTCAAGCTGGGTAGGCTCACACACGTGCATGCATGTGTGCCCTGCGCTCCCACCTGTGTGGAGGTGTGTGCTGGTGTGAATGTGTGCTCACCGAAGTGTGCACGTGTCTGCCCTTGGGAGTGTGCATGCGTCGTGTGCATGGGTGCCCAGAGAAGTGTGTGTGTGTGTGTGTGTCCGCAGGAGTGTGAGTGCGTGTCTGTGTGTCCCCAGGAGTGTGAGTGTGTGTTTTGCCAGTCCCACTCCTTAGGTGGGGAACTGTGTAAACACCTCCCCGATGCCCCCCCTGGAGACGCGAGGCTCCCCCTCGGCCGGCCTGCACCCCTCCCCTGGTACGCCCCCCCCCAGAGCTCTGGCTCATCGGGATTCCAGGGAGTGCGCAGCACCCCGTGCCAGGGGAAGGCAGGCTTGTGCCCCCGGCACAGATGTTCAGCCAAGCGGTCCCAGGTGACAGCAGGGCCCAGGAAGGAGGGCTAGCCCTGGCAGCCACCCCCAGCACGTTCACAGCCGCTTACTGGCCACAGGACCATGGGGGGCACTCAGCAAAGGCCTCTGATCCACTGCTCCCAGGGAGGAAGTGTCCCTCTGGGGGTGGGCAGGGGGACTGTCACAGCCAAGACCACAAGTCCTAGGGTGCAGGGAGCCCCTTCCCCAGGGGATGCTGAGAATGGCCCTGGGGTGAGCAGGAGAGTCAGGTGCCTTCCCCCACAGAACCCACAGCTGCTTCTCAGACCCCTCCTGTGCCTGCCTTGCCACCCAGCCCCTGCCCTGGGCCGCACCCCACTGCTCTCACACTACAAGCCAAGACTTGTCCCTTTGCCCTGTGCCCAGAAACCAGACAGGAATTGCCCCCCGCCCCAGCCTGACCCCTAGCTCAGCCCCGTGCCCAAAGGCCAGAGAGGGACTGGCCTGGCCCACTTTGTTCCTGTGTGATGGTGACCCACCCTGCGTGGCCCCCCCCCACGCTGTGGGGGCCGCTGGATGACCCTGAGTCTCCCCCGCCCCCAGCCTCATCCCTCTCCCCACGGACTCCTCAGTGCTCGACCATCCACAGCCCACTGGCTCTGACCAGGAGGGGCAGCAGTGCCCACGCCTGGGCCCCTGGCTGGGACGAGTGGGGAGCCGGGATGCACTGGGAGCCCCACGTGAGGCTCTTCATTCATTCATTCATCAAAGTCCCCTCCGTTCATTCACATCTCCAGCAAACACTGACTGTGGGCCTCCCGGGCCAGTGCTGGAGGCCACAGAGGACAAGGTAGGGTCAGGGTGGGCTTCTGAGGGTGGAGGGGCAGGGGGAGGCCTCCCGAGGCCACCTGAAGAGGGGTGAACGTCACCATCTCCGAGAAGGCCCCAAGGGCTGGCCTCCACTTCCCCCAGCTGGTGGCCCAGAGGCCTCAGACTGACCACGCCACATCTGAGCACTGCTGGGGCCGGTGGGGTCATCTGCCGGGAGCCTCTCCAGCTCCCATAGGTCTCGAGTGCGGACCCTGCCCCAGTCCCTGCTACTCCTGCAGCCATCCTCCAGGGGACAGTGTCCCTCAGTCCTAATGGCCTTCAGCTGCCCACAGGATCTGCTCCGAGCTCCTGACCTAGCACTTGCGGCCTGCCCTGCAGACGCCCCAGGGGGAGTAATGTTCTCCCCAGACCCTCCATCTCTTTGCATGAACCAGCCCCCAGGGACGCCGCTCCAGCCCAGCAGCCCCTCTGCCCCGTGGCCCCCACAGGTCCCCACCCCCCCACCCCCTGCCCAGGCCTGTTCTTTTCCCTTCCCTTCTTCAGGTGCCTTCTGGACCACTTGGTAAAGGCCGTGCCGTCGCCAAGGGCAGAGGACAGGGCCTCATACCATCGGTGGCCACCGGGGGACGCCTGCTTCAGATGCTGCGTCAGGGTGCGTCCGGAGAGCTGAGCTGAGAGCTGCGGGTGGGACTGGGAGCAGAGGAGACTGGCCTGTGGCCGGCACCTTCTGGGCTTCTGGAGAACTCTGCCAGGTGGTCACTGCGAGGCTACCTCCCGGGTGAGGAAACAGGCCAGAGAACGGGGTGCCGCCCCCCCGGGCCCTCGAGAGCACAAGGCCTGGGTCTTCAGGGTTTCTCCAAGTCCACCTTGAATCTGCCATGCTGTTTCCACCTTGCTGTGTGGCTTTGGGAAAGTCACCTGCCCTCTCTGGGCCTGTGACTGTGAAGTGGGGGTGGGTGGTGGAGAGGGCCAACTTCTGGGCGGAGTGCGGTGGCTGGCTGGTCTCTGCCCTTCGGGGCACGGCTCCACCACACCCAGCTCGGGCTGTCTCTGAAGGCCGCTGTCTCAGCGGGCCCCTGGCCTGGCTCCCGCGGCGGGGGTCCCAGGGCCGAGGCAACCCTGCACCAGCCAGCGGGGCACTGACCGTCCTGGGAGCTGTGGGGCTGCTGCAGGACAGGGAAGGCTGCTTTCCTGCCAGAGAGCAAGCAGCCATGTGTGTGCACAGGAGTGGGCCCGGATCTTGTCGCTCCATGTGACACCTGCCGGGACGGGGCAGGGTCTGCCAGTCCAGCGTGCCCGGTGGGGGTCAGGGCTGCGTCTCCCCCCGGGAAGTGAGGGGCACTCAGTCCCCACCCTCCTTAGGAATCCCCACCGCCCGGCAATGTGGACCCCCCTTGGGTCCTCCTGAGGCCCTCAAGGGAGGGCAGAAAGGGTAAAGGCCACAGCAGGGGCCGGGCAGAGGGTGCCCGCCTACCTGGGAGTTGGCAGAGGCGTCGTTCCCACGCTCTGTGGTGCCGATCTTGGCACCCCAGCCCTGCCCCACCCTTGCCTTGTGGCGACCAGGGCACCCGGAATGTGGCTGTGGATTCCGTCCCCTGGGGCCACGGATTCCTGTCTCAGTGGGCGAGGGCGGAGGATGGCTTTCTGCCCTTTGATCCCTGCCAACTCCAGGGAGCTGGGCGCGCCCAGGCCTTGCCAGCCAGGCCACAGGGGAAGCTAGGGGGGGCGCCCAGGCGGGTGCCCCAGGAGTTCCTGACTCCCCTCTTGCCAGCTGGGGGGTGGTCCTGCCCCTCACCTGTGGGCCCAGGCCTGTTCCCCACCTTCAGCCTGTGAGCGCCACACAGCTCTGCCCCTCCCACAACCTGCCCCGGGGGGCATGGCCCTGACTCTCTGCCAGACTTCTCTACCCGCCAGGCCGAGCCTGGATCACCTCCCAGCACCCCCACATCCCCTCTTGAGACCAGCCTGGTGCTGGTCAGGGTGGTTGCACCAGCCGTACCAGGAGGGACCCCAGGATGTCCTGGGCCTCACCCCAGTGTGCCACAGCCCAGCAGGCAGACCTGAAGGCCCTCACCTTCACCCTCAGATGTGCTTGTCTCCTGCCCCTCACAGCATCTCTGAGCCCGTGACAGTTGCCTACCCAGTGTACCCTATGTTCACCACCGGGCACCCCTGACCTGGGACAAGGGGCTACCCTCCGAGCCTGGGTTGGGGGCGGGGGGTGTTTCTCATCAGGAGCTCCTGAGAGGCAGGACAGGAGGGCAGCTGGGCTCTGCTTTGCCTCCTCTGCCAACTCGGCCCCGAGTTCCCTCACCTGCCAGATGGAAATCAATTAGCAATTAGCACCTCCTCCCGGAGGCCTGTCTGGGACCCACTCCACCCGCCCCATGCAGCCAAGGAGAGGGCACTCAAGCTGGGCACCCACACCTGAGGAAGGGGAGGGCCCAGACCCGGCGCAGGAGCAGCCTAGCCCTTCGGGAACCTTCCCGCGATGGTCCGGGCTCTGCAGCGTGTCTCGGCAGGGCGTGGGGTCTGCTCTATTGCCGCCCCCCATGTGTGGGCACGCTCCCCAGCCGGGCAGTTCTCTGGCCACGGGACTGCCAGAGACCTGAGTGTCCCTTCCCGGAGCGGTGCCTCCCTCTGGGGATGTGGGAGAGGGGCGAGCCAGGCCAGGTCCGCAGGTCCACACACAGCGAGATGAGGACAAGGCCTGTGCCCACCGAGCAGCCCCGGATGCTTTCCGGCCCGGGGGCAGGGTACGGTCCCTTGGGTGCAGGGGCGCGTTCCTGACAAAGTCTCCCCCCACATGGAAGAATGGAGTGTGGCAGGGCCCACGGGGAGTCCGGGGCCTTCCACGAGCCCCGGGGCGGTGTGGGCGGCAGAACGCACCCCCATGTGCCACTGCTCCAACGCCCCCCCCGCGGCCCGCACCCCAACGCCCCCCCCGCGGCCCGCACCCCAACCCCGCGCGCATTCCTGGGGAGGCCGGGAGCGGTGGGAGGGGTCCGCGGGCCGGGCCTGGGCTGCGCCGCCGTGGGCAGACAGAGGGCCCCCGGGGAAGGGGTGAAGACCTCCCGGAACAGCACCCCCCAGATGGCGGTGACCCGAGGTCGGGGTTCCTTCCTGGCCGCCACAGGCGTTGACCCGCACGCTGGGGCTGGGACCCGAGGGGCCAGGGCGGGGGCTGTGACCCTGCTGGCCCGGGGCAGGGGGGAAGGAGGCGAGGCGGCCGGGGCCCAGTCTGCGGAGGGGCGGGGTGCACCGGGCGGGCGGCTGTGGGCAGGGGTGGGTGCAGCTGAGCCCGGAGGGCTGGGAGCAGCACTGGAGCATCGAGGCAGGGGTGCAGGCGGCCTGTGTGGTCAGAGGGGCAGGTGGCGCTGGGCCAGTGGGGCTGGAGGTGGGAGGTCCGAGAGGGCGCCAGGGTTGCGGGGCGTGCGAGGCTGAGAAGCTGGTGTCCGGGCTGGGTGCGCCTCCACCCCTCAGCCCTGCCTTCATGCCTCTGTTCGTTTAATTCAGACCTACTGGGTGCGAGCGTCCCTTCCAGCACAACAGGACGCTGGCACCCCCTCTGCCTTCAAGGGGCAGAAGCTGGGGAGTGCAGGAGAGATCCTGGGGCCCCGGGGGGGCAGCTCAGGCCCCCTGGGAGGACTGGGCCGGGATCCGCTGCGGGGCTGGCTGGGCTGCCCGCCGCTTCCTCCCAGCCTGGGGCAGGCCCCCACTGCAGGGCTCCCATGCCTCCTCACTCCCAGGTGCTCAGCTCACCTGGGCTGACACCCCAGCCCCAGCCCCAGCCCCAGGTTGGGCACTGGACACACCCACATTCCACAGAGGGACCTGATAACAGAAGGGGTTCTGGGGTGAGAGACAGAAGAGAGAGAGGCAGGAAGTGCGGGGAGGGCAGGGGGAGTGAGGGGGGTTGGTCTTGGAAGGTATAGGAAGGGCCCCAAGGAGCAAAGCAGACCAGTAAGAAAGGCCTGGTTTCCTGTGCAGAATGTAACTGTGGATGTCAGCATGGAAGAGGAGGCTAGACAGAGGAGCCTGGGCTCCAGCATGGTCATGAGGGCAGTGGGGAGCCACGGGAGGTGTTTGAGCAAGGGGGAGTGACATTGTCAAATGTGCGTTTCAGAAAGATCACCCCAACACGGAGAAAGCATGCCACATAGGGTTGTAGAATAGTCCATCCTTCAGGCTGGACCAGTTTTTACTGAGTAAATCTCCTATTGTTGGATATTAAGGTGGTTTCCAGATAATTCTGCAGTGAAAATCACTGTTTGCATTTTGAGGCATTAAGACAGATTTCTAGAAGTGAGTAAAGACTCTTCATGATCATCGCCTATCTGCTGATGGAGCCCTGCCAGCTTGATACTCTACCCATAGGGCCCCTGCAGGCCCACAGGCTCCCTCTGGCCCTCGCCCAGCCTCCTCCGTCACCAAGACCCAATGCTCCTCCTGGGTTCCTCGTGGAACCCCCAGGGACTCCTGATCACTGATGGGGGCACCAGCTGGCCTCAGGACCCTCTCAAGATCCCACCCACAGGCCCCATCACTCAACACCCCCTCCCACCCCCTCCTCTGTCCTCTAGCCTCCTAAACCCCAGTTTGCCTAGGGGGGGCAGTCTCCCTTCACCTGCCCCTGCCCTTCCCTGTCTCTGGTCCCCCAACCCCCTTCCGTCCTGGCTGGCTGCCAAGAGACATCTGGCAGGATCCTCCCTTGCTTTAAACCCTGCAGCAGCTCCCCAGAGCCCACAGATCACAGTCCAGCTCCCAGGGAGCCCGTGCCCCACCCACCCCATCCCACCTCTGCTCAGCGATCTGCAGACCCCACCCCCCTCCCCGTCCAGTGTCCATCCTTCCCTTCCCCAGCTGGAACTCAAGTGTGGCCTCTTCTGCAAAGCCTGTCCTGCTGCTGCCCCTCCTCTGTATCCCTCCATGCTCACACACCCCTGGCATGCTCCCCCTACAGCCCCACGCCTCTTCCCTGCCCTGGGACGGGAGGAGGCAGCTGCTCCTGGCCCAGGCTGCCTCTGAATCACTGGGCCTTCCCAGGGCCTGCAGCATCGCCACATCCCATGTCAGAGCCCAGGTCAGAGGAGAGCCCTCATCAAGGGTCCACAGAATGCAACGCTTGGCTAGGGCTCTTGGCTGGGATGCAGCGTCCCAGAGAGGTTTCGTGACTGGCTGGGTGTCACGCAGCAAGTCCAGGGTCCAGGTGGCTGAGAAGAAAGGAGCATCCTCTGGCCTGCCCACTGCCAATCTCCCTGGAAGTTCAAGCCCCCACATCTACCCCCGCTCTTTAGGCATAGGGAGGAACTGACTCCAGTTCTCCTACAGGGGTCCATCCCAGGCCCCCCACGCCCATCGCAAACGCGGACACACACACACAGACAAAGAAGCTCGGTGAGCCAGGCCGTGGATGGGCATGCTCTGGCACGTCCTGGCATTCCTGGCCTCACAAGCTGGGAAGAACTCAGGCAGGCCTGGTCACCGCCCGGATGTCTCTCTCCGGAGTTCAAGGCACGAAGGTGCTGAGCAGACAAAGCCAGCCCAATGACCTGTGACCGACCGTGTGGGGTGGAGGGGCCAGGATGTCTGTTCCTGGAGCCACAGAGCCCAGCATGGGAGGGGCAGCCATAGGGAAAGCCAGGTGCCCGCACCACCACTGGGTGGGCTGAGGCCCAGCCCGTGGAGGCTGGTGCTGGGGGCCAGGGCGACTCGATCCAGCCGTGGGCCAGCTGGGACCAAAGGCACACCCAGAAGGGCCACAATGCCAGCAGAGCAGAGAGCTGCTTAAAGCCTCCCACATGCCTCCAAACCCACAGGAATTTGGGCACCGGACCTGGCAAGCGTGGCTGAGGCAACAATGGACCAGAGTGCACTGGCATTTGCCCTCACAGCCTGGCCCCACCCACAAACATGGCAGAAAGAGGTCATCTATCCCGGTCTTCCGTTAAGGCCTGGAAAGATGTTTTAGGTTTTGGGGGTTTTTTGGGGGGAATTCCCCCCAAAAAGAACTTGTGGGTCCCAAATTAATTTTTTTTAAGATTTTATTGTGAAGTTATCTCCACACCCAACTCGGGGATTGAACTCACAACCCCAAGATCAAGAGCTGAATGTCCCACCGACTGAGCCAGCCTGGCGCTCCATACATATATTTTTTAAGTAACATCTTCCCTAGGTTTTTTTTTTTTTTTTCCCCAGTGACTTAGGGAAACTCTCTTGATTTTTGTATCAGCAACCCTGTTGAACTCAGATTAGTACCAGTAGTTAATCTGTTGATTATTTTGGCATTTCAATGTAAGTTAGCACGTTATCTGAAAATACATGATATTACAACTTGGTCTCTTTTCATCTAGTTCCTAAACCACTGATTTCTTTTTCTTGTCTTATTGCATTGGACGTCCAGAATAACACTGAACAGAAACTGTGAGAATGAACATCCTTACATTAAATGTAACGTCTCTTACACCTGCCAGGTT
The DNA here is from genome assembly GCF_054177405.1 of Leptonychotes weddellii. Classification (NCBI taxonomy): domain Eukaryota; kingdom Metazoa; phylum Chordata; class Mammalia; order Carnivora; family Phocidae; genus Leptonychotes; species Leptonychotes weddellii. The sequence goes on along the minus strand of NC_138377.1, from coordinate 311,093 downwards.
TGAAGGAGGCAGTGCTCACCACATTAAGGAAATTCCCTCTGGTTTTTATTTTCTAAGTTTTTTTTTTAATCATGGGTATGTATTAAACTTTGTCAAATGCTTTAATCTGCATCAGTGTAAGAATGATCTTACTTTCCTTCTTTAACCTGGTGAATTGCTGTGTTTAATCTTCCAATTTGAACTATGCTTATGTTCCTGAGATACACTTTGTGCGACCTTAACACACTGTTGGATTTTACTTAGTTAATACTTTAAAAACTCATGCTCATACAGAAAACTGGTTTAGAATTCAGTGATATAGTGCTTCCTATTCTATCTCTCTACTGGCTTCATAAGATGGGTTGGACCACTTTCTCTCTATTTCTCCTTTTCTGGAACACTTATACATCATATGGGTTATCTGCCCCCAAGGGTTTGGTGGATCTCACATGACGCCCACTGGATGAGGGGGCTTTGGGAAATGTGTGTGTGCTGGGAGAGAGGTTTGGTTACTATTATAATTTTTTAATGATTATTAAACTCTTGTGGCTGTTTTTTCTTGTCCCAATTTCAGTATTTTTAATTTTCTATAATCTGTGCGTTTGCCTGGGTTTTCAGATTTATTGGTGTGTACTTTTTAAAAAATGTCTCCTACATTTAGAATAACCACAGCTATAGCTATTCCCCTTTTTGCCCTACATTTTATTTCTTTTGTGTTGTTAATCAGTCTTGAAATAAACTTTTTAGGGAACCAGCTTTGATTTTGCCATCATTTCTTTTTTGCTTTTGGTCCATCTTGATCTGTGCCTTTGTTATTTCCTTGTCTTTATTTCTAACAAAGCTATAAAATTGTCTCTAATACTGTTTTAAACATGTCCCACAAATTTTAACTTGCAAAGCCTGCATTACTGTCAAATTCTAAGCATTTTGTGATTTATTTTATGAATTCCTCTTCAACCCGAACACTGTTGAGTACTTAAAAAGTTTCCAAATGTGGCATTTTTAAAGCCATGCTTTAGTTACTGGTTTCTTTTTTGAAAATTATATATATATATTTTAAGGGTGGAGGGGCAGAAGGAGAGGGAGAGAGAGAATCTTAAGCAGCCTCCTCGCCCAGCATGGAGCCCGACACGGGGCTTGATCTCAAGACCCTGAGATCATGACCTGAGCTGAAACCAAGAGTCAGACACTTAACCGACTGAGCCACCCAGGTGCCCCTTGAAAATTATATTTGTATTTCTTCCTTGTGTAGGTAATAAATGCACTCAGTATGAGATTCAGAGGACAGAGTAGAATCCCCCTTCCCTGCTGCAGACACCCTGTTTCCTTTCCAGAGCCAACTGGCAACGCCAATGCCTTATGCATTCTTTGAAGACATTCTAGGTGCAGCCAACATGGCCACTGTCCCTGCCCTTCCCTATTACAGACTCCTCACGGCCGGTTGGCAACTCTACTGCCCAGCCTCCCCTGCAGCTAGGAGCAGCTCTTCTGTCTGGGAAGGACACTGAGAGGAACAGAGAAAACATTTGCTTCTCCAAAGAATGTGGGACAGGTGTGACTGACCCTGCCTTTTCCTCTTCTCCTTTCTTGCCGTGAACACTACTGTGATTTGGGGAGATGGGGCAGCCATCTTGGATGAATAGTCTACAAGGCCGAGGGGAAATGCCAGGCTGCCAGGAGACTGGGATGCAAAGACAAAGTCCTTGATGGCACTGCCTTGAAGCTGAGCCAGGACTAGGCCACTTCCTTTGGGCCTCTTGGGAGGAAAATAAACCTCTAATTGGTGGCATCATGCTAAGTTAGGTTTTCTTTTCCTTGGAGCCAAACCATTTCTAACACACACACACACACACCCCTCTTGCAATGATCGAGCACCATTCCCTCAGTGCCTTGATCTTCTCCGCGTGCTGTCAGTCTGGGAAACACGCCTGTATCAATACCAGACAGCGACCTTGTTCTTCTTGTTAACAGTGGGACGCCACCCGCCATACACCCACCGTGGTGCCCTTCGCCAACCTGTCAGCCCGTGGAGACGTCACCAGTCTTCTATCCTAGATGAAGCTATGATGAATAGCCCTGCACACGCTTTATTCCACACACGTGAGATCACATCTGTAGGATAAATTCCTAGGCTTGGAGCTTGTTGTCTTTATGAGGTTGAATCTCCTGATCCTAGAACGGTGCTCCACCTTTCATTCATTCACGTCTCCATGTGTGTCCCTCAGTGGGGCTTGAGCTCTCCTGCTCTGAATCTGATGAGTTTCTTGTTAACTTTATTCCTGGGCACCTTCACCGTTCAGTGCTACGGTCAACGGGATCTTTCCTCTCATTACCCTTCCTGCAAACAAGCTGTTTTTTGTATAGACCAAGGCTAATAATTACATTGTTTTTGTCCCGGTCACAGGACTGAGATATTGTTTGTAATAGAATCTAATTCGATCCTCTTGGACTTTCCAGGGATTTAATCATATCATCTGTGAAAAGTAATATTATACTTCCTTCTTTGCCATTTTTAAAAAGATTTTATTTATTTATTTTTAAAAAAATTTGTATTTTTAAGTCATGTCTACACCCAGCGTGGGGCTCAAACCTACAACCTGGAGATCAAGAGTTGCACACTCCACAGACTGAACCAGCCAGGTGCCCCTACAACTTTTATACCTTATCTTTTTCTCTTCTCCAATTGCAAAAAATATTAAGTTACCAGTGATAACAGAAGACAAGCCTCCTGAGACTTGACTTTAATAGGCAGGGCTTCTCCTGTCCCCCCAGTATGGGGATGGCTTGGGGCTTGTACAAATGTATGGTTTCATACTGAGAAAGTTTGATCAAGAATGCACGTTGGTCCTGGCCTTCATGTTGTAACTGGAGTTATACTAACCTTCCCGCCATAAACAACTATAAAACTGAGCCGCCGTGTGAGGCAGCTATTTACAGGAATTGAACAACAGGCAGAGTAAGTTTGTGGCCCTCGAGAGAAAGGAAATATGTGAGGTGAGCCCTATGTTTGCCCGTTTTTTGTTTTTTATCTTGAGTTCCTTCCAAGCTGCAGAGAGATGCAGCCAAAACAGAGGTGGGCAGCCTCACGGGCTGAGGAAGCAAGATCAGAGCTCGCTGCTGCTGGAGGGGGCAGTGGGCAGAGGACAGTGCTGGACAGGAGGGCACGAGGTATGCCCCAAGGACACGTGGTATGAGTCTGACGCCAGTTCCCTTGGGAGGGGCTTTTCCCCACACCCCGAAATCCTCCCCCACCAGCTGGGCGTCCTGCAGTTCAGCTCAGTTTGGACCATGTGGAGACAGCTTCAGACCCCACAGGACTGTCCCCTGCCCCCCCTTCAGACACCAGGCACAACTCCAGGCTGTCACCAGTGCTTTCTGACCACCTGGCTGTAAATTAGAGGTTCCCATGACCCCCCGCCTTGGGTTCAATTAATTTGCTAAGAACTCAGGACACCAGTTTCTTAGAAAAGATAGTAAAGGACATGAACCAACAGCCAGATGAAGGGACACATAGAGGTCCTGTGAGGAGCTTTTGTCCCCATGAAGTTGGGGGCATGGCCCAGGTGGCTCGTGGATGTGCCATGGTTCACCTAACCAGAAGCTCTCAGAACCACATCCTTTTGGGTTTTATGTAGGTTTCATTATGTAGGTCTGCTTGATTAAATCGTTGGCCATGGGTGATAGATTCAGGCCCTCTCGCCTCCCCAGAGGTCAGTCCCCTAATCACAGGGTTGTTCCCCTGGCCCTCAAGTGGTTTCCAAAGTCACCTCATTAACATAACAGAAGGCACTGTTGTCCTCAGCACAGGGAGTTCCAAGGGCTTTAGGAGCTCCGTGCCAGGAGTGGGGACAAAGCCAAATACAGATTTCTCATTGAGTAAATCACAATACACAGCACGTGGGCATGGGGGTTCTCCTCAGACCCCTGCTGGGGCCCAGGCTGCTGCGTGCAGGGAAGGCCTCCAGAAAGCCCAGCGGAGGAGGTGCTGTGGGGTTAAAAGCAGTGGCACCTGGCTGGGCGGCACTGTTCTTGCCCAGCTGGGGTAGAGTGTCCTCGCTGGGCACCTCGGGCAATCAAGTGAGACCCCAGCACGGCAGGGTTTGGGAATAAGAACCACACTCCAAACTAGGGCCAAAACCTATGACTCAGAACAAACCTGAAACAGGCCGACCCTTCAAAGCATCCAGCCAAGCCTGACGTGACCAGACAATCTTCCCGGACTTGAACAGCCGCCCAGAAACAAAATAATATCGTTTAAAAGAAGGCGGCGTCACTGAGACCCCTCTCAACGTAACAACCACAATGTCTAGCACGTAAAAAACAATTACCAGATAGAGAAGAGGGGCGGGGGAAAAGGTGATCCATAATCGAGGGGGGGAAGTCCTTAGCAACAGATGCTCCAGTGGCCAGATTTTGCAGACCAGAGCTTTAGACCAGCCACTGGAAATGTGTCCAAGGATTTAAAGGTGCAAATGAACACTGGGAGGTGGGAGGGACGGTGACATTTGTCACATCTTGTTGAATTGTGTATGTCTGTCTGCTGGAACACTGTCCTCCACTCAAGGGAACTGGGGGTCCTGGAGAAATGTCTGATGTGGGGTTGGGCAGGGGGAGCCTGAGGGGGGCCCAGAGCACCTTATTTGTAGAGAGTAAGGAGGTGCTCGAAGAATGAAGGGGGATGGGGCAGCATCTGTCGTGTGGATTCCTACTGGGATGGTTGTGTCTGAGTGGATAGGACAAGATCCTTGCTGCAGGTACTACATAATTAAGCAATTGAGGGTGATGGGGATCGGGTCAGCAACTCGCTCTCAAATGGTGCAGGAAAAAAGCTTGACACTTTTCTGTAGGTTTAAAATTGTTTTCAGGGGCGCCCAATTGCCTCAGTAGGTGGAGTGTGTGACTTTTGATCTTGGGGTCGTGAGTTCCAGCCCCACCTGTAGAGATTACTTAAACAATTAAAAATTCTAAACTAAGTAAATAAATAAATAAGCAATTGTTTTAAAAATTGGAAAGAACTGCCCATTTGACTATATGTAAATTTTACTTCAATAAAAGAAAATACTTGTTAAATTCTATCAGAGGCCTCTTCAAACATCTGAGGAGGTGTTAACCTGACTTCTGTCTTCGGATTTATTAATATGATGACTTGAATTAAAATGTTTTCTGTTAATGAACCATCCTTGCATGCATGAATAAACCCCACTTGGTTTTAGAGTATGATTTTTTTCATGTGCTTTTTGATCCTGTTTACTAACATTTCAGTGTTGAGATTAATGACATTGGTCTGCAATTTTACATTATTATGCTATATATTTGGAGTTTTGATATCACTATTATTCAAGAAATATTTTAAAATAGGAAATTTCCCTTAGCTTTCTATCTTCTGTAATACTTCATATATATTAGAGATATCCTTTCCTTGAAATGTAAGGTATTCTTACAAAATTGTCTAGTACTGATGGCTTTGTTTGAAAAATGGTCTGTGTTACTTGGTGCACTTAGATGTAAAAAAAAAATTTGTTTTCTTTTTTTTTTTTTAAGATTTTATTTATTTATTTGACAGAGAGAGACACAGCAAGAGAGGGAACACAAGCAGGGGGAGTGGGAGAGGGAGAAGCAGGCTCCCCGCAGAGCAGGGAGCCCGATGTGGGACTCGATCCCAGGACCCCGGGATCATTACCTGAGCCGAAGGCAGACGCTTAACGACTGAGCCACCTAGGTGCCCCAAAAATTTGTTTTCTAAAGTAGGGTCCACACCCAGCATGGAGCCCAACAAGGGGCTTGAACTCATGACCCTCTGAGATCAAGACCTGAGCTGAGATCACAAGTCAAACGCTTAACCGACTGAGTGACTGAGCCACCGGGCGCCCTGGTGCACTTAGATTTTTAAATCTTGGGGCCCCTGGGTGGCTCAGTCGTCCTGGGATCGAGCCCCACATCGGGCTCTCTGCTCCTCGGGAAGCCTGCTTCTCTCTTTCCCACTCCCCCTGCTTGTGTTCCCTCTCTCGCTGTCTCTCTCTCTGTCAAATAAATAAATAAAATCTTTAATAAAAAAAAGATTTTTTTTTTAAAGATTTTATTTATTTATTTGAGACAGAGAGAATGAGAGACAGAGAGCATGAGAGGGAGGAGGGTCAGAGGGAGAAGCAGACTCCCTGCCGAGCAGGGAGCCCGATGCGGGACTCGATCCCGGGACTCCAGAATCATGACCTGAGCCGAAGGCAGTCGCTTAACCAACTGAGCCACCCAGGCACCCAAAAAAAAGATTTTTAAATCTCCTTGGGCATCTGTTATAATTATAATGATCAATTATACTATTTTCTTAGAAAATCATCTGTTCCAACCTTTATGTATTTGCTTAGTATTCATCAGAGCGGTTTCTTAACATGGAAAGCAAATTCTGTCTCTGTGATGATTTTTCTCTTCTTTTCTTGATGGGGACTTCTAATTGTTTCTCTACTTCCTTGTGATTTTTGTCCCCAGAGAATTAGCTCTTATGATTATTTATTAGTTCCAACCATCTTCTCATTTTCAAATCCATTCATTTTTGCGTTTGTCTTTATTTCTGACTCTTGAAAAAAGTTTGCCCATCATCGGCATCGCAATCGGCACCCTCCTCCCCCTATCTGGAGAGAACAGCCCCCCCAACCCCGCCGCCCCAGGACACCAGCACCTCGCTCGCCTGCCCCTCAGGTAGACAGCGGTGAGCTTGGGGTCTTCGTGGGACTCCCGTCGGGTGACCAGTGACCTCTTCCTCCCTTACGCTGGACTCCTGCCTCTGCATCACGCCTGGCCCCTCCAGCCTCGCAGCCTCAGCCGGCGGGTGCTTGTTGGGCTCAGGTTTTGGTCAAGCACCCTAGAAGAAAGTGAGCGCACCTCCAGCTTCTGAGTTCAGAACATGGAATTCCAAATCCCTTGTAACTGTACACACCTCAAAACGATCAGTCTGATCTGTAAGCTTGTTCTTGCCTCGCTGGTGTAGGACCTGCAGAAACCACCTCACGCATCCCTAGTCACCTGACAACAGAAGTGACAAATCTTGCAAATCTTTTGATGTGTCAGCCTTCTTTTCCCAAATTAGGTTTGTACTTCTCCCCCCCACCCCCCGGGACATGCTGGGATCTGATGCTAATTGTAGGTTTGGAAGCAGAGAGGGGTGGTAGAGGTGGATCATGATGAAAATCGGCACCTGCCTGCAAAGTAACCACATCAGGTGAGGTCCACGAAGGTCTTCAAAGGAGGCAGGACCAGGCCCATCAGAGGGCAGGGAGAGGCGGTATCTGCTCAACACGATTATCCTGCTGTTGTGGCGACCTGAATCTTCTTCCCCCGTGTCTGCCTCCCAATTCTGGGGTCCAACTCCATCCCGTCAGGGCCCTAGCCCTCCCAGAGGGACCTGGGGAGGTCAGCAACCCTCCAGGTAATGCTACATCTCATTTGGGAGCATCGACATGACAGCCTCGAGAGATCAGAGATTCTTGGGCTGCTCATGGGACACGCTTGTTCTCTGCCTGTGCCTTGAGCGCAGAGTTCAAACGCCCCGATTGCATCATGTTATTTTCCTCAGCCTGCAGCGCAGCCCTGAGCCCGTCCCACCGTCCTGGGCTGCTTGCTCGCATCGCCAACGCACGCCCTTCATTCCAGTCACCGGTCCACTATGTGCCTGGGCCCCAATTGTCCCACCACCCAACGTGCCTGGATTCCCACAGCCTCCAAATACAGTCGTGTGGACCCTCCCAGAATCTCCCCCTGGACGGTGTAGGAGGCAGGAGTCCCCGGTGGCTGACAAGGCTCTCCTGGCTCCCGCGGGCAGAGGGGGAGGGATTTAAGTGTGCAGGGACAGCGGAAGCTCGGACCTCGGCTGAGCACAGACGCGGCTCTCACCACCCCGGTGGCGTGGCCTGCTGTGGTGGGGTCTGGTGACCAAAACCGCTCGTAGCTCCTCCGGGCAGGAGGTCCTGCTCCTCGAACGGAGACCAGTCAGCCGCCAGGCCCGTGTGTGAGGCCCTCGAGGTGACGTGCAGCTTCTGCCGTCACGCTTCTGGGGAGCGGGCACTGCGGGACCAGCCTCGGCGGGCCGAGAAGGACCGAGGCGCCCAAGCCCAAGACCAGTCAGCCGCCAGGCCGGTGTGTGAGGCCGTCAGAACCGCCAGACCCCGGTGGGCCTGCGAGTCCCACAGACAGAGGTGCCCCTCCAGCGAAGGACACGTTCCTGGGTGCCCACGGGGACCACGCGTCCGACCGCACCCTCCATCAGCCGGACACGGACGAAGCACGCACCGTCCTCCCCACCGGCTTGACTCGGGGTTGCGTTTGCTCCCAACTCCAGGGGGAAAGAAAGGGCACGAACTGTGCAGCTCCCAGAGCCATAGAGAGAGCAACAGACTCGACAACCTCTGACCACGGAGGAGCCACAGGCGCACACGGAAATGCTCCCTGCCACGCCTTTCCCAAAGCGATGGACAGGTCTGACCATGGAGGCTGAAAACTTACATTCAGCCAAAGGAACCACAGTTAGCCCTGAACTTGGGGAAATATTTGCAGCACACGTGGAAGAATCAACAGATTCAAGCACGTAAAAATTAAACATATCTCGTAGCGAAAGTCACCACAGACACGCCCAGCAGGGCCGACCTGCCCTCCAGCTCGGGGCCCACAGGTCACATATTTCTGTTCCTCGCACGAGCCCCACCCACGCACACGGTGGCGACCTCTCTTCCTGCTGACGACCTTCCACCGGAGCGCAGCTCAGCGCCCAGCGGCTTGCCCGCCCGCCGACGTCCCGAACGCACTCACTCCTGCCCCGACGCCCCCACAGGGACACCGCCACTCCCGAAGCGCCCCAGCCGGGCAGCTGAGAACGCCACAGGAGCTGTGTCCGGGCAGCTGGCCACGCTGGGGGATGCACGCGGGCGCAGGCTGAGCCAGGGGCCAGCGGTGCTGTGTCCCCCCCGCGCACAGAAGTGCTGAGTTTTTGGAAGGGTGACAAAATGCAGGGCTAAGCTGAAAGACCAGAGGAGGGATGATGGCGACCATGCGTGTAGGGTGGAGCCCGCAGGGACAGGGCTGTCGGCCCCACGTCCACACGGGGCTGGATCTGGGCTCCCGCCCACAGCCAGCCGTGAGGGTCCAAGAGGGGACGCAGGTGCCGAGTGTGGGGTCCTTCCACGGAAGCGCAACACCCCTGAGAATGCTGTTTGCTCTGCGTAGATCTGTGCCCATTTTGTCCAGGTATCAGCTCGTTTAGGGACCGGATCCACGCTGAGGACAGAAGCGCCATCCCAGGGCCGTGCTCCTGGCGCGGCAGGCAGGAGCCGTGTGCACTCAGCCCTGCGCTGGCCACGGGCCCTTGGCCGCTCTGTGACCACTCCGCCCCTTGTTCCTTACCTGCACGGTGGGAACGGTAACCATACCCCCAACACGGCCATCGTGGGTCATGGGGACGGGGCACGAGGAAATGAGTCCCTCTGTACGAGGTTTGGAAGGAGGCCCTTCGAACAGTGAACGCCACCAAGCATCTGCAAAGTGGCTAAACGAAGCTGGCCTGTTCCCTCATCCCCGCGTGCTGGGCTCCGAGTCAGCCCCGTCCGGGAGGAGGGACTGAGGCTGCGACGGGGCAGCCAGAGTGCAGGAGGGGCTGACGGGCCCCCAGCCCAGCCCTCCTCTGAGCACCACCTCGGGCAGTGCAGACCCGCGGGCCACCCCGCCGGGGGACCCTGACAATGCCGCAGATGTCGAGGACTGCGACCTGACCCAGCCGATGTCCCCCCTCCTTGGGTGTCCCTCCCCCCGGGCGTTCCAGGGCCTTGTGCCACTATCGCCCTTAGATGATGTCCCCCAGGCACGCTGGGGTCTGCGTTCTGAGTCTAGACGAACAAGGGGGCCGGGGGCCTCGGGACAGGTCACCACAGGGCAGTTGTGAAGGCAGAGGGACAGCCCAGGACCACCCCCACTTCTGACGCCCACTGCAGCCCGGGGTCCCCGAGACCAGGCTCGGGGTCGATAGCTCACTACCAAAAATCATTGATTTTTGGTTTTTTTGTTTTTTAAAGATTTTATTTATTTATTTATAGGAGAGGGCAGGGTGAGGAGCAGAGGGAGAGGGAGAAGCAGACTCCTCGCTGAGCGCAGAGCCCCACGCGGGGCTCGGTCTCACGGCCCGAAATCACGACCCCGAGATCATGACCTGAGCTGAAATCAAGAGTCCGATGCTTAAACGACTGCGCCCCCCCAGACGCCCCAAAATCAATTATGTTTTTATATACTACTAGCCAGAAACACTTGGAAATTGAAACTTCAAAAAATACAATTTACAACGGCATCACATAATAAGAAACATTTAGGATAAACCTGACAGACGATGAGTCAGATCTGTAAAGTGGGAATTACCAAATGTGATCTGTACACCTTGAGAGGCTTAGGATGGTAAACTTTATGTTGTGTGTGCTTTACCACAATGACATGTATTAATCACACATCTACTTACTATACACACAAAAGAATGGAAAATTTAAAAGTTCCAAACTATTGGGGCGCCTGGGTGGCTCAGTCCATTAAGCGGCTGCTTTCGGCTCAGGTCATGATCCTGGGGTCTTGGGATCGAGCCCCACATCCGGCTCCCTGCTCAGCAGAGAGCCTGTTTCTCCCTCTCCATCTGCCTGTCACTCTGCCTACTTGTGCTCTCTCTCTGTCAAATAAATAAATAAAATCTCTAAAAAAAAAAAAAAGTTCCAAACTATTTACAGTGTTTGTTTCTGGGGAGAGAAATAATTAATTTTCCCCCTTCGTTTCTATACTTTACGGCATTGTCCACACTCTCTCTCATCAGCAAGTAGTCCTTTAGCTTGGAGAAGAGTACAATTAACTTTCAGATTAAAAAGAACTATAAACAGCTGCTGAAAGAAACTCACCAAGACCTCGATCAGCAGAAAGTGGTACCGTTGCTCTTGGGTCACAAGGCTCAATTTTGTAAAAATGCCGAATCCCTCCAAATTCACCACAGTCCCAACAGGAGTGGTACAGCCTGTCTGTAAACCAGTCAGACCGTTTCTCGAAAAATTAAAAACACACCAGCCATACCACGGAGCATTTGCAGCCCCCGGGACATTGATCCCAGAGAAAGGAACGCTTACCTTCATGCAAAATCCTGTACGCTCTCGTGTCCATGAGCTTTGGGCAGAGTAGCCCCAAACTGGAAACAGCTCCAATGCCCTCGGACAGGTGAACGGCTGAACGGGCCCCGGCACGTCCATGTGGTACAACAGCACTGGAGACGGATGGGCCACTGACGTGCACAAACACTCGGATGGACGTTAAAGACCCTGGGCTACGAGAGAAAAAGCCAATGTCAAAACATATTGTGGAATTCCAGCATCTGTAACATTCCTGAGAGGACCAAGCCGGCGAGATGGAGGACAGATTAGTCAGCCGGGCGGGGCGAGGCAGGCGTGCGTGGGAAGGGGCAGCAGGATGGCGTTCTCGGTGCTGGTTCCTGGCGTTCTCTTGGCTGGACCTAAACGGCGGGGGGCTTTGGGTGGCTTTCACCGACGATAAGGCAGAATGCCACACCACAGGGAGTACCTGAGCATCCCAGCGAGGTCTGGGACGCAGGTGTTGCAGCGTGCCCACCGGCGGCCGGTTTGGATAATCCGTGACACTTACCTAAGACAATGCCGCCGCGGGTGGGGGAGGTGGGGCCATGGGGACGCAAGACCTCGCTCTCCTACTTCTTGCAACTTCCTGTGAGTTTATAATTATCTCAAAATAAAAAGTCAAAAAACAAAACCCAATCCCAGCAGGTTTTGGGGTGGTTTTTGTTTTGTTTTGGGGGGGGTTTTTTGGTAGAAATTGACAAACTGATGCTAAAATTCATAGAAATGCAAAGGACTCAGGATGGCCAAAACGACTTTGGAAAAGGAGAACAGAGTGGGACAACTCACACTATCTGATTTCAAAACTTATTATTATAAAGCTACTGTAATCCAAAAAATGTGATTTTGGCGTAAAGGTAGACAAAATGCTCACCTGATTTTTAACAAAGGCGTAAAGGTGACGCAGCGGAGAAAGGATCGTCTTTCTCATCAGTGGTGAGGGAGTGGCTGGCCATCCACGTGCAGGAAGGCGAGCCTCAAGCTACGTGTCTCATCACACACACAACAGTGACCCAGAATGGATCATGCAACTAAGAGCAAAACCTGGGATGATACAAAACGGGAGAAAATCTTTCTGACCTAGGGTTAGATGAAGATTTCTCAGTCACAACATCAAAAGGATGATTATCTCTAAAAAAAAAAGTTAAATCAGACTTCATCAAAATTAAGAACATCGGCTCTCATCAAAAAGAATGAATCTTACCACTTGCAACTACGTGGATGGAACTAGAGGGCATTATGCTAAGAGAAATAAGTCAATCAGAGAAAGACAATTATCATATGATCTCATATGTGGAATTTAGGAAACCAAACAGATGAACATAGGGGAAGGGAGGGAAAAATAAAACAAGATGAAATCAGAGAGGAAGACAAACCATAAGAGACTCTTAATCACAGGAAACAAACTGAGGGTTGCTGGAGGGGAGGGGGGTGGGAGGGATGGGGTAACTGGGTGATGGGCATTGGGGAGGGCATATGATGGAATGAGGACGGGGTGTTATATGCAACTGATGAATCACTGAACTCTACCTCTGACACTAATAATGCACTATATGTTAATTAATTGAATTTAAATTGAAAAAATTTAAAAAATGAATAAATAAATCTTAAAAAAAAAAAGAACGTCGGCTCTTCAGAATACTCTGTTAGAAGAAGGAAAGGCCATGCACAGACTGGGAGAAATAACCTGCTCATTGTGTATCTGATAAAGAACTTGCATCGAATATAGAAAGCACTCTCAAAATTCAACAATAAAAAAAAAAAAAACCAACCTAACAAAAAATGGGCAACAATTTGAACAGACATTTCACCCACCCAAGAAAGTTTAGGGGTGGCAGATAGCCCACGACCAGATGCGGAGCGTGGTTTGACCCCGGCGAGCCGTGGCGACCGCCCCACCAGGATGGCAGACAGCACAAGTGTTGGTGAGGACGTGGAGATGCCTGAGCCCTCAGACCGTCGGAAACTCGTGGCAGTTTCTGTAAAGCCAAACATAGGATGCCCGCGTGACCCCACAGTCATACTCGTGGGGAGACCCCCAGGAGAAAGAAAAGCACACATCCTCACGAAGATCCGTACACAGCTGCTGCTTGTGAGGGTCCACACTGGCACCGATGCGCACACCCACCACGGGTTGTGAACGCACTAACACTCGGCAGGGCGTCCATGCAGTGGAATACGAGTCAGTGATGAGAAGGACCGAGCGCTCGATTCGTACAACGGGGATGGATCTCAAAATAATTAAACTGAGTGAAAGAAGCCAAATGGAGAAAGAGAGCCTCCTGAAGGACTGCACATCTCTATCAGATGCTGGGTCTTGAGCACCCATTTATGGCGGAAGGAGGCACCTGAGAAGCTCTCTGGGTCTGGGGGCAGCCATAGCCCAATAAGGCTGTGTTTAAGAGCAAGGAACGGGTGATGGTCCCTCTACATTTTTATCCACAAATGGCATGTCTTCTGTTCCTCAGAGAACCTGTAGTTCCTACAGCAGAAGTGTGCAGGTTGAAAGCACCTGGGGCGCTGGTGTCCCCGGATCCTGAGCATACGATCTGCCAATCTTCAACACGGCTGCGTCCTGGGCCACGTCTCGCCACCCCGCAGCACCCACGCTCGTGTAGGAGAGGCTCATTTACCTTCTCTCTGAGCACGAAAGAGATGGAAAAAATGTGTTTAAATGCCCTTTTGGGGGCTGGATTATTAAGATCTTACACAAGTTTATCACCAGAAACTTTTTATCACCGCTGAGTGGGGTTTGGCAGATCCACAGAGCTGTGCGACCACCACCATCACCAGTCTTAGACAGTTTCATCACCCAGAAAGAGTGATGAAACCCATCACTCCTATACCCATCAAACCTATACCCATCAGCGGTCACTTACCATCTTTCCCTCCCCCTGGCAGCCACTGCTCTGTTTCCTGTCTCCGTGGACTTGCCTCTCCTGGACATTTCATGTAAAGAGAACCCTACAACATGCTGCCTTTCAGGGTTCATCCGTGTCATGGTGCGTATGAGAGCACCGTTCCTTTTTATGGCTGAAATAACAGCCCGTTTCGTGTGGAGAGCCCGTTCTGTTTACCCATTCATTGGCTGATGGACGTTTGCACTGCTTCAGGTGTGGACTATTACAAATAGTGCTGCTGTCAACATTTACATACACGTCTTTTGTTTGCATATATGTTTTTATTTCTCTTGAGGAGACACCTAGGGATGGGATCTCCAGGTCACATGGTAACACTGTGTTTAACCCATTGAGAGACGGCCAGCCTGTTCCCAGTGCAGCTGCCTCATGTCAGGGTCCACAAGCAGTGTGCAAGGGCTCCCGTTTCTCCACTTCCTCACCGCCCCCCCCTTGTATCTGCCTTATGATAGCCATCCTGATGAGCGTGAGGTCTGTCTCAGTGCGGTTTTGATTTGTGTTTCCCCGACGGTGAGGGCTGCTGGCCATCTCTTCAGGTGCTCGCCGACCACCTGTACGTCTTCTTGGGGGAAATGTCTGCTCAGACGCTCTGCCCATTTTTCAGTTGTGTTGTCTTTTTATTATTGAATTGTAAGAGTTTTTTATATACTCTTGTCTAAGTCCCTTCCCAAACATATGATTTGCAAATATTTTATCCCATTCTGTGGCGCGTCTTTTCATTTTCTTGAGGGCATCCTTTGAAACACAAAAGTTTTTAATTTTGATGAAGTCCCATTTATCTACCCTTTGGTTGCTTGTGCTTTGGTGTCGTGTCTGTGAAACTGCTGCCTAACCTAAGAGCACAAACCTTTCCTCCAATGTTTTCTGCTTCTTCATTGCTTCAGCTCTTGCATTTATGTCTTTGATCCATTTTGAGTTAATTTTTGTCTATGGTGTGAGGTAGGGATCCAACCTCACTCTTTGATGTGTGGACGTCCAGTTGCCCCAGTACCATGGAGTGAAAAGACTATTCTTACCCCTGCTGCACCTGTCTCGAAAACCAGCTGACTGTAAACAACAGAGTGTATCTTGGATGCTCAGCCCCACTGTCTGTCCTCATGCCAACACTACACGGTCTTGATTAGTGTCAATTTGTGGTGAGTCTTGAAATGGGGAAGTGTGAGTCTTCCTACTTCATTCTTTTTCAGGATTGTTTTGACCACTGGGGGTCCTGTGCAATTCTATGTACATTTTAGGATCCGCTCCTCTATTTCTGAGGGGAAAAATATCTGGGATTTTGCTAGAGATTGTGTTGAACATGCAGATCCACTTGGGGAGTGTTGTCATTTTCAAAACAAGAAATGTCTTGTTTTCATGAAGTGTCTACCATTTAGATCACCTTGAACTTCTTTCAGGGAATACCCATTATTCTTAAATTGTTAGTTTTCCCTCTTCGAGTCTCCTCCAACCCTCTCGTATTTTCTTCTGACTATTCTTTGGGCCCTGATTTTGTGGTTTTGTGGCTGCAGGCAATGCTTTGTTGCTGTTAAATCCTTGTTGTGTCTGCTTTTCTCCACCACCACGAATGTGCGAATGTCGAAGGACTGTACATAATTGAAGCTGGGCTTTCTCCCCTTCCTTGTCATCCAGCTTCCCCTCCAACCTTGTCCTCTTTCCTCCTCCCTGGACCCCAGCCCCATCTTCACCACGTCACCCCCTGGAACTTGTGCACCCTTCTCTGTTTTGTCTCTGAACCTGTGAGGTTACTGCTTGCACATAATAGACGTGGATGTGTGTGCATGTGTGACACAGTCATGATTCTTCTGGAATAACATGGATCGTCTCAACATTAGTAGTCATTAAAGGCAGATCAAAAGCACTCACACTCAATAGGATGGCCACTGTCAAAAGAAAAAAACAAAGCAGAGGGCCGCCTGGGTGGCTCAGTTGTTGAGCGTCTGCCTTCGGCTCAGGTCATGATCCCAGGGTCCTGGGATCGAGCCCCGCGTCGGGCTCCCTGCTCTGTGGGAAGCCTGCTTCTCCCTCTCCCACTCCCCCTGCTTGTGTTCCCTCTCTCACTGTGTCTCTCTCTGTTGGATAAATAAATTTTTTAAAAAATCTTTAAAAAAAATAATCAGTGTTGATGAGGATGTGGGGAAATCGGAACCCGAACTTAACACCGACCCGTTCGCTTAAAAATAGTGAAGATGGGAATTTTACATTATGTGGGGTTTTTTTAACCACAATTAAAATGTTTTAAAAAGGAAGTCGTGAGGGCTGCACGACAGTGTGAATGTGCTTAGCGCCACTGAACTGCCCGCTTAGAAACGGTTCCGATGGCAAATGACGTGTATGACGTGAAGAAACTAGCACCAGGGCATGACGACCTCTTTCCTGAGTCTTTCCAACTCAGCCGTCCAGCGGGGACATGGCAGCAGGCCCGCTGACCACGGCGGCGCTGTTGGAGGCCCGCTGTAGCGCAGACGGCGGGGGTGGGGTCTGGCTGTGTCCCCCAGTCCACGCGGCCACACACAGGCGCCCTGGCCTCAGGGCCGTCAGCTGGGTGCTCCCACGTGGCTGCCCCGAAGGCCTCACGCCCTGGACACGCGGGCGGAGGCGCGGGGAGGAGCGGCTCTCCCCGGGAGGCAGCGCCTCGCCTGCGCCCGAGTCTGGGCGTCCTCCCCACTGGGCACCAGCCTCCCAGGCACCAGCAGCCGGTCTGGTTTGGACAGATTCAAGGTGCTGCTTCACAGTCGTCTAGGTCAGCAGGTCTCAGACCCTCCGGAACGCAGCAGCTCTCCGTGCTCTCCCTGCTGTGTTCGCTTCCGACGGCGGCGGCCGCCACAAGCCTACACAGGCTCAGGGGCCTAAGACCCCATGATGTAGTGTCTTCCCGGGGGGCATGATCGAGGTGTCGGCAGGGTGTCGTTCCCTGCTGGAGGCTCTGGGGGACAGCGGCTTCCTCGCTCTGTCCCCTGCTGGAGGCACCCACAGGCTCCTCCCCTGTCTTCCCGACTGGCCAGCGCATTCCTCGGGCCACCCGTGCCCGGCCGGCCCCCCTCAGCGCAGCCAGGGGAGGCTTCTCTAAGGCTCCGCTGTGGGACCCCACGGGGCCACCGCGCGGCCCAGGACCTCCTCCCTGGCTCCGGGTTCTCCCCCCGTCAACAGCCGGCGAGGCCACACGCTGACGGGTTCCGGGGGTCAGAACGTGGAACTGCCCACCATGCTTTCTTCTTTTTTCTTTTTTTTTTTTAAGATTTTATTTATTTATTTGACAGAGAGAGACAGGGAGAGAGGGAACACAAGCAGGGGGAGTGGCAGAGGGAGAAGCAGGCTTCCCGCCGAGCAGGGAGCCCGATGCAGGGCTCGATCCCAGAACCCGGGGATCATGACCTGAGCCGAAGGCAGACGCTTAATGACTGAGCCACCCAGGCGCCCCCACCATGCTTTCTTCTTTGTTGCAGTTGGACTCGCTTCTTCATCCATATTCTTCACCTGCTTCTCTGTGGGATGTCTGCTCCTTGTTGGATTGTAAAGGACAGTGGTGACTTCTCATCAGCTTTCCTGCTTATACTCACACCGTCGTGAGTTCTGTTGTGCCACAGGGAGCCACCTGTTAAGTGATCCATCCCCCCAATTCCACTGAACACCGGCCTCTCCCGCGGGCAGCGTCCGTCACACTCTCCAGAGTCACGGCCTCTGCAGCCTCTCTTCCTTGTCCTGACTTGGCGGGTTTGCTCCACCCGCGGCTGCTCACTTGGGAGCTCTGCTCTCTGTCGCCTCCCGTGAGTGGGGACTTCCCTGCTCCCCCGTGCACACCCTGCAGATGAGCCTGGGGCACACCCCCTCCCTGCCATGAGCCTGGGGACCCCGTCTGTGCTCAGGACCTGCATCGGTGGTCACTGTGGACAGGCCAACCTGCACCCAGCGGGCGCAGCGGGGCTCTCTGGGTCCCCTGCTCTCAAAGAGAGGGCCTGCTGCCTGGGGCTGCTCCAGCCTCCACACCTCTCCCAGCACAGCCTGGCCGGGGACCCACCCGGGGCCTCACACCTACCCCAGCCCCCAGTGCACACCTGAAGCCCATCCCCTCCAAAGGCCGCCCTAATCCTATCTCCATTTTCTCTGGACTGCACAGCGTTTGGGTCCTAGACGCAAACGAGGGGGACACAAAGACTCTGCTGGGCCCATGCCCCCTCCCCAGCCCCTGGCTGGGACCAAATCCAAAGGTCCTGGCTGGGCTGTCAACTCAGGGGGGTCCTGGCCCCCAGTGCCATGCCTCTGAACCTTGTGCCCCAAAGCCCACAGTCCACCGGGTCTGGGAAGGCCCAGGGCTCTCTTTAGTGACACAGCCCCCACAGACGGTGGACAGCTTCCCCAGCCGAGCCCTCGGGCCAGAGCCTCACACCTCTCCTGCCCGGCTCTCCCGGATCCGCCAGCCAGGAGGGAGAGATGGGGGACAGTGGGGGAGACCGGCCACCGGCAGGAGCACAGCAGGCTCGTGGGAAGGCAGCTGTGCAGGGCAGCCGTGCAGGGCACCCGTGGTCAGGAGGGCCCCACACTGGTCCTGCACTTTGCATCCTCCCGAGTGGCTGAGCCTCAGCTGGGGGTCTGCCGACAGTGCCCACAGCCACAGCTTCTTCCTGCTCAGCCCGGGGAGCTCCCGAGCCGGGCACCGACCTCGGTTGGGGTAACTGCGGCCTGGCCTCTGTGAGCATGTTGCCCTCGCTCTGAACTTCCTAATGCAGCAGCTGCCTCTCTGGGGGCTAATTACCTGCCCACCCACCCCCCGGAGAGCACAGGGTACCGGCCAGGGCAGGACAGAGGGGCCTGACCCCGGCCGTAGGGTCCTGGCCTCAGCTTGGTGGCACGAAGCACAGGGGGGGGGCTGGCAGGGTGAGCGGCGCTCTGGGATCCGTGGGGCGGGCGGTGGGCCACATTCCCGGCCACCATTCACAGCCACACCAAGAGCAGGCCTGGAGAGGTGTGCGGACAGCCCTGCCGCCTGCCCCCACCAGGCACTGAGTCACCCAGCCAGGCCCAGTGGGGAAGGAAGGCGAGGACCTGGGGTGGGGGGGCTCAGCACTCGGGCAGCAGGCTCAGAGGAAGGGCCAGGCTACACACCCGCGGACCCCGCGGACACAGGGGCGTCCGCACGACCACTCACTCCCGCGACAGCCGGCCTCCCCGAGCGGGTGGCGTCCCGTGAGCCCGGGACCCCAGGCCAGGCCTGCCCCTCAAAGTTACAGGGGGCCTCCCGCTGACACCCCCCTGTCCCCACCTCCTGCGACTGGGCTCCGCGCGGCCTCAGGACAGCCCTTCGGGCCTTCAGCCGCCCCACTCTGCGGCCAACGCTCTTCCCACCTTTGGTCGCTCTGGACCGCATCCGGGGCATTGTCTCGTGACCTGTCTTCTGGCTTACGAGCTCTGTCCACCACAGGGGCTCAGGGCGGCTGTCCAGGTCTTAGTCTGGGATGGCGCTGGTCATTCCTAGAAGTTCCACGTGGTTTGTTTCAGATCTCCTAGGTGGTTTTTTCTCTTTTCTTTTCTTCTTTTTTTAACGCTGAGGAGTATGTATTTGCCTACGTGCCCAGGGGTCTGGCCCCTAAACTTAAACACCAGCACGGAGCCCTGGCCCTCCCGGCCGTGGCTGCTAGAGCAGTGGAGCCCGGGGGCCAGGGCTGGGAGGCCCTGAGCCGGCAGCTGCCAAGGGCAGCAAAAGGTGAGAAGATGGGAACCGGCCACGCACCCCGGTCACAGAGGCGCCACGGCCAGGGCCCCACCACCAGACTGAAGGGTGGCTGAGCTGGCGTGCACGCCCGTGGGAGACGCGGAGGTCCGGTGCCGTGGGCCGTGGGCAGCATGCCCGCCCCAGTGCCAGCTAACCAGTCAGGAAAGAGGGGCCCGGGCCTCACCTGCCTGTGGGGCACAGTGGTCTGGGCGTGAGGACTTCCTCGGGGGTGGGTTTCTTTGGCACAGTCGCATGCCCCCCACTTACCAGCTGCTCAGAGGCTGGTGAGTTAGGCTTTGTGTGGGTGCAGAGGAGCTGAGTGCCGGGGGACGACGGGCCCCGGCCCAGGCTCAGGTCTTGGCACAGGTGCTCGTTGTCTTGGGCGGACAGCTGGCCGGGCAGGGACAGGTCCAGCGGCCACAGCCCTGCCGTCTCCTCGTGTCCGCTAGTGAGGACTCGGACCGTCAGGGCGACGCGGGCTGGGGGGACCGGAGGCGGATTCCGCGTGGTGCCCGCGGCGGAGTGGGGCCCATCGGGGCTGCAGAGGGCGCAGCTCCTCGAGCGGCGGGCGGCGCGGGTTCTAGATGTGTTCCAGCTCCCGCCAGGGGCCGCCTGAGGCCACGCGGGGGCGGAGGGCAGCCCAGGCTGCCTCCTTCCCTTCAACACTCCGCCGGGCCACCACCGCAGGCCCAGGCGGCGCTCTGTCCCTTCCCCGACCTGTCCCAGACGCAGCCTTCCCGCCTGTCCCGTGTGAGCGGTGGCATGTGCGGCTGTGTGACCTGTGTCCGAGCCCCAGCTGCACCCGTGTGGCAGGCTGCCTCCGCCGGCTTGGCCCGCCGTGCCTGCCCCCGTGTGCGTGGGTTTGCACTGTCCCTGACCTTGAAAAGTGGCTTCGACGC